>NW_003852486.1:7562702-7570545 GCF_000181295.1 Otolemur garnettii | reverse complement strand
TAAAATTGCAACACCTGTTTTTTTCTGCTTTCCATTAGCCTGGAATATAGACAACCATCCCTTCACCCTGAGTCTATATTTGTCTTTTAAGGTAAGATGAGATTCTTGTATACAACAGATGTCTGGTCTGAGTTTCTGTATCCAATCAGCCAATCTGTACCTCTTTACGGGACAATTTAAGCCATTTACATTGATTAAAATTATTGATAAGCCTGATAAAACATTAGGTATTGAATTGTTCGAAATTCCATTGGACGTTTTTAATCCTTTTGCCAGTGTAGAAGTTGGAGTTTGATCAATAGTTTCTGAGTTAGTTTACTTTTGTGGTGGAGGATTGCACTGATCATTATGGAGAATAGGTCTGAGAATATCCCGGAGAGCTGGTTTAGTTATGGCAAATTTCTTCAACGCATGGATGTCGTTAAAGTATTTAATTTCTCCATCATAAATGAAACTCGGTTTAGCTGGATATAGGATCCTGGGCTGAAAGTTATTTTGTTTTAAGAGATTAAATGTCGATGACCACCCTTTTCTTGCCTGAAAGGCTTCGGCAGAGAGATCTGCAGTTATTCTAATATTTTTCCCTTTGTAGGTTATGGTTTTCTTACGTCTCGCTGCTTTCAAGATTTTCTCTTTCATATTCACTTTAGTGAACTTAATTATGATGTGTCTGGGGGATGTCTTAATTCGAGTTGAGTAGTGCTGGGGTTCTGAAGCTGTCTGAAATCTGAATTTCAGGATCTCTTGACATATCTGGAAAGTTTTCTTCCATAATTTTATAGAGAACAGCTTCTGTGTTTTGCAAAGCAACTTCATCGCCTTCAGGGATTCCTATAAGGCAAATATTAGTTTTCTTTGAATTATTCCAGAGCTGTCTGAGAGAATGGTCCATTTTTGCTTCCATTTCTGATTCTCTTTGGATGTTTGGACATATTCAGAAGCTTTGTCTTCTACGTCTGCGATCCTTTCTTCTGCTTCCTGCACTCTGTTACCAATAGATTCTACTGTATTTTTCAGATCTTTGAGGGCTGCAATGTCTTGTCTTAATGTTTCAAAATCTTTGGTGGTTCTGTCTTTGAATTCATTGAATTCTTGAGTGAACTTTTGGAATGCTCCTTGAATTTCTATTTTTATCTTTGCCTCTATTCTATTAATCTTATTTGCAATCCAAATTCTGAATTCAATTTCTGACATCTCAGCCATCTGTTTATAAAGGAGATCTTCAGTTCTGTCTGCCACATCCTTTCTTGTGGGGTTGACCTACTCTGATTATTCATATTACCAGCCACATCCTTTCTTGAGGGGGTTGATCTACTCTGGTTATTCATATTACCAGAGCTTTTCCACTGATTCTGCCTCATGATTATTTTACCCTGTTTGGTTTTTCCCCTTGAGGTTTGTTAAGGACCCATATGGTGTACGGCCTGAGAGACTGGGGTCCTGCTTGGTGTGGTGGGGCTAAGTGGCTCTGTCTTATTTTCAGCTGGTCTCTGTCCTACCCTAGTGATTCAGTTACTCTTGGTTGAAGTCTGTGCTGTGGAGAAATACCACCAATTAGGTCACCCTGCCCCCCACAAACAACAATTGGGCAAGGAAAATCAAAACTTCCCTCAACCATACACCCAGGGTGCCCCTTTGAATAGTCCCTGGGTGGTATGCCAGGTTTAAGGGGTCCAAATCAGTTTTCTCAGTCAGCACTAGTTTCAGGTGGAAGAGTTCAAATGTCTCAGGCAGTTAGATAAGAGGGCACGTCTGCTCGCAGCTCAGATATAACTTGCTCCAGTGCTCCGTGAGGGCAAAGGGACCCACCCAGCAAATGGGTTAGTCTGGGAAGGTTAATACCTCCTTCCCCACCTTGCACCCAGTCACTCGTAATCCCTCAGGTGTGTGACCCTATTCACTCCAGTAGGCAACTGCTCCAGGGGTTTACAACTGGCAAAATCAGCCAGAAATCTGAGTTCAGCAGGGGGGCCTTGCGTGTTTGAATTAGGCTTCTGTCCGGCTAGATTCCTCTGCAAGTCAGAGGCTGCATTCAGCTCTGGGCAGCAGACAAATAGCAGTTTTCGCTCAGGTGTCAATTCCAGCCCCTGCCTGCTCACTGTCCTTGTCTCAGCTGTATTACCCTGAGGGCTGGTGCTAATGGGCTCTTTACTTACAAAAGTTATCAGTGTTCTGCCTGTGGCTGCTGACTGGAATCTCTGGTTGCCCAGAGAGACAGGGCTGGAATGGCGTCAGTTTGCTGCTCAGGATGCCACTGTTGCTGTATGGCTTCCTCCAAGCCAACTTTCTTCTCCTCACTCCTGTGCCACAGTCAGCACAGAGCAGCACCAGCCCTTTCCCCCTCCACTTCTCAAGGAGATGCCCAAGAATCTGGACTCCGTAGGTAACAAACCTCCAGACCTCAGAGTGGGTGGGTGGGGACTCCTCAGAGTTCAATGTTGCAGGTGGAGAATATATACAGTTTTATACAGTTTTACAGTTTTATGCCTGGCAGGAGGGTGCCGTGACACACCATCAGGGGTAGGAGGTCCAGTTTTTAGGGGCTCTCTCCTATGGGATAGAGTGGGAGGAAGTTTGAACTCTGCTCACTTGTTTGCATGGAGTAAACTACAAGCCCTTGTTGTGGGGGAGGGGACTCCCATCTGCTTGGTGGTGGATTTTGTACCTTTTGGTTGTATTTTTGGGGTCGCAGCTCGCCTCAGGAAGGTTGAAGTGTGCTCTTCAATCTTCTCTCTTTGCTCTGCTCCAAACCATCAGCTCCCTTGCTAAACTTCTGTCCTTTAAGCCTCCTTCTGTAAAAAGCTGGCTGCAGACTGCCATCTTGGCTCCGTCCCCTGTTTTCAATCTTTTAAAATGTTTTTTTCTTTTTTTTTGAGACAAAGTCTCAAACTGTCACCTTGGGTGAAGTGCCATGGCATCATAGCTCACAGCAACCTCCAACTCCTGGGCTCAAGTGCTCCTGTTGCCTCTGTTTTTCTATTTTCAGTAGAAACCAGGTCTCACTTTTGCTCAGGTTGGTCTTGAACTCGTGATCTCAAACACTCTACCCACCTCAGCCTCCCTGAGTGCTAGGATTACAAGTGTGAGCCACCATGCCCGGCCTTTTAGAATGGTTTTTCTAATGTTGTGTAGTTTTTCCTTGTCACTACAAAAGTTTTGAGCCAGCTGTGTCATAGTCCATTATTTCACTTTCAAGAAACATCTGTGACAACATCCTTTCTTATTCACCCATGCAGGTTTCAACTTGCTTGGTTTTCTGGTGTTCCTGAGAGGACTTCGTTTGTTTCCTTCCATGTGGATATTATGTTTTCTGACTTTTGCTTGTCTCAAAATTCATAATAACCCATGTACACTTGTTCTAATCAGTAGTCTGCTGAGTCCTGCTGAGGAGAGACCCTGCCGACCTCTGGACTCCCTCTGTGCAGCTCATCACTCTTTGGCACACTGTCCTTGGAACTCTATCCACCTTGGTCCCTTTGCTGCATTTCTTCATCAGAGGGAGTCTGCCAGACTGTGCCTCAATTTCCCTTCCTTGTGTCACAGCCTAGAAGCTTTCTGTGCAGTACATGAGACAGCCATAGGACCTAGCTCTTGGGGATTACTGCCCTCCATTGTCCAGTGTCCAGTGTCTTCAGAACCATTGTTTTATATATTTTGTTCCCTTTTTTGTTATTTTAGGCTGAAGGGACTCTTGTGCTTGTTCCTCTGTCTTAGAAGCCCTATTTGGGGGGAAAAAATTGTGCATTCATACATGTGTGTTAGAGCACACGTATATGTACAGGTATGCATTTAAAGTATACATTGAGGTGAAAATCCTAAAAACTACAAACCAGCTATTAACTCTGATGAGTGAGATTACAGGAGACTTCCGTTTATGTTACTTTTTTCCTGTTTGAGTTTTAATAAAAAGTGAGAATTACTTTGCAATCACAAACAATAGTAGAAAGATAGAACATGGAAACAGAAACTATGAAGGGCAAGAGATTTAGCACTGTGGGAAAAAGCACTCTCAGTTAACAGCTTTTGGCCAGGCACCCTCTGCAGAAACTGCCCTGTCGCCCACAGTGGGCAGGGATGCCTGTCCCTGAGCCCTCAGCTCTCTGCTCCTCTCTTGGCCTGACTGATGAAGAGCAGTGTGGCAGGTGGCTGGGGTTAAGACTGGACCTCTGCTATTGGCAGGTGATCTCAGCTGTAGGGTTTTAACCCGCAAAAAGGGGTGCCTCTTCTGCCTGCCCCTCTGCCTGCATCCTGCCTCCAGCTCCCCTGACCTCTCATAGCCACATGCCAGCTTATGTCCCAGAGCATCTCAACACCACTGGCCCCAAACCAAACTCATCATTGCCCTCCTTACTTCCTTCTCTCCATGGTGGCATCATGCCACACCACAGCATCACCAAACTACCATCGTTCTCTGGCATTAAGTATTTCTGCATGGCAGTATAGTGACTCAGGGGTGGGGGGTCATACTGTTGCCTCTCAGTTCTGCTGCAGGTGTGCTGTGTGCCCTTGAGTGTGTACCTGACTTCAATTTTGGAATCTTGGTTTTCCCATCTGTAAAATGGGAACGTCATAACTATACATGACTGTACCTAACTCACCTGTGACTGTGAGGGTCTCCAGTGAAGAACCATGCATATTGCTCAGCACCATGCCAGGCATGGGGCAAGTGGTCCACAGATGTCTGTCTCGTGTTTCCCATGTGCAGGCCCTGCTGGAGGTGATGGGGGTAGACAAGGGCCAGGGTTTCCCCAGGGGCTGGTAAGAAACAGATCTATGGAGGAGGAGAGAAAACTGCCTCAGACTACTGAGTACTCACAAGGAAACAGGCAAGAGAGTAGCAGGAGGAATCTTCCTTTCCTGTGGATAAATTGTGGGTGGATAGAAGAGGCTCTCTGGGGGAGATCTGAGGGATGGCTGTTGCAGAGGCCCTAGGGCAGGAAGAATTTAGGGATGGTGAGTGAGTGTGGGAGGGAGGGGGTGATTCAGAGCAGGACGGGCCCTGAGGCTGCAGGAGGTGCTGGCTTCATTCTTAGCACATAAACAGGCCACTGGAGGTCTCAGCCTGACTCCCCAGAAGACCCTGCTGTTTTGTGAAAATCACAGGACAGTGCAGAAAAACTGCCTCCAAACTAAGAGGGAACCAAGAGACCAAAGACAGACTGTGACAGGTCCAGCTTGATGAGCCAGACAAATTTATTAGAGCTCATTTACAGGGCACTTGCTCCTGAGTAACATAGGACTTTCTTCCACAGGAGCCTCCTGCATGCAAAGTCCACCTTGCCCACAATTTACCTTGTGTTGCCTTAAATCCCTTCCTGGTGAATGATACAGAGTTTCTATCTGTATATGCTTGTTCACAAGGAAACCAATCACATAAGCATACTGTCATCCTGATACACTGACATGCATCCTTGTTATATTAATGATATTGGAATTTTCACTAGTGGGGGGCTTTAGTACTACAATCAGCTAAAGGACATTCACTATAGGACGGCCTGCACAACTCTGAAGCAGTCAGGGCAGAAAGTCTGGGCACTTTTCCTAGTCCAGTAGCTTATCTCGGCACCTGCTGGTCTGTCTGCTCTGTAACAACCCTGATAAGCATGCCAGGCTCAGCACAGAGTTTCTGTTATTGGTGGGGAACCTGCATTTTTCCTTCACTAGCTCTTCATGGAGTGGAGAAGGCTTCATAGAGGTGAAAGTGGGTGGGGAGACGGGAAGAGCTATTTTTGCATTTTGGGCAAGAAACCTTGTGGTGGCGGATGACTTTGCTGGCAGTTGGTGGTAGTCTGATGGTGAGAGGCATGGGTCAAGGATGGCTGGTAATTCTTTTTTTTTTTTTTAATTTTTCTTAAAGTTTTATTTCTAAAACTATGATAAAATACATAGAACATAGAATTTACCATTTTAACCATTCGTAGGAGTACACTTCAATGGTATTCAGAACATTCTTGTGCAGGCATCACTACTGTCCATCCCCAGAACTACTTCATTTTCCTCTACTCCATGTGTCCCCCCAGCCTGTGGCACCTCCCGTTCTACTTTCTGTCTCTGTGCACCTCACTGTTCCAGGAACCGCATATGTGTGGAGTCAGGCACCCTTTGTCTTTTCATGTCTGACTTACTTTACTAAGTGTCCTTCACAGGCTTTTCTTTTTCTTCCTCTTGAATGTTTTTATTGGAGGCTCTGAAGTCACAATTATGTTTTACATGGAATGTGAATATTTGTGGGCAGAGCTCAGAGAAGGACACAGGGTGGGGCAGAAAAGGGCAGAGATTGGATGGTGGATTGAGGGAGTGGAGAATAACCAGTACTCACCATGTAAGTGCTAGCTGTTATTATTTTTAATAAAAGCCAGTGCTGAGGAGCATCAGTGCTTGGGGATATGTAGGACAAATTGAAGAGACAAGGGCCCTGCAGGGTGGGAGCCTACCAGGGTGGGAGCCTATTGGGATCGTTCCTTTCCAAGTTTCCAAATCCTGATGTTCCTTCACTCCTCCTTCCAAGCCCTCTTTTCCCTTGAAATGTATCTCTTGCAGGCTCACAACTGGCCTTTTCAGCCCTCTTTAGAAGTGACATTGGCTCTCTCTGCCTGCCTCTTTTATTAGTTCTGCCTCTTCAGACCATCTTTGCTCTCCTCCCTGTTGGGGATCTCATGGATCCCAAACTGGGACAGTGGTCAGCAAGGGAGATGGTGCTGGAGAAATCATGAGACTTTACATCAAATTATAGCATAAATCCTGGAAGGGTATAAATTGTTTCATGTGCCAAGTAGCAGCCTGAAAACAGTGCAGCAACTTATCCTGCTTCTCAGGAGTGTTTCTATTGGGTACTGTAACAGAGTATATGTGTAAGAATGCACAGCAGTCAGTAGTTAGCAGTAAAGGTTTAAAATGAGAGAGGGGAGGCTTGGCGCCTGTAGAACAGTGGTTATGGCACTGGCCACCTGCACCGAGGGTGGTGAGTTTGAACCCAGTGGGAATAGTATGACATATAAGCACATTGGTCTGTCTATGTTAGAACGTCTTTGGGACATTGATTGGTTTTTATCTCAAGGGAATTCACTTGTTGTCTTAATCAGCCTCATTCCCATGTTAACTCAGCATAACAACTTAGTGTGACAACTCAGGACCTTCTGACTTAGGCCAGTTCAAAATTGCCAAAATAGCTTAGCCGTATCTGCCAATTGCCTTGCTTGTGTCTAACTAACTGCCTAATTTAACATTTCCCCTCTGATTTGCAGAGCCCAAATCTTGGGGAAAAGACCTCTGACTGCTTGGGGAAAAGACCTTTGCTGAGGAGGGGAAATATGAGTAGTGGGCTCTGCAATCAGCTATCTCTAAGGGCAGGAGTGTATGTCCATTCAAAGGGCTGCAGTAAATGGGGTGCAGTTGTTTGTAAGTATGGTTATTTTCAAACAGGTGCTTGTCTGGTTGTCATAAATGTTGACACCTGGTGGTGATCAGCCTCTGCAAGTGGATAACCTCTAAGTGGAAAGAAATGAATTGTGTTATGTAGTTGAAAATACAGGATTTGAAAATTAGAATTGGTTAATATCTGACACTCTTCCCCTGACCACCTTTCTCATATAAATGGAAGAGAAGAAATCAAGTTTTAGAACATAATGTAGGCTCGGTGCCTGTGGCTCAAGAGGCTAAGGGGCCAGCCACATATACCTAAGGTGGTGGGTTTGAATCCCCAGCCCGGGCCTGCCAAACAACAATGATGGCTGCAACCAAAAAATGGCCAGGCGTTGTGGCGGGCGCCTGTTGTCCCAGCTACTTGGGAGGCAGAGGCAGGAGACTCGCTTGAGCCCAGGAGTTGGAGGTTGCTGTGAGCTGT
>NW_003852486.1:7547758-7562112 GCF_000181295.1 Otolemur garnettii | reverse complement strand
ACCCACTAGCTCAGGTGTATGTGGCTGGCGCCTTAGCTGTTTGAGCCACAGGTGCCAAGCCCAAATACGTAAGTCTTAAAAACTGAGAACAGAAAACTGTTGTTTTAACTAGAGATTTCCTTTTCATTATAACCGACTTAATCACATACAAAATTCTTTCTAAGTTCCTCTTCATGAACCTTTATGACTTGCACGGACAATCTTTCAACATTTTTAAAATCCCTCGTTTTTGTCTTAAATCAGGTATCCTCAAACTAAGGCCGGGGCCACATGCGGCCCACCAAGGACATTTATCCAGCCTGCCGGGTGTTTTTCCTCTGCTGCCTGTCCTGCTTAGCAGCCCCACAGTCTTGCCCTCCAGCGGTCTGAGGGACAGTGAACTGGCCCCCTGTTTAAAAAGTTTGAGGACCCCTGTCTTAAATTGTCTTTCTTAAACCACTAGTTACTTTCGGACAAAAGTTTTTCACACAAGATTCCTTCCTATATAAAATTATTCTCTTTTCTTTTATCTTTCCTTACTAAATCTTCATACCCATATCTTTCCACATATCTCTCTCCCCTACTTACTGGTTCCTTTCATTTTAATGTCAGGGTCACCAGGGAGTAGACATGTAGGAGGCAGGCAAGCTGAATTCCTCATGGGCCTTCCAACTCTGGGTAAACTGACCATCAAGTGAATGTTTATGTGGGAATTCAGCAGTACAGGCGGGCTAATTTAGGAAAGTTAAGATAGCTCCAAGGGACAAAACTTGTTTCCCCCCCTTTCTTCTCCCTGTATACATTATCTGGCCATTTCAGATGTTTTATTACCCTATGTCCCTGTTTACCTTTTACCCAACCTTCCTGGGAGTTATAATCTCCCCTCTCTCATTTTTCTTTTTTGAGACAGAGTCTCACTTTGGTGCCCTCTGTAGAGTGCGCAGGTGTCATAGCTCACAGCAACCTCAAACTCTTGGGCTTAAGTGATTCGCTTGCCTCAGCCTCCCAAGTAGCTGAGACTACAGGTGCCTGCCCGAAACCTGGCTGTTTTTTTTTTTTTTTAGAGATGGGGTCTCTCACTCTTGCTCAGGCTGGTCTTGAACTCGTTAGCTCAAGCAATCCATCTGCCTCGGTGTCTCAGAGTGCTAGGATTACAGGCGTGAGCCACCATGCCTGGCCCCTCTCTCATGTTTATTTTTGTTTATTTATTTTTGGAGACAGAGTCTCACTTTGTCACCCTTGGTAGAGTGTCATGGCATCTTAGCTCACAGCAACCTCAAACTCTTGGGTTCAAGTGATCCTCTTGCCTCTGCCTCCCAAGTAACTGGGATTACAGGTGCAGTCACAACGCCTGGCTATTTTTTAGAGACGGGGGTCTCTCTTTGGCTCAGACTGGTCTTGAACCTGGGAGTTCAGGTATTCCACCTGCCTCAGACTCCCAAGTGCTGGGTTTATAGGTGTGAGCCCCTGTACCTAGCCTTCCTCTCTCATTTTCAGCCTTGACTGCTAACTACTGACTGCTGTGCATTCTTGCCACATATACTCTGTTATAGTACCCAATGTCACAATCCCTATGGCCCTGGTCTCCGACGCCACAGGAAGGAAACAGGCGTGAGGGAGATTAGAAGTACAAGCTTGCAGGAAGCAGGCTAACCTTGATTGCAGGGTAGCCCTGAGCAACCTCCACAGTAGCCTTTTATTGAGATGGTACATGACAGGTGAGGGGAGTATTAGACAATGACTGCATGCCTAAGGATCACCACAGGCTCCAACTCTTTCTTAGCAAGGAACATCCGTGGATGAATTGCCCAAGGGTTGCCCCCCAGCCACAAATCATCTTGTTCATATGTGTTCACCTCTTGGTGTCCTCTACAACCCAATAAAAAGACTCCCCAGAAGCAGGGCAGGTTGCTGCATTGTTTTCAGGCTGCTGCTTAGTGCTTGAAACAATGATAACTTTGTGCTATCAGATTGGTATAAAGTCTTAAGATTTCTCCAGTGCTGTCTTCCTTACTGACCACTATCCCAGGTTGGGGTGCACAGATCCCCAACACCTCCCTACCTTGCCATCCAGAGGTTATTAGCTAGCTTTACCTGGGCCTTGTGCCTCTGGGACTTGGGTTTCATCACCCATTTCCACTCTGACAGTTCTTTGCTTCTAGCACTATTGAAGACATATATTTGCATCTTGTTTTTTTTTTTTTTAGACTGGGGGACTCAGCCTGATGTGAAAGAGTCACACCCAAAGGATGACATTTCAGAACACCGACCATCCTTCTGGGCAGCCATGGGAGAACCAGCAAGGACTGGAGCCTGGGGTCCCACCTCAGGAGCAGCATGGAGACAAGGCAGCTGGCTAGAGGAGCAGCACAGAGGTGCCAGGATGGGATGGGAGGGGCTGGGAATTCCCCAGGTGAGCAAACTCCTTGGGGAGTCAGTCTCCGAGGGCCAAGAATTGAAGATGTTTGCCAACCAGAGCTCTACCCCAGTCCAGCCGAGGCCAGATGAACCCACAGAAAAGGGGCCCTGTCCATTTGCAAGGCCTGGGAAGAACCGCAGCGCTTCAGACCTCAGTAAGGCCCCAGCCCCCTGCAGGGAGAAGAAACCCTACGACTGCAGTGAGTGTGGCAAGGCCTTCAGCCGCAGCTCTTCCCTGATCAAACACCAAAGGATTCACACGGGAGAGAAGCCCTTCAAGTGTGACACCTGCGGGAAGCACTTCATCGAGCGCTCGTCCCTCACCATCCACCAACGGGTGCACACGGGCGAGAAGCCCTATGCATGCGGAGACTGTGGCAAGGCCTTCAGCCAGCGCATGAATCTCACAGTGCACCAGCGCACACACACGGGTGAGAAGCCCTATGCTTGCGACATTTGCGGGAAGGCCTTCCGGAAGACCTCGTCCCTCACGCAACATGAGCGCGTCCACACAGGTGAGAAGCCCTACACGTGTGGGGACTGCGGCAAGGCCTTCAGCCAAAACATGCACCTGATCGTGCACCAGCGTACACACACCGGGGAGAAGCCCTATGCGTGCCCCGAGTGTGGGCGGGCCTTCAGCCAGAACATGCACCTGACCGAGCACCAGCGCACGCACACAGGGGAGAAGCCCTATGCATGCAGGGACTGCGGCAAGGCCTTCAACAAGAGCTCCTCCCTGACCCTACATCAGCGCAACCACACGGGCGAGAAGCCATATGTGTGCGACGCATGTGGCAAGGCCTTCAGCCAGAGTTCCTACCTCATTCAGCACCAGCGCTTCCACATCGGTGTGAAGCCCTTTGAGTGCAGCGCGTGTGGCAAAGCCTTTAGCAAGAACTCAGCACTCACACAGCACCGGCGCATCCACACCGGTGAGAAGCCATATGAGTGCTATGTGTGCAAGAAGCACTTCACAGGGCGCTCGTCACTCCTCGTGCACCAGATCGTGCACACTGGGGAGAAGCCTTACACATGCAGTGAGTGTGGCAAGGCCTTCGGCCAGAGCGCATACCTAATTGAGCATCAGCGCATCCACACCGGTGAGAAGCCCTACCGCTGCGGCCAGTGTGGCAAGGCCTTCATCAAGAACTCTTCACTGACCGTGCACCAGCGCATCCACACTGGCGAGAAGCCATACCGCTGCGGCAAGTGCGGGAAGACCTTCAGCCGCAACACCAACCTGACGCGGCACCTGAGGATCCACACCTGAGCGCCTCTGCAGGCAGGATACGGCCAGGTCTCCCCATGGAGTACAAGGCAGCTCAGGACAGAGGTGGCATGGGAATGTGGGGTTTATAGAGAGGCTTCTGTATCACACGTGCCCCCCTCCACCAAGCAGCAGAATGACCCCCCATCCCAGTGTCTCCTCTCCTTTGGGATGTTTTCAAGTTCACTGTCATCGAACCCAAGTCACTGGTCAGGGCTCAGGCCCAGCTCTCCAAGTAAGTTGTTCTAGGAACTGGGACTGTGGGGCTTGGTTTCCTCTGTGGTGAAGTGGGGGGCAGAGGTGCAGGAGGTAGACTCAGATGGACACGTTTGTCATTTGCCCGGGAGCCTAGAAATAGTTTGTTACCATCTGTGAGGGGTTTTTTTTGGGGGGGGGGAATAAGGGTTAAGGGGTATCCTGTCCTGTCCCAGTCTCCCAACACCAGGCTAGCAAGTGGTAGAAGTTTACAAGTTGTATGTGAGGGGGAGAGAAGTTTTTTCAGTTAGCAAATTACAATAACTACTGCTTCAAATGCCAAAGTTTCTTAAAGCTGTCTGTTACTTTTTAAAGTCTTTTAGGTGTGAAAGATATAGATTCTAGTTGTTCAGTCAAAACTCAATTCTACTACTGTGGGGGGAGGTGGGCAGGAAGGAAAACAAAGAATAGGTTTGATATTCGGGTGTAATACTGGTTTCCATAAATAGTCTGCCCTTTTATAGTTACCTTTTTTGTTAAACGTGCAGGTAACTATCTTTGTCCATTACTGCAGCTTTAACAAAAGATCTTAGACTGGGTAATTTGTAAACAATACAAATTTATTGCTTACAGTTCTGGAGGCTTGAAAGTTCAAGATGAAAGCTGCAAATTTGGTGTCTCGTGTCATCTTTATCTGTGTCCTCAGGTGGTGGAGATGGGAAGCAGCTGTTCTCAGACCTTTTAGAAGGGCACTAATCACCTCCTAAAGGTCTCACCCACCTTTCTTTATTGTTACATTGGGGATTAAATTTCAAAACATGCAAATCTGGAGGAACACTGACATTCATACTGTATCAGTAATTTCAAGTGAGTTTCTTAAGGCTGATGTGAAGCTTTGTTTACAATGGAGTTTATCCCAAAGTCAACTTTCTCTGGGCCATCTTTTTAATTTAGATATTTGATAGTGCTGGTTGCTAACACCCTGTCATTTCCATTTATTCTACACTTTATGACACTGATGTACTTGAAGAATAAATAATTTGGTTTATTAGTAAGCACATTTTGCAAGTAGGAAAAACAATCACTCTAGAATGTATAAACAATGCAAATCTTTTGTCAAATGTATGGTAGTTAAGTAGGCATCAGGATGGGTTTAATCTAGGTATTTGTATATACATTCATCATTGGAGCCCCATTGTGATTCTCTGGCTCTCACTTTATGTGCTGGCATCATCCACAGGCTGGCTTCCCTGTGGGATGACAGCAGTTTCCAGCAGCTACTTGACTGCACATCTCAGTCACATTCAGATGGAGAGAGAAGTCCTCTTGCAGTCACTGAAAAAGACTCACCCATGAACCAATTGCTGTGACCAGAGAAATGACTGAGATCTGGGTCTTACTGCTGTCTCTCAGTTACCAGCTCCTAATGCAGTCTTTCTCATGAGATTCCCTGGAACAGTGGTCCTCAAACTTTTTAAACAGGGGGCCAGTTCACTGTCCCTCAGACCATTGGAGGGCTGGACTGAGGGCCCAGGGACAAGTCAGCTGCTAAGCAGGACAGGCAGCAGGGGCAAAAACACCCAGCAGGCTGGATAAATGTCCAAGGCGGGCCACATGTGGCCCGTGGGCCATAATTTGAGGACGCCTGCCCTGGAGTGAAATGAATACTATTTTTATAATTTTAAATAAATTACTGAAATCATCAAAATAAGTTAACACTTGTAAAAAAAAATCAGAACAGCCTGGCACAAAGTAAGTACTCCATCTCAGTGAGTGTGTGCTATTCCTACTCCAGTAAGAAATAATGCCCTCATTTTAAAAATAAAGGGGAAAAAAGGAGGATAATGTAGCCAGTAAGAGTAGAGAGTCTAAAGCCTGGATTCAAATCCAAACTGTGACCTTACTTGCTAGGTGACTTTGGGCAAGTTTCTTAACATCTCTGAACCCCTATTTCTTCATTTGTAAAATGAGAGTAATACTAGTTCTCACTTTGTGCACTGTTTGTGAAGAATAAATGAGATAATGTGTGCATTGTAGAGAACAGGTGTTAACCTAGGCAACAATTGACAAATATAGTTCACAGTTCTTTGCTGGTGAAATGGAGGGAGAAAGGCCTTCTTAGGCCCTTTGGAGAGATGTCTACTGATGGCTTGCTATGCGCCACATTCCTTCATACATAGTGGCTCCTTTAACCTTCAAAAGATCCTTGAAGTAAGCCTATTCTGTTGTACAGATAAGTAGTCTGCGGCTCAGAGAAGCAAGGTAAACTTCCTGAGGTCACACAGCATGTAAGTGGAGGAGACAGGGTTTGAACTTGGGCCCATCTGCACAGCTAGGTCTATAACCATCCCTGCACTAAACTAATTCTCCTGCAGATGGATATGTTGAATTTCCCAGTGCTTAACTCCTGGGCCTTTGCTTCCTGGAATCCCCAATGTCTGATACAGACAGGGTCAAGGATACACCACCACACACATTCACCAGGAAGCCATTCAGGTTATGTGCTGGTCTATAGGCTCACCCTATGGGCTCTGGGCCATGTGTCTATGTCCCTATGTCCTCAGGCCTGGCCATGAAGTAGAGGCTATGGGTGCTGGGTGGGGGACTGAATGACCCCTCTCCTGGGGTAGTAGGAGTCCATGCCACCCCACTCAAGGGCAGCCCTCCATGGCCATATCACTCAGAGTAAACACCAGATTCCTCACAAAGCACTGTGGAATCTGGCCACTCCTACCTCCTGGACTTGCCTCCTCCCCATTGCCACCTTCAACACTCTGTTCTGCCTAATTTTTCTATTTTTAGTAGAGACAGAGTCTTATTCCTGCTCAGGCTGGTCTTGAATTCTTGAGCTCAAGGGATCCTCTCCTCCTTCTACCTCCCAGAGTGCTGGGATTACAGGTGTGAACCACTATGTCTGGCTGGACCTTGGCTTCCTGGAATCCTCAACTATGTCACCTGGCACTCTACCCAGAGTGACAGAGTAAGTAAACTCAAAAATGTTTTTACATTTTAACATATCTCATGTTGAAATGTGCCTCACAATTATTCATTTCTTTAGCTTTTCTTTTTTAGTCTTTTTTTTTTTTTTTTTTTTTTTTTTTTGAGACAGTCTTACTATGTCACCCTCTGTAGAGCATTATGGCGTCACAGCTCACAGCAACTTTAAACTCTTGGGCTTAAGCTATTCTCTTGCCTCAGCCTCCCAAGTAGCTGGGACTATAGGTGCCTACCACAATGCCCAGCTATTTTTTTGTTGCAATTGTCATTGTTTAGCTGGCCTGGGCCAGGTTCGAACTTGCCACTATTGGTGTATGTGGCTGGTGCCGTAACCACTGTGCTACAGGCACCGAGCCTCATTTTTAGTCTTTTTAAGATTTTAACCTTTATTTCATAAGCAATACACATGGAAGCAAAATTTTCATGTTCATGGGATACCATAGTCAGGAAGAAAAATTAGTCTCCTTTCCTAAAATTAGCCAAATATTTTCCACTTTGCCTAATCCTAAACATTGAGCACTTCCCATAAGCCTGGACTCCTCAGCAAAGACAATTTTATTCTTGAGTTTTGCCATGCTAAGATTGGAGGATGTGTCACAAGCTTTTTGAATGTGATAATTATTTAATATAACTACTGCTTTTTTCATTATGAAAGAACAAGTGTAGCCTGGGTAAACTCAGTAATCTTTTGATTTCTTCCTTTAAATACCTCTTGTGTTTTTAACCTGGCTTTGCAGCTATGCATGCAGGCTTTGCATGCATAACTGTGTGTCCACAGAAAATATCTGACATTGTTTTATGTGTTGTTGGGTTTTCATATAACTTGCTTTTCCCCCCTATATAACAGTGTGTCTTGGAGATGTTTCCATATCAGTTTACAAAGATTTTGTTCTGTAAATGAGGATAATAGCATTATCCCACCAATAAGGTCTTGGTGAGGACAGAACAAGTCTCAAAAAAATATTACTTTGGGGCCAGGCACTGAAGCTCATCTTGTAATCCTGAGAGGCCGAGACAGGTGGATTGCCTGAGCTCAGGAATTTGAGACCAGCCTGAGAAAAAGTGAGAGCCTGTCTCTACTAAAAATAGAAAAACTAGCTGGGTATCATAGTGAGTGCCTGTAGTCCCAGCTACTCAGGATGCTGAGGTAAGAGGGTCACGTGAGCCCAGGATTTTGAGGTTCCTATGAGGTGTTATGCCACCTGGCACTCTACCCAGAGTGACAGAGTAAAACTTTATTCCAAAAAGAAAAAGTTACTTACGGGTGGCACCTGTGGTTCAAAGGAGTAAGGTGCCGGTCCCATATGCTGGAGGTGATGGGTTCAAACCCAGCCCCAGCCAAAAAAAAAAAAAGAAAAAGTTACTTAATTCATAATGATTCTGTCTTTGCTATGTTAACCCCATCATTTTGTAGGGGTATTACAGAAAACCCTGTGGGATAGGGGTTGTCAGGAGGAAGTGTGGATTCTCAGCAGAGTTGGCAGCTTGTTGCCCTTCCAGGATTTGTACCATATACTCCCAGTGACTGGATGCTTCAAGGTTATAGGCAATGAGATGAGTTTCCCCACTTCAGTCATCCTTTGTTTTCCCTCCAAATAAACCAAAATACATTTAGTAGTGTGTGTGGGGGGGGGGAGGTCTTTGGGGAGAGATCATCCTGAGTTAAATCATGACTGTTCCACTTACAAGTTAAACTCAGGCCCCTCCCAAGGGGTTTGAGGCTCCCAAATAATCACTATGGGGAAATAATCCAAATATCTGCCAGTTGGGGGATGGCCACATAAACTAGATAAATTCATATAGTATTCCTGGAGTAAATTCTTTTGTGGGATGATCCTTACTGACAGGATTCTCTCTCTGCCTTCTGGGTTGCAGCTGATGGGCCCCTGGGACAGAACAATAGATCAGCTGCCTATAAGTGGTCTTATTGTGGAGTCTTGTTCAACAGGAGATCCGTGATCTGGAATGTCTTGTTTGGGTATTCATGGGTCTGCATCCAGCCAATTGATGCGCTTTCATTTCACTCATTTTCATTTTAATGCATTACTAGCATTAAGACATTAGGACAGTTTACATTTACAAGCATCACCTTTCCTTCAGTCTTCCCAAACCAACATTCCTAGAGCATCTGGTATGTAACAAGAAGTGTTCTAGGTGCTAAGGCTCAGAAGCAAATTAGAAATGCACAGTACCAGTGTTCGCAGCCACGGCACTACCGTCTCTGCCTAATACCAGCGCAGCCTCTAGCTTGCTGAGCTCCAGCCAAATGAGGGGAGTAAGAAGGTCTTTATACCATAGCTCATACAAAGCAGATTGCCGGCAGATCCACCTATGGTAAAGCACCCAGGAAACAACTGGCTACAAAAGCCGCTCGCAAGAGTGCGCCCTCTACTGGAAGGGTGAAGAAACGTCATCGCTACAGGCCTGGTACTGTGGTGCTCAGTGAAATTAGATGTTATCAGAAGTCCGCTGAACTTCTGATTCGCAAACTTTCTTTCCAGCATCTAGTGCGAGAAATTGCTCAGGACTTTAAGACAGATCTACACTTCCAGAGCGCACCTATTGGTGCTTTGCAGGAGGCAAGTGAGGCCTGTCTGGTTGGCCTTTTTAAAGATACCAACCTGTGTCCTGTCTATGCCAAACATGTAACAATTGTGCCAAAAGACATCCAGCTAACATGCCGCATATGTAGAGAATGTGCTTAAGAGTCCACTATGATGGAAAAACATTTCGTTATATATAAATAAAAAATTATCTTCCTGTTATTGGTAGTTCTGAATATTGGGGTTTTTCCCCATGGGATCAAGAAGATACTTAAGTATATGGTTGTGACTGGAAAAATAGGGGACAGAAATCAGGTATAGGCAGTTTTTCCATTTTCATTTGTGTGTGAATTATTAATATAAATGTGGGGATGTGCAGCATTAGTGCAAGTTAAAATGTTTTAGTGAACAAGTTTCAGCAGTTTAACTTTATAACAATTATAAACAAACCTGTTAAATTTTTTTGGACAATGCCAACATTTGGATTTTTTAAAAAACAAGTAAATTTCTTATTGACAGCAACTAAATGGTGTCTGTAGCATTTTTATCACACAGTACACTCCATCCACTCACTATTCTTCTCTGAGTTGTCCTACCTGCAAGTACATGTTTTCAGTGTTGTCTGTCTTCTGTACTGTTCCTGTAAATTAGCTATTAAAATACATTAAACTGTAAAGAAAAAAAAAAGAAATACACAGTCCCTACCGTCGTCAAGCCCAAATTCTAGGATGCAAGGCAAACAATAAGCAAGAAAAATATATGTAACATAATGAGCCCCAGCTCCTTTTGAGAATTTGAAATATCAAAACTCATTGGGCCAGCAATTTCAATAGAGGATTTTAAAAAAAGAAAAGGGTAAGAGCAGATCACAGTGTTTCTATCTGAGCAAAGAGCTCAAAGGCAGAGGCTCAAATCTCTCTGCCCTTTGAAGAGATGTAAACATCATCCTCTTAGGGATGGGATATATTTCAGGCATCTTGGGTGTCCCCTGCAATGTCCAGCACATACTAGGTGTTCTACAAATGTCTGTATCTTGAGAGATTGGGGCATCTGTGGCACACCTGGGACCAGGTGTTTGGGGCAAACAAACTTTCTCATTGATTTGCTCTTTTAACAATCCTAGAGTGTTTGGATTTTGTGCCGGGGCCCCCATTTTGAAGAGCCTGCACAATTCAAACCTTTCATGATTCAAGACTAATCCTGACAAAGGAAAATGGGCATGTGTATTCAGCAGATAATGTGTGCTAAAACAGCAAACACCGTTTGAAATTGTACACTATACATTGTATCAGAAAGTATACTTTTTTAGTATAGATTTTTGAGGGATTTTTAAATTACAAATCTTCTCATCATTTCAAAAAAAAAAGCCACCTGAAAGTTATAATTTCAGATGTTTTAAAGAAAGTGTATCCATGTTGCATTTCTATAACCTGCATTAATATGCATTTTGACTCCGTTGTATAACATAAAAACTAAGGCTTTGCCACTAACTCACAAGTGCTTATATAGCAGGCTTTGCCCATTGTCTGCTTCCTTCTCCCAGCCCAAGGGAATCAGCAGCCTGGATCATGGGGATGCGGGGACATCCTTTAGTTTATATTTTGTACATACATCCCCCCTCCAAGTTGTTTTGGAAACTCCATGTTAGTAATTTCATTGAGGAAGCCCAAGAGTCTGACATTGCTGTGAGCTGTGATGCCACAGGACTCTAGCCAGGGCGACAGCTTGAGACTCTGTCTCTATAATAGTAATTTCAGTGAGGCTGTAGCCAGGTCCTGCTATCCTAAGAGCCAAGGCTGTCACTTAAAAATGACTCTGCAGTTTTTGCCTTCATCTGCTTTGATTCCATGGTCTCAGCAGCGGCCCAGACAGCTTTGTTTCCGGGCCTTTCCCCAGACGACTGCTTTGTTTGAGGGGGGAATAAAACAATCCTCTCCAAATTGTCTGTGTGGCCATTCGGCCTCACGGACAGCTCATGTGTAAGTGCATCAGTCCTGTGGGACAGTCCGTATCTGCGCTGGAATTTCAATACCGCGGACAGCGCACACCCAAACGTGTTCTGCACCACGGACAGCACCGCCGGGCCGTCCCTGCCGCTTGATTCGGCACCACGGACAGCTCAGGTGGCACTGGCTCTTCCCCTGGACAGTCCATGCTGGTGACAGACATGGTTCAGCACTGGGGACAGCGCACGTACAAAAACCCGTGCTGTTCAGAACCACGGACAGCACCCAGTGGACTCGCCTTTCGCGGTGGTTCAGCACTGTGGGGAGCTTACTGGACCGGTTCAGCACCATGGACAGTGACAGAGGCGTCTTTTCTCCACCCGGTTCAAGGTGCACGTGCTCTTCTGAGATAACTGAACTCACCCTCCAACACTCCCCCCTAGAGTCTGCAGAAGGGGATATTTGCATGATCCCGGCTTTCCTGGTGTTAACCTCAGAAATGTAGGTATGCAGCAATTAACATGCTCCAAAAGGAACTCTAAATTTCCCCTGCAAAGAACCTTTACTCCACAAAATGCACTTCAGAGCTCTCAGTTTCTTAGGCCCAAAGCCTGAAGTTTTCCTTGATTTCTCCTTTCGTCTTCTGCTTCTCCCATTCCACCCATCCATTAACTCTACAGGTGAGTCTCCCAGCCTCACCTGTAGAGTTAATCCTGAATCTATTCACTCCTCTCTGTCGCTCTCTGTCCCCACTAACACCACCTTACCCCAGGCAAACACAATTTCTCACCTGGTTTATTTCAAGAAACTTCTAAATGATCTTCCCACTCTACGTATTACCCTTTCTAACACACCCCACCATAGCAGCTTCAGTAACCCTTTGGTTATGTAAATCAGAATCTTATCACACCACTCCTCAATACCCTGCTTCCAACACACTTATAATAAAGTTCAGAGACCTTCCTGAGGGTCTGCATACTTGAGGTGCCTCTCTGTTCTCACTTGTCATCACTTTCTCCCTTGCCTGTCCACTCTGGCCACACTGTCCTCCTTGTTGGTTTTTCAGGGTCTTTGCCTCTGACCTTCTGGATTCTAGCATATCTGGCTCTTTTCCATCTTTGGGGATCTTAGCTCAAAATGTCAACTCTTCAAAAGGTCTTTCCTGACAGCTTTCATCTAACATAGTCTCATTAATATCATACTGATCTATTTCATGCACTTCATAGAATTTAGCATAAACTATGTTTTATTTTACACTTAGTGGTTTCCTTGTCAATGCCTGTTTCATCATTAGAATGTAAACTCCATTAGGCCATAGACATTGATAGTCTTGGTCACCCAGGTCAGCGTTTGCCACATGGCAGTAGTTTAACAAATTTTTGTTGGGCTCAGCGCCCATAGCTCAGTGGTTAGGATTCTGGCTACATGCACCAGGGATGGTGGGTTCAAACTCAGCCTGAGCCTGCTAAAAAAACATTGACAATAATAACAACAACAACAACAAATAGCTGGGCGTCGTGGCAGGTGCCTGTAATCCCAGCTACTTGGGAGACTGAGGCAAGAGAATCACTTAAGCCCAAGAGTTTGAGGTTACTATGAGCTGTAACGCCATGGCACTCTACCAGGGGTGACAAAGTGAGACTCTGTCTCCAAAAATAAAAAAAAGAAAAAGAAAAAAGTAAACAAGCTCACTTTAAAATAAAAATATTAAGTAAATAGTAATATGGATGTTATATGGAAATGGAAGAAGCAGTCTTCAAGGTGATGGCTTTTGACCCAAGACATGGCAAATGTTGGAAAAGGATGTATGAAAAATTAAAGTTCAAGAAACATTAAAAGCATGGACAGAGATTTCAGACATGCTCCCTTCACTGTTTTCCCTTCTCTCTCTGGATGAAATCACTTCTTAAGGAATCATTTGATAATATTCATTCTCTCAGGATTCTGGGTATACTCCTCAAACTTGAGTATATTTTAAGAACAGCCAATAATTTATATGGATTATTATGTACACAATTGGAGTTGTCCTTATGTTGAGGATCTGCTGTTCAAAAATTATGGTGGTGATATTAGTGACATTTACAGAGCACCCAATATTTGTGAGGCACATGCATTAACTTACTCAATGTTCACAACAATCTATTCTCCTCCCCCCCCAATTTTGCAGATAAAAAAAACTGAGATCTAGTTAATTCACTTCTGAAACTTACATTGCTTGTGGATCTGCATATGGAGACCCAGCCTTTGATACCTGCCCCTGGGCTTCATGACCTGGAATAGCTCCCCTACTGTTCTGCACTAAATGTCTTATCATTAGAGAAGTGGTGAGGATTGAATCAAGTGTCTAATTCTTCAATAGTCCATCTCTCCTATTTCCACCCTCTGAACTTTCCTTGGAATAGCTGGACATTTATCTCCTAAACATCTAAACAGAGGAAGTTTCTCCTCCCAAATAAGTCACATATCTGGAAACTTCTAAGAAAACCCAATCTTAATCTTTCCATATTCTTGCTGTGTTGTCCTTTGAGCAAATTATTTAACTCCTTTATGCTCCAATTTTCTTTTCTGTAAAATGTGAATATTAACCACTGGGGATTTGGAATTAAATAAGATAATGTGCATAAGATGCCTTTGCTCGTAGTATTTGTTGGATAAATGATAGTTATTTTGATTTGCTTTCTGCATAAACGGGTCATTCAACTGTCTATCTATTTGGAAAAGAAAGTTTAATCTTTGCCTCACATCATTAAAAAAAAAACCAGAAAGTTCAAGTAACTAAACATATACAAGACGGTAAAGTGTTAAGATTATCCAGGAACATGTTTATGAGAAAAGGGTCAGGAAGGCATCTTAAATAAGACCCTAAAAACAAAAAACAAAAAATAGCTATCTTGGATTTTTATCAAAATGCAAAACTCAAAGTACTATGTAAACATAGCAAAAAGATAGGGGAAAGGCCAGGAGAAAATATTTGCCATAGGGGCACCTGTTGCTCAGTGGTTATGG
>NW_003852486.1:7542891-7547169 GCF_000181295.1 Otolemur garnettii | reverse complement strand
AAAAAAAAAAAAAAAAGAAAAGAATTAATAAGAAAAAGTCCCATAAGCAAATGGGGGGATGGGCATGGTGATTCATGCTTATAATCCTAACTTTGGGAGGTTGAGGTGGAAGGATTGCTTGAACTCAGGAGTTCAAGACCAGTAAGAACAAGATTCTCCATTTCTACAAAAAATAGAAAAATTAGCTGGGTGTTGTGGTGGGCACCTGCAGTCCCAGCTACTTGGGAGGCTGAGGCAGGAGGATCGTTTGAGCCCAGGAGTTTGGAAGTTGCAGCCTACCCAGGGCAACAAAGTGAGACCCTGTCTCAAAACAAAACAAAACGAACAATAACAAACAGGGAGATAAAAAGGTAATTCACAGAAGAGAAAATAAACCTAGTCAACAAAAATGTAAATTTGCTTCACTTCACTAGTAGCCAGGGGAAGGAAAATAAGATCACAACAGAAGACCACTTTCCCACCACCCCATGCCTTTGTCAACAATTTAAAAAATTTGATGTAGACTTCCTAAGAGCAAGTCGGCATTAATGATTGGATTATAGCATTTGAATAATAACGATCACTGATTATAATAGCAGCTGTTAGGCTTGGTTACAAAGATTGTACATGTATTACTTATTTTTTATTGTTCACTTTCACAGCAATCTTCTGAGGTGGTCACCGTAATTGTTCCCACTTAACAGAGTGGGAAACGAAGGTTAAGTAACACACCCAAGGACACCAGCAGCAAATGGCCAAGCTGGCCTCTGACTCCAGGCAGTCGGTCCGGCCTCAGGGTTTCCCCTGCCGCCCACCGGGCTCCCCGGTTTGTCGCCTGGAGAACCACCGAGGGGTTTGTGCAAGGTTGTTGGCCATACTGGGCGTCTCCAGCAGCTGACATCGCTCAATCCTGGGTGAGGGTCAGCCGGAGAGGTACCACCAGCCCACCTTGACCAACCCTGGGGCGGGGCACAGGACCACACCCCCTCCGACCTCCCCCATCCCCCGCGACCACACCGCTCGCTCTCGCTCTGGGTGCCTTTCCTCCCCCTCCCTGGTTCCCTGTACTTGCAGGCTCCAGCGGGAGGAGGGAGGAAGGCCACCCACCCTCCCTCGTCACCCCCACCCTCCCCACTGCCCCCACCTCCCACCCGCAGCCTCCGCGTCTGCGCAGCTGAGGTCGGAGCGGCGCCCGCTCTGCAGTGCTCCGGCGGGGCCTTGTTGGGGAGGGTGAGTCCTCTGAGGGCCCCCCGCAGGCTGGAAGGAGTCTGTTGGGGCGGGGAGGGGGGCCGGGATGCAGGCTGTGCTCCGGGCTCCCGCTTGAGTGTGGATGTGCGACAATTCGGGTGTGTATGGGTGGGGGTGGAGGCAGAGTCGGTGCTGGGCGGAGGGCTGGAGGAACGCGGGTTTCCGAGCTCATCCGGTGGGCACGGGCGGGGGTATCTCGTGGCGGGCCGTTTCTTCTCCAGCCACGCGATCTGTCTGCTCGGCTGTACGTGGCATGTGAATTTCCACCTCCGCTTGGTAGGGACAGGATGGGCTCTGCACCCAGCGTCCACGTATATGTTCGTGCGCCCTCGTGGGCAGTGTGTGCAAGTGCGCCTTTGTTCCGCGGGGGTCTCGGGTCTGCGGTCGCTGGCTGTGTCTGTCTGGGCACATGCGTACGGTCCTGCAGTGTCTGGGAGCCCAGGCTCCGAGCGCATGCAGGTTTGGAATCCCTTTCTAGTCTTTAAAATGGAATCATGACAGTATCTGCCGGGGAGAGTTATGGAGCGCTCTGGGCGAAGAAAAGTCTTCAGGCGCTCAGCAGGAAACGTTGCCTGTATTGTTATTGCTGTTACTGTTGTTACCGCATCCCACCCATTCCTTTAATTTCACTAAGAACACACTGCTGTGAAGTGCGGTCTCCTCCACTCCACACTCCTCTATCCTGTGTCCTCTTCCCTCCTCTGTCTGATGTTTCTTCTGACCTTGACCTCCTGTCTCCTCCATCGGTCACCCCTCTTGACTGCATTTTCTCCTCTTCCCATACCTGCTCTCCTTCAGCCGAACTCCCTAATTAATTATGTCTCATATTAAATACAAAGCAATAAACAAAACAGCACTCCCTGGTAGTATTCTCTCACACTCTTTCCCATCAAGGCCAATTTTTTTGTCTTTTGAGACAGAGCCTCAAGCTGTCCCCCTGGGAAGAGTGCTGTGGCATCACAGCTCACAGCAACCTCCAACTCCTGGGCTCAAGAGATTCTCTTGCTTCCGCCTCCCAAGTAGCTGGGACTACAGGTGCCCGCGACAACGCCGGCTATTTTTTGGTTGCAGCCATTATTGTTGTTTGGCGGGCGGGCTGGATTCGAACCCACCAGCTCAGGTGTATATGTCTGGAGCCTTAGGGGCTTGAGCCACAGGTACTGAGCCAAGGCCAGTAGTTTACTTTTTTCCTTGAAACATGTTGTCTTTGCTGGGACCCTCCTTTCCCAGCCCAGGTGCTCCCCATCCCACACTGAGGATGCAAACTAACGGCCCTCAGGTCTACTTTAGTCCCACCACTGGTGCTGTTTAATTCTCATGATTTTTGGTTGACATTATGAAGAGCAGTTGTCATCTGAAAATACACATTTCCCATCTTCTTTTGAGAAATCAGATGGGCAACATCTGTGCCCTATTTTTGCTCAGCAAACATTAGCTAGACTGAATGGGACAGCTTCTTCAAACAGGGCACCTGACCTCTCTTTTGCCACAGTCCCCCCCATCCCCTATCACCCTCCCCATGGTATATATCAGTTGCTATTGGGTCATGCTCTCCTTACAATAGAGAAGTATTTCTCTGCACCCATATTTCATTTTCAATTACAAAGGAGTGAAAGTAAAAACTGGATAGAGGGGGACTCGTGATGTCTTTTTTTTTTTTTTTCTGCCTATCTGTCCAAACTCTGGAGGCATTTGAGTTCCAACTCTTACTAGTAGGCTGTCTGATGGAATGCTGGGTCTGTGCTCTGTCTGGTCCTGTCTGTTCACTCATTTTTCTCCTCCAGGGGAAGGTGAGCTATGTAAAGTGTCAAATTCATGGTCACATTTACAGTATATATTAAAACAGAGAAATGCAGCAAACCACAAATACGATGACATGAAATTTAAACAATTTGTATTTTATTTTAGTTTCCCTTTTTTCAGTGAGGTCTAAAAAAGACATAGAGTAATGTACAATTAGTGTACAGTTCAGTGATGGTAGAGCCCAGTGACTTTGTACAAAGGTTTTGCTTGTGTGATCACCACTCAGATCAAGATGGGGACCATTTCTGGCTACCCCAGAATGTGTCCACTAGCCCAGTATAACCTTATTCTGACTTTAATCAATATGGACTCATTTTACCTGTTCCAGACCTTTTTTTTGTATCAGCAAAATCACAAATATATATTCCTTTGTGTCTGGCTTTTGTCACTTACTCATATATAGATATTTGCATAATGTAAGTATATATATTATATATTAAAAATATGTTTATTTACATTTATACATGTAATATAAATATGTTTAAAGTTATATATGTATATAATTATTTATTTTAAAATATATTTATAATGTAATATATTAAGGGATATTTATATAAAATATATATATATATTTAGATTCATCCCTGAATGAAAGGGCTGAAAATAAATATCCTATATCCTTTTATTTACTCTTCTTGTTGCTGGGTAATGTTCTACTGTATGAATAGACTGCACTCTATTGTTCCATTCTCCTGTTGATCAACATCTGAGCACTTAGCATTTTTTATGAAGCATATGAGAGCTTTTGACTGACTATAAACCACTTTGTGAATGCAGCTGATATCAGCAACACTCAGGTCCAAGCATGTGGGTGGACTCAGGCTTTCCTTGCTCTTAGGGAAGTGCCTGGGGGTGGAATTTCTGAGCCTGCTGGGGTACAACTTTCCTAGATGTTGCCAAATAGTTTTCCAAAGCAGTTGAAGCAGTAGAAACTCCCACCAGCATGCATGAGTCAGCCTGCTTTTGAAATCACCTCAATGAATTGCAAAGGAAAACTTTCTATCAGTTACAAAGGGAAAGCCAGTATCACCTTTATTATTTTTATGGTATACATATTTACACTATATACCACATTTTCTCTTTTTCTCCCCATCCCCTTTTTTCTTTAGAGACAGCATCTCCCTCTGTCACCCAGGCTGGAGTGCAGTGGCAGGATCATAGCTTACTGTAGCTTCAATCCTCCTGCCTCATCCTCTTACAGTGTTGGAACTACAGGTTATCACTTCAAAAAAAAAATTTTTTTTTTTT
>NW_003852486.1:7539963-7542610 GCF_000181295.1 Otolemur garnettii | reverse complement strand
ACTTGGGAGGCTGAGGCAGGAGACTCGCTTGAGCCCAGGAGTGGGAGGTTGCTGTGAGCAGTGAAGCCATGGCACTCTACCCAGGGGCTCAGCTTGAGGCTCTGTCTCAAAAAAAAAAAAAGAATGCACCAAGCTAGACCTTCTCCTTAAGGTAATAGGAAGATCAAAAGGTCTGAAGAGCTGTTCCTGGGTTTGGTGTTACAGAGTCCTGGGTGTATCTCAAATCTCCCCCTGGGCCATCCTGGAGATGGGAGACTGCAGGGACAGACAGGGGTTGTGTCCTCTGCTCACAACCTCACAACTGGGATGTTGAGCATAGCTGGCAGTGAGAGTGGGAACAGGTTCAGGGAGCCAGATCTCAGGAGGCAGGGAGGACAAAGTGGACATGGACCACTTTATCCAGCTGAACAAGAGCAGGGGACCACGGACAGTGGGCAGAGGAGGCTAGGGAAACTGTGAATTTAGAGTCTGGGTTTTAGGCTGAGTGTGGTGGCTCACACCTATAATCCTAGCACTCTGGGAGGCCTAGGCAGATAGATAGAATTTGGGACCAGAGCATCCTGTCTCTAAAAAAAATAGCCAGGAGTTGTGGCAGGCACATGTAGTCCCAGCTACTCGGGAGGCTGAGGCAAGAGAATCACTTGAGCCCAGGAGTTTGAGGTTGCTGCTAACTATGACACTATGTCACTCAACTCCAGGGCAACTGGAGTGAGATTTTGTCTCAAAAAAAAAAAGTCTGAGGGCGATGCCTGTGGCTCAAAGGAGTAGGGCCCTGGCCCCATATGCCGGAGGTGGCGGTTCAAGCCCAGCCCTGGCCAAAAATTGCAAAAAGAAAAGTCTGAGTTTTAGGACCCCCCAGCCTGCACTCCCCAGCCGGAGGGAGACATAAATTCTGATTGGCAATGCATAAGAAAAGAAGATATTCTACATATCAATTCTATATTATATATAATCGAATTATATTTATAAATAATATATAACATAATCATATGATATTAATATATCATAACATGTATAATTATGATTACTATATAATTAAAATAATTTATAACATATTGATATAGTATAATTATATTACACATTTATGTATATTATAATATATATCCATTGTATATATAATTTCTATTATGAAAAAATTCCAAGCACACTTGTAAGAATGAGGATAACACCACCAACCACCACCTACCATTTCCCTAATTCAGTAGTTATCACTTTTTGTTTGCTCTGATGCCCTTTTGTCTATTTCTATTTCTTTCTTTGCAGTAGTATCTTAAAGCAAATCTCAGCCATTAAGCTGATTCACTCCTATTGACCTAAAATAAGGGGGACACTTTCCTACCTATTCATAAAACCATGCCAGTCTATAATCAATTCCTTGATTTTCTTAAGACCTTTTCTTTTCACAACAAGTTTCTTTTTCTTTTCTTTCTTTCTTTTTTTTTTTTTTTTTTTGAGACAGAGCCTCAAGCTATCCCCCTGGGTAGAGTGTTGTGGCATCACAGCTCACAACAACCTCCAACTCCTGGGCTTAAGCACCTCTCCTGCCTCCACCTCCCAAGTAGCTGAGATCACAGGCACCCACTACCTATTTTTTGGTTGCAGCCGTCATTGTTGTTTGGTGGGCCTGGGCTGGATTTGAACCCGCCACCTTAGGTGTATGTGGCTGGCACCTTAGCCACTTGAGCCACAGGTGCTAAGCCCACAGCAGGTTTCTTTAAATCAGAGTCCAAACATGAAAGTCATCAAAGTCTCTACTGCTTTTGATTGTTGAGTTGCAAACTTTTCTTCAAAGTATCTGTCCTGTGGTTTTAAAATCTGATCAAACAATTTCTACTTACACAAATCTAACTAAAGAAGAAAAAGCTTACAGCTTTTCTCTCTTCACTTCAAGAGAATGTACTCATTTTTTTTTTCTCTTAAAGTTACTATTCACAAAGACAGTCTCTGGGTTATATGTGCAAAATTGGTGACATACATTATCTCCTAAAACAAGAACATAACCCAGCATTAGTGTCTCAAGGCAAAGGGTTATATAATCATAAGTCATTGTAATTCTGATATCTGCTTGCAAACAACTTCCTGGATTTCAGATCGACCAGATATAGAATGAGAATATTAAAGAATATCATTTTATTTAAAACTAAGCTGGTTATACTGGCTTACACTTGTAGTCCTAGTGACTGTGGAGGTCAAGGTGGGAGGATCACTTGAGGACAGGAGTTCAAGACCAGTCTGGGCAACTGAATAAGACCCCATCGCTAAACAAAATTTAAAATATATATATATATATATATATAAAATTTATTTTTTTTTTCAAGCTATTGCCCTGAGTAGAGTGCCATGGCGTCATAGCTCACTGTGGAGGTCAAGGTGGGAGGATCACTTGAGGACAGGAGTTCAAGCCCAGTCTGGCAACAGAATAAGACCCCATTGCTAAACAAAATAAAAATAATTATATATATATATATATATATTATTTATTTATTTATTTTTTCAAGCTGTTGCCCTGAGTAGAGTGCCATGGCATCATAGCTCACAGCAACCTAACTCAGGCACAAGCAATCCTCTTCCCTCAGTTTTTCTATTTTTAGTAGAGATGGGATCTTGCTTTTGCTCATGCTGGTCTAGAACTCATGAGCTCAAGCAG
>NW_003852486.1:7518867-7539788 GCF_000181295.1 Otolemur garnettii | reverse complement strand
ACAGAGCCTCAAGTTATCTCCCTAGGTAGAGTGCTGTGGCATCACAGCTCATAGCAACCTACAACTCCTGGGCTCAAGCTTGTCTCCTGCCTCAGCCTCCCAAGTAGCTGGGACCACAGGTGCCCGCCACAGCATCTGGCTATTTTTTGGTTGCAGCCGTCATTGTTGTTTTGGTGGGCCCAAGCTGGATTCAAACCTGCCACCTTAGGTGTATGTGGCTGGCGCCTTAGCCACTTGAGCCACAGGCATAAAGCCAGATTACATTATTCTCACGTCCAGCATAAAGTTCCATTTGTAGAAGAGCCCCTCACCCAGGGGCATGTTATACACCCTCACAATGGGCACATTAGGTGCACAGAATATATATTTTTTAAATTAAACTTTTAACCCACATGTGGAAAATAAATCTGTTTTTCCAAAAATGATAACCAAGGAGAAACCTGGGGCTGTCAGAGGGCTGGTGGGAAGACAAGAGTTTTCTCTGTAGACAGCAGGATTCTAGGGGCTGAGTCCCTTTTTCTGAAGGCCTCTGGCTGAGTACTTTGGGATGTAGAGTAAGCATGTGTGTACCCCTTTGACACGCATTTTTCTCTTTCCTGCCTTGGAGTTGAAGGAAGGAACTCCACTGACCACCGTTGAACATGCTATATCCTTTGTTCTCGGTCTCTTTCTCTCCCAACTGTAACATAAAGACAGGGACCTTGACTGGGATCACTGCTATATTTCTGGCACTTAGAACAGTCTCTAGCACATGACTGGCCCTCATTAACAATTCACCAAGTGATGAAATGTCTGTCGGTCCTCAGGTTCTGAATCCTGTGCCCTGACAGGGCCCTGGAACGGGAGGAGACGCCTGTCTCAGACGCTCAAGTTCCTCCCAGGGAGATGCAGAGTCTCACGCCTCAGCAGACTCGAGGGCTGCTGGCACCTGAGAGGACCTCAATGCTGCTGCCCCAGGACAGCAGGACCTGGGACAAGCCACCTCCTCCCACCTTCAGCAAGGACTGGGAGGCTGTGGAAGTTGGGGCCTCCAGCTATGACAGTGATGAGAAAGGTGAGGTGCCCTTGGGAGGGGTGAAGTGGGGGAGAGGTCTTGGCAGAGCCTGGCGAAAACCTGAGCATTTGTTCCTTCACTCATTCCTTCAAAAGATATTTATGGGGCTCTGTGTCAGTCCACTTCAGCTGGGTAGCCACTCCCAAACTTAGTGGTTTAAAGCAGTGATCATTTATCGGCTGGTGATTCTGTGGGTCAGCAGGTTAACCTGGCCTCAGGGGACACATCTCCTGCTGCCCTTGTCTGTACTTGCCCACTGGTCTCAGATGGTCTCACTCACTTGTCTGGCTAATGGCTGGCTGGGTGGTGCTGGGGATTGGACACACATCACCATCAGGCTATCCCAGGCTTGTCCTCATGGAATTGGCTGCAGGGTTCTCAGAAAAGGCAGGAGAGGCGATGCCCCAATTCACAAGCAGCTTCAGAGCTTCTATTGGCAGGCCACTTACTCACCTGGAATCATTCAAAATAAGTCAGGTCTAGAATTTGCAAGGTGTGGACATAGGGAGAGATGAACCTGTTGACCACAAAAAATTGACCACAAGCACCTATGATGTGCTAGGCCGTGTGCCAGGGGCTGGGGATATAGCAGGGGATGAGATGGCCCTGGGTAGAGCGCAGATTTTAGTGGAGAAAATAGACAATAAGAGGGTTAAAAAACAAAGGGAGAGGTGATGTCTGATGTTGATGAGAGCTGCCAATTAGACAGGGTGATGGATGGAGAGTTGCTTGAGTGAGGGTGGTCAGGGCAGGCTTGAGGACCCAGGACGGAGTCAGTTTCTCCAAAAGTCGGGGGAAGGGAATTGTGGGCAGCTAAAGCTATACACAGTGGCTTTGACCCTGAAGAGAGAGGGAAAAATGACAAATCACCCAAGGCCAGTCATGGGGCACAGATTATGTATCATTTGAGTATCAGGAGCCACTGGGAGCTTTGAAGAGGAAGACACTTGAATTTCAGAAAAATTCCTCTAACTCACTGGTTTCCAACCAGGGGTGGTTTTGTACCTCTTCCCCTCACTGGAGGACTTTTGGCAGTCTGGAGACATTCTGGGTTATCCTCTCTGGGGAGATATCACTACCAACCTGTGGGAAGAAGTCAACAGTGGCAGGGCCAAGCATCCTGCATGCATTCACAGTGCCCTGCCACAAAGAACTGCACAGCTGGAGACGCGGACAGTGCCTGGGTTGAGAAGTCCTGTGTGTCACTGCACATGAGAATGGATCACAAGGTTGGGAAGTCTAGTGGAAGGAAGGTGGGAGGCTAATTAGGAGACTCCCTCAACTGTTGGAGAGAGGAGGGATAAGTGGAGAGACAAATCACCTTCAGAAGGGAATATATTCTTGCTGACAGATGTGGGAAAGGGGAAGAAAAGAGATATGGGATTTTGGCCAAAGCAGCTAGATGAAGGGCAGTGCCACTTGCTGAGATGGAGACACCTGAATGACACCCCACAGCAGAAGGGGACTGTACCAGCTACCGGTCCATCTACTATTTTTTCTTTAGATTAATAAAAGAAAAGTTTATTTCCAAATACCATTTGCATGGGAGGACCCACAAGAATGTTTTCCCAAAGTTTCAGTAATGGTCAGATGCCTTTATAGATGGAGTTTGGAAGGGAGGAGGGAAGTATGTGCAATCCATCTACTATTGACTACATTTTTCCTCAAAGGGTGAACAGAAGGTGTAGCTAGCAGAGGTCAGCCTTAGCTGTGAGGTCAGGAGCTCTTGGCTAGTGGGGGTTGTCAAAAAAGTGGAAGCAGCCAGTCTCTGCCCAGCTCCTACCCCCACCCCAGGGATGCTGATGCTCTGACTGGGGAGATTTCTCCCCTAGTGCCTATTCTTTTGGAAATTGGGAAAGTTCCCACCACTCCAGCTGAATTCTGTGAATCTTTCTTCTGCCCCCTCATCTGGCTTTTTTTGGAGGTCCATAGGGAAGGAGTTCTCATACCCACTGGACAGGTGGAGGGATGAAGGCTGAGACAGCAAATGATTCTGTTTCAGTCTTCCAGGTAGTGATAGGATCAGGACTGAGGTCTCTCACTCTCTCAGCTCCACCTGAACCACATGGGCTGGACCGTATGTGTGTGTGTGTGTGTGTGAGAGAGAGAGAGAGAGAAACAGAGAGAGAGAGAAGAGAGAGAGGGGGCAGAGATGGGCAGGAGAGAGAGAGAGAGGGGGCAGAGATGGGCAGGAGCCGAACTGGCCAACTGGTCACCTTCTCATGGCTCCTTCCTCCTCTACCTCCACCAGACCTGTCTTCTCAGGAGACTGGGCTTACCCAGGAGTGGAGCTCAGTGGAGGAAGATGACGAGTCAGAGGACTCCCAGGTAACATGGATGGGGGGGGGGGATCCCTCCTTTCCCATTGAGTATCCCACCCTGAAACTCTCAGCAAGTTGTCACATTGCTAGTTCCCAATGCTTCCCTGGCATTTTAATAGCAATTGTGGTAAACTCATCACTTAGTTTGGAGAATTGTCATCATTAAGAATTGTCATCATTTTTGTTTTCCTGTACTCCATCAGGGTAGGTCTTCCCACACATTCATTCACTTCACAAGTCTACAAAGCCCATACTCCATGCCTGGCAGGGTCCAGGTGCAGGGGATACAGCAGCAAAGCAAAGGCTTTGCCCTCACAGTGCTTGCAATGTCATCAGGAGAAGAGGCGATGAGCATACCTGGCATGTCAGGTGGTGAAGAGGACAGTAAAGGGAGAAGTTGGGGAAGGAGCAAGGGCAGGACAGGGGGCTTTGCTGACAAAGGTTGGGGACAGTGTTCTGTTTTAAATAGGTGGTGAGGGAAAGGTTTTCTAAGGAAGTGAAAGAGTGGGTTTATGGGTGTCTGGAGGAAGGACATTCCAGTTAGAAAAAACAGAACTGCAAAGGCCTGAGGGTGACTGGGGCTGCAGCGAGTGAGAAGAGTGAAGAGTGACTCAGTGCTAGAAGGAGCACCCTGGCTGACCCAGTGAGAGGAAAGCAGGTGAAACTATCGAGATAATAAGAAGGGTCAATAGCAAGAATCCAACAGAGATGATGGGGCCGGAAGTGGTTGGATTCTGGGTGTTTTCAGGAAAGGCCAACAGCATTTGCGGATGTCTTGAATGTGGGTGATGAGAGAAAAAGATGGGTCAAGGGACCCACAGTTGGAGTCCTGGAGGAGTAAGGAGGGGGCAAGTGCATGAGGAGAGGAGAAGAGATTAGAATATGTGTCTGGGACATGTGAAGTTTAAGATGCACATTAGACATCCAAGTAGAGATGGCAAATAGAGAGTGAGGTGTACAGTTGGGAATTCAAGAGAGAGGTTAGATAAAGAAACCCACACATGTGCACACACACACAAACACACACATGCACACGATACACATCTTTTGGGGGAGTCATTAGTATAGATGGCATTTTTAAACTGTGGAGATTTTATATACCTGCCACTTTTTTTTTTTTTTGAGACAGTCTTTGTCTTACTTTGTCTTACTTTGTCTCCCTCGGTAGAGTGTACTACAGGTGCCCACTATAACATCCAGCTGTCTTTTAGAGATGGGGGCTCACTCTTGCTTAGGCTGGTTTCAAACTCCTGAGCTTAAGCAGTCTACCCGCCTAGGCCTCCCAGAGTGTTGGGATTACAGGCATGAGCCACTGTGCCCGGCCTTATACCTATAACATTTTGAAATTTTTCATCCCATTTATTCTGAAATTTCCTCTGATAGAGCATAGGTATATTACTTTCTTTTGTTATCTTATATCTAGTTACTTTGTGGTACAGTTTTCAATTCAGACAGCTTTTCTAGTAATATGCCATTTCATTTCCAATCATATAATCCTATAGCAACGGTGGCCCCTTCCTTTCTAGTATTTATCCTTACTTTTTTTTTTTTTTTTTTTTTCTGTTTCAGGGCTTTGCAGAGTGGTCAAAAGCTCCACAACAAACAACCATAGTCTTGGTAGTGTGTGTGCTTTTTTTGTTTCTAGTTTTAACAGGAATGCCTGTTATGTTTCTTATTTAACTATAATGGTGGCTTTTGTTTTGAAATAGATGCCCTGTGTCATGTTAAAGAAAGTGTGCTGGTTAAAAATCAGGAATGAGTGTTGAGTATTATGAAATGCCTTTCATTTTTTAAGATGATTTTTTAAAACTTTTCGGTGTGAGGTTTTACATTACTGTATTTAATTGAAATTAAGACATCATTGATTGTAAAACACATATTATTTTGTATACCACTGAGAAAGAAAAATGCTAATTAATTATAAGATGCCACCAACTGGAACATGTCTTATGACTTCCAAGAAGGTGAAAAAATGTGCAGTTGGAGATCAATAAACCCTGGTAGGTTTCCTAACAACAAATCAATTGTGCATTCTTAGGGACTTGGTGCACCAGTCTTTTCATATACTGAATTCTGTTTCTTGATATTTCATGGAAAATTCTTGCCTCTCTGTCTATATGTGAGATTGGTGCTATCTTTGTGAAGTTTTGGTATCATGGCTAAGCTTGCATCATAGAAAGACTTGAATAACTTTTACCCTTTTCCATGCTTTTGAATAGTTTCTGTAGCTTGAAAACTGTCAATCCTTTGACATTGTAAAGAATTCACCAGTAAAGTTAGCAGGACCTAGAGACATGGCGGGGGGGAGGTTTCAGCTACTTCTTGGGCAGCTTTCTCACTTTCTCCTAATGTTATCAGTTAATTAATACTTTTTACTTCTTGCATTCATTTTGATGACTGATAGAATTCTTTTATCCCCTAAGACATTTTTCATTCCATGGAACTTTCTAGATTATTAGCTTAATTGTGCATATTGTTTTATAATTAAACAAAAATCTTCTGTCCATGGGCAGTGCCTGTGGCTCAAAGGAGTAGGGCGCTGTCCCCATATACTGGAGGTGGTGGGTTCAAACCCAGCCTTGGCCAAAAACTGCAAAAAAAAAAAATCTTTTGTCCATTTTGTTCTATCCCCTTTAGCCTTTCAAATTCTGTTTTTCGTTTACTTATTATCAGATTTGTCAGTTTGTCTAGCTTACTGTTGTTATTCCAAAGAACCAGCCTTAGAATTTATTTATATCCAATACTTCTTTTATTTATAATGTGTTTAATATGTATAATGTTTTTTATTGTCTTTGTCTCAATTTTTAATTTCAATACGTAATTTATATTCTCTTTATATTTTCTGCATTAGTATACTTCAGATAAAAAAATGTACTTATGGTTATAGCCTTGGCCACATCTTAAAGTTTGATTATCTATTCTTATTTATGTTATTGTCTGAATATTATGTTGTAGTGTTCCCAAAGAGTGCTTTGAATCACAGTGATTTGGTTTACTCTTTGTTTAAAGACAGTTTTTTTTCTTGTTTTATTGCCCTGTGAACAGACGATGTGGCCTATATTATTTTGTGGAGACCCATACTTTTAGAGATGGGGTCTCACTCTTGCTCAGGCTGGTCTCAAACTCCTGAGCTCAAGCAGTCTGCCCGCTTAGGCCTCCCAGGTGACTGAATGGTTACCCATGCCCAGCACCAGCCCCCGAGTCATTAAGGACAATGACCACACAGTTATAAAACGACCTTATAAAACTGCTTCCACAACCTTTTAAAAAAACTTTTATTGTGGCCTAGAACATATCTAATTTTTGCAATTGTTTCATGAACATTTGAGATGAATATATATTCTCTGTCTATAGAATTCAAAACCCTGTCTGGGATTTTTTGTTTGTTTGTTTGTTTGTGTTTTGAGACAGTTTCACTATGTCACCCTCGGTAGAGTGCTCTGGTGTCACAGCTCACAGCAACCTCAAACTCTTGGGCTTAAGTGATTCTCTTGCCTCATCTTCCCAGTTAACTGGGTCTACAGGCACCCACTACAATGCCCAGCTGTTTTTTTTTTTGTAGTTGTCATTGTTGTTTGGGAGGCCCACTCTGGGTTCAAACCAACCAGCCTCGCTGTATGTGGCTGGTGCCCTAGCTACAGGCGCCAAGCCATACATGTCTGTTAATTAACTGAGCCTCAGCAATTACATTCTTTAGATTCATGTGTTATTTAACTTTGGCCTACCCTAACAAGGTTATGTAAAGATCTGTTAATACAACTGTTTTCATCAATTTGTTTTTATAATCTTTGGTTTATGTATTCAACATCTGTGTAATTTGATGCATATAAATACAGCATTGTTACGTCCTTGCCAATTAAGTAATACAAGTAAAAGACCAAGCACAGTGCCAAGCATATAGTAGGCACTCAATAAATGTTAAAACCTGATTCTGCCTCCTTTGTTAAACTTAAAATGATTGTTTTTAACCAATTTAATCCTTTGCCTTATGATATCACCATCCCGCTCTTTTAAAATTCTTCTATGTAGCTGAGTTTCTCTAGAGAATTAGAAGAGAAAGTATGAGATTCTCTCTCCATTTCTCTCACAGGCTAATTATATCCAACAAGCAACTAGCCCTTAAATGAAAAGAACTCAGATCTCAGCTTTTACATTTTGGGGGATTTTATTAGTTGCAAGTAAGAGAAGCTCAATTCAAATGAGTTTCAGCAAAAATAATGATAATAGTAATTATTATTATTGGTTCATGTTACACCAACCTTTGGGATAAAACTGGCTTCCACAGATCCAAAAATATCACTGTGCTTTTCTTCTCTTCATAGTTGTGCCTCCCTCTAAAGGTGACCTCCATTGCTTCTTCCCACATGGATGGATGGCTACCTCCAGCCAGGGATGGCCTCTTCCACATGGCAAAGTAGGAACCTGGTGGCTCTCAGGTTCCTACTCACAGCTCCCATCCCTGCCTTGCTGCTGGGGCACAAATCCTGAAAAAAGTGGGGAGAGAACAGCAACTGCAGAGGTCATGAGGCAGGAGCAGACTGTCCAAATAACAGGAGGAGCGTGGTTGGCAGCAGGGCAAAGGTGGAAGTGGGAAGAGGAGTGTGGAGATCGCTTTAGACCACTTCTTGGCCCCTCCCTGGCCCCGCCAGTTCTACACAGAATGGGTCTGACCTGCCCCATTCTGCTATGTCCTGTTTCATCCTACTCTCTTGGGTACTTAAACTCTGCTACATGTTTATAAACTAGGGTGGCATTGGACTCATTCGTCTACTCACCCAGCGTTTCGTGAGGATCTACTATTTGCTGGGCCTGGGTTGGGCGATGTATAGGGCACAAGGAGGAACCAACTGTGTGGTTGTTGTCCCTAATGACTTGGGGGCTGGTGCTGGGCATGGGCAACCATTCAGTCACTGGCAATTCTTCAGGACATACTGGGTGCTGATGTCTGGTTGGTCAGGAGCCCAGGGAAGGAACTGTGTGGACCCTGAAGAGCACCAGGGCCAGGTCAGGCATTTTTCACTTATTCGTTCATTAGCTATACATTGCCTGAGGGACTACTGTGTACAGATTTCTGACCCTGCAGGCACCAAGGCCAGTTTTTCACTCACTTATTCATTCACTTTGATAATACCTGAAGGCGTACTGTGTTCTGGGATTCTGTGTGGATGATGCAACGACAGAGGTAAAAAACCTCCAGCTTTCTTGGTGGGGCCCTGAATTGAAGTCATCTGTGGAGAGAGCAGATATGCCTTTTTTGTCTGTCTACATGTCTGGGTCTCTAAGTGCCCAGTATCTTAGCTCCCCCATCCCATTGCCCAGTTATACACATTAAAGATCATGTTTCATTTATTTTTAAGACTTGAAACATTATTTTCACATAAATTACATCACTTTTACAAACTTTTTTGAGGGGGGAGGGGACAAGGAAATCTGCATATGAAATGAACACTGGATGGCATTAAAATTTTGTTATGTGTGATAACAGTACTGTGGTTATATAGCAGAAGATAGCTTTTCTTGTTTTCTTACAGATGTAAGTACAAGACCAAAACAGCCATAAGTGATTCTATTACATAAGAAATATTACACCCAAATACTGTCAGAGGAATAATGTCTCTCCATGTGCCTACTAATACAAGGCATCTCAAAGTACAAGATAATAAAAAAGCAGACAGAAAATTCTGTGTACCATATGCTACCATTTGTGTGTGAAGGTATGCTATATCCTTCCAGCATATTCTAGGCATATAAACAAATATTCATATATATACTTTTTATATATATATTTTTTGAGACAGAGCCTCAAGCTGTTGCCCTGGATAGAGTGCCATGGCATCACAGCTCACAGAAACCTCCAACTCCTGGGCTCAAGCGATTCTCCTGCCTCCGCCTCCCAAGTAGCTAGGCACCTGCCACAACGCCCAGCTATTTTTCGGTTGCAGCCATCGTTGTTGTTTGGTGGGCCCGGGCTGGATTTGAACCCGCCAGCTCAGGTGTATTGGCTGGCACCTTAGCCGCTTGAGCCACAGGTGCCGAGCCACATATATATGCTTTTATATATATGTGTGTGTGTGTGTGTGTGTGTGTGTGTACGTATACATAGGTAAATGAAGTGACTGCTTCTAGTAAGGGGATTAGTAGCTTGGGAGTAAAAGGGTAAGATTAATATTTTTTTTTACTTTATAAATATGGAGCATGTGAAGTTATGTGATTATGACTTTTGTTTCACCAATGTAGAAAATGAGGTGCATTACTTGCTCCCCTCCTTCACTCCTTTTGGGCACAATGGGCGCTTCCTACACTGATCCTGGCCTTGGCTACAAGCCTTGCTTTGGCCATTGAGACTAGATTCAAAGGTCACTCTATCAGAGGCTTGAAACTGTGCCGGTGTGTATTTACTCTCCCTTTGCCCCTGCCCACCTCCCTGAGAACACACCAGGTTAGATGTGTGTCACTGGAAGAATGACCTGGCCCAGCTGAGCCCTCTTGGAGTAGCCAGCCCCTACCTGACCCACAGCTGTTTTGGACGCCTGCATGAGTCCAGCTGAGATCAACAAAGCCTGGTCCAGACCAACAGAACCACCCAGATGACCTGCAGATGTGTTAAGAAATGGACAGATGAGGTCTGGATAATTTGTTACACAGCAGGAGCTAACTAATGTAACCACTAAATTCAGGTCTTTAAGTTACAGGAGAAAAGGATGGGGAGAGAGGCTGTTTCCTCATACAGAAAAGACTGGGTCCACTCTAAAAATCTTTTGTAGCTGTGTCAGGTATTCACCACTTCTAGAACAATTTCCTATCCTGACTCTCTCCCACTCATATTTCTTAGTGAATCTCGATTTCTTCCCTAGACTCTGCTCCTTTTTGTTTTTTTTTTTTGAGACAGAGTCTCAAGCTGTCACCCTGGGTAGAGTGCCATGGCGTCATAACTCACAGCAACCTCTAACTCAGGCTCAAGTGATCCTCTTGCCTCAGTTTTTCAATTTTTAGTAGAGATGGAGGTCTCGCTTTTTGCTCAGACTGGTCTTCAACTCATGAGCTCAAACAATCTACCAGCCTGGCCTCCTAGAGTACTAGGATTACAGGTGTGAGCCACCACACCCACCCACACTCTGCTCCTTTAATAAATATGCTAGCTTCACCAAAGGAGCTGAAATTTTTATTCCCTTTAATCCAATTAAAATTATTGAGCATGGACTTGCTCAATCATGACATCACCTGAAAAACCAGCCATAGCCCCTCAGCTTGTGCCATCAGGAGCCAGCTGAAGGGAGTCTGACCAGTCCCAGGGCTGTGTGGCCTGGGGAAAATTACTGAGCTTCTCTGAGCCTGTTTCCTCACTAAGCAGGGTGGTAAGGCTGGGAAATAGGCATAAAAGTGCTTAGCGGACCACCTGGTCCATGCCCTGTTAAGCTCAATTCTCCATCTTCTGCTGGTCCAGATGTGTCTGCAAGGGCACCACTGCTTGAAGGCTTCTCCCCATGAACGCTCAGGGGTAGTCAGGTGTGAAAGCTAGGCAAAGGCTTCCCCACCACAGCCATATAAGTTAGGGCTTCTTGTCCGCATGCGTCCTTTGGTGCCGGATCAGTGCAGAGGAGAAGCTGAAGGCCTTCCCACAGCTGTCACACTCATAGGGCTTCTCCCCAGTGTGCACAATGTGGTGTTGCAGTAGGTAGGATCGATTGCTGAAGGCCTTCCCGCACTGAAGGCAGGCATAGGGACGCTCGCCTGTATGTGTGAGCTGGTGCACAGCAAGGGATGAGCCCTGGCTGAAAGCTTTGTTGCACTCACCACACTTGTAGGGCCGTTCCCCAGTGTGGATCTTTTGATGCTCTATGAAAGAGGACACGTGGCTGAAGGCAGCCGCACACTGCAGGCACTTGTAAGGACGCTCGCCGGTGTGTACAAAGTGGTGCTGGAGGAGGTGCGAGTGGTTGCTGAAGCGCTTGCTGCAGTCTGGGCATGTGTAAGGCCGCTCACCAGTGTGCGTGAGCTGGTGCTGCGCCAGGTGCGACATCTGCGTGAAGGTCTTTGCGCACTGGCTGCAGGCTTAGGGCTTCTTGCCATTGTGGATTCTTAGGTGCTCGGCCAGCGAGGTGCTCTGGCTGAAGGGCATGCCACAGTCTGGGCACATATAGGGCTTCTCCCCGGTGTGCACGCGCCTGTGCTGCATCAGGTGTGCGATCTGTGTGAAGGCCTTGGCGCACTGGCCACAGCAGTATGGTTTCTCTTCCGTGTGCGTGCGCTGGTGGCGGATGACCGCCGACAAGAAGCGGAAGGCCTTGGCGCAGTCTGCACACTCATAGGGCTTATCGCCTGTGTGGATTCGGTGGTGCTCAATCAGGGATGAGCGGCTGCGGAATGTCTTTGTGCACTGGGCGCACGCATAGGGCCGTTCACCTGTGTGTATGCGCTGGTGCTGGGTCAAGTGCGTGATGCATGTGAAGGCCTTGCCACAGTTGGTGTAGCAGTGCAGTCTCTCGCCTGTGTGCCTATGCCAGTGAGATACCAGGTAGGAGCCCTGGCTGAAGGCCGTGCCATACTCATGGCACGCATATGGCTTCTCTCCCATGTGTGCACTGGTGCAGGGTCAGGTGTATGCTTTGGCTGAAGGCCTTGCTGCACTCAGGGCAGGCGAATGGCTTCTCCCCAGTGTGGATCCTTTGGTGCAAAAGGAATGCTGAGCAGTAGCTGAAGGCCTTCCCACAGTCCTCACAGTTTCACCGCTTCTTGGAGCTGCCACCTTTCTCCCCTTGGCCACTGTCCAAATGTTTCTGCTTTGAGCTCTTGTTTGGCACACCGCACCACCCAGGCCTACTATCACCACCAACCCTGGCTTGGGTGACTGTCGGACTCAAGGTTTTTGGGATTTGGCTGAGATCACTGCACTCCTGGACACTGTCCCCTACAGGGTCTCCCTTGTGGGCTACCACCTCTGGGTCCACATAGCTTTCCTGGTGTTCCTGCAGGTCTGTGAACTGACTCTCATGTTTCCAGGTTCTTTCCAACTCTGAGTCCTGGAAGGTGACACTCAAAAGTCCCTCCATCCCTACTCCCTGAGCTGTTGTCTCCTCTCTGGGTTTAAAAGAAAAGAGAAAAAACAAATTGCCCTGGGCTGGGAAAAGGCTAACACATGGGCTTGAGAAGGACTTAGTCCCAGTCCCTGGACCTCAGTACCACAGACATCTTAGGCCTGATAATTCTTTGTCATTCAGCTGTCCCATCCTGTGCATTGTAGGATGCTGAGCAGTGTCCCTGGTCTCTTCACACCAGATGCCAGGAACACCCTCTCCACCCTAGCTGTAACAATCAAAATGTCTCCAGACATCGCATGAGGTCAGAAGGTCTCTGGTTGGTAATCACTGATGTAATGAAACTGAAAACAAATTTAAAAGATCCCTGCCAAAAAAACTACTAATCTGTCATCACTTAAATGTACCCTTATAACATAGTGCTATGGACTGAATTGTATGCCCTCAAAATTCATATATTGAAGTCCTAATCTCCAAGATGATGCTATTTGGGGGAGGAGGAGTGTCTCTGGAAAATGCTTAGGCTTAGATGAGGTCATGAGGGTGGGATCACCCAATATGAGATTAATGTTTTTATAAGTGGAAGAGATACTGGAGCTCTCTCTCTGCCAAGTGAGGACACAGAAAGAAGGTGACCAATCCAGGAAAAGAGCCCTCATCAGTACCGAACCATGTTGATAGCCTGTATCAAACTTCCAGCCTCCACAACTGTGAGGAAATAAATAGCTATTGTTCAACTCACACAGTCTGTGGTATTTTGTTGCAGCAGCTGGAACTAAGATACCTGGAAATAAAGTTTCTTCTCTGGGGAAAAATCAATTCATTCCATACATAGAGGAAAAAACAACCCCTAAATTCCATGCAAAATATGTGGCTGGTGGGAGTATGCTTTGGGAAAATAGCTTAGAAGATTGCTTGTTATTTTCTAGGAAAGCAGAAAACACACATCCTCTGTGGCCCAGTAATCACATCCTCTGGGTTGTTAGCAACAACCAGAGAAGTGTGCACATCTGTGCACCTTTAGGGCTGTCTAAGTTGGCTGGTAACGACTAAGCACTAGAAGCAATCCTGCCACTCAGCAACACGGGAATGGACAAATAAATGGGGCATATTCATACCAGGGTTATCTCACAGAAGTAAACATCAAGACCTCAAACAGTGTTGGCAAGAAAGGCAAAATGCGGAATAATCTTTCAGGTATGACGCTATGTAGGCTTAAATGCAGGCAAATCAAAACGCTTTGCTTTTTAGGGATTATAAACCCATGGCAAAGGTTCATAAGGGTATGTGTAGGTAAGCCAGCTTGGTATGTACAGGCAGCCCTAAGACCTGAGTGGGCTCACCCGGATCCCCAGAATGAGTCGGGGTTCCTACCTCGTAGTCTTGGGATCTGTGTCACTCAGGTTGGCACCCCTGCTCTGGCTGCCATGACTCAGTGGGTCTAGTCAACATCTGTGGGAAAAAGAAAGGGGACATGTGAAGGAAGATACTGTGGTAGACACAGGCATTGGAGGGAGTATGTGGGGCAAGTAATGCCTTCTCCCCATGCATGTGTGGGGAGGGAAATGGATTCCAGGATGAGTTGGGTAATCTGGGGGGGAGGGGAGACACACACACACACAAATATAAGCCCAGAGACACAGACACGCTGGGGCAGTAGAGAAAGTTTTTTCTATTCCCAGCACTTCTGATGCATGGGTTTTAAAAATATATACTTTTTATTATATCACAGTATCACAGGTAGACACATGCATCACATCACACTCTGACACACAGAGTCACATGCAATCAGGGTTAGTTACAGCACATGCACAATTAACACAAGAACACACAGGGACACATCATTATTGGCATCCACTACTCCAGGAGGCAGATGGGAGGCTGTGCACCTGCAGCCACACTCACACCTGCACACAGGGTCTTAGGCATACATAAGCACACATACACCCAGCCCCACACTAGCATCCCCAAGTGACCAGGCACACACCGAAGTTACGCGTGCTGCACCGCTTCACATAGGCAGGCTATGTGCTGAGACACCACTCACGGGACACCTGGATACCATGCAGTCACACCCAATGGGCAGAACTCAACATGCCCCAAGGCCACATGTGCAAGGTCTACCACCTTCACAGATGCACACACAGTGACCCATGTCCTGCACCATGTTTCTCACAAACACATCCTGTGACATAACTACTCTGTCTTCTACATATTCAAGGACACAAAGAAGGGCACAGGCACACCCAGAGACTCACACATGGGGTTATATGCATAGGCCTCATGCTCAGTAGGACAGGTTTCACATGTGCCAAAGTCAGTCACCATAGTCTATGTGTGACACGGTGTGATGTGATGCCCAAATGCATGCAGACATGTGCTCAATTTTACACACTGCTTCACGTGCATAGGCACATGCCACGACACTGGAGTGACCAGGTGCAGACACGGTGACACGCGGGGAAAGGACCACTCTCACCTGCACGGACACACAGCACTGGAGTAACTGGGTGCAGACACGGTGACACGCGGGGGACGGGTTGACACACATCTGCATGGGCACATGCACTGGAGTGACTGGGTGCAGACACGGCAATACACTGGGACACAGCACACAAATGAACGGCAGGCACCGCCGAAGTCGCGAACTTACACCGACATAGGCGGTCATGCGCATGCGCATATCTCACACCGGTGCTTTCGTCTCCTAGGGCCACCTCCAAAGGCCCCAGCGGCTCTTGCCAAGCCTGATGGAATCGCCTCAGCTTCTCCCTGGTTTCCAGCCCTCCTGGGCCAATGCAGACCCCGTGGCCCTCTTTCCTCAAGACGCGGAGATCAAGAGCCCACGATCACGCACCGGCCCACTGTCCAGGCCGGCGCTCACCGAGCCTGCGCATGTTCTGTGTGACGCCGACGAACCACAACTCCCAGAAGGCCCTGTGCACCGGCTCCTCAACTGAATGGCACGCAGGGCTGGATCACCGAAACTACAACTCCCAGAAGGCCCAGCGCCCCGTGCACCAGTTCTACAGGGCCCAGACTCCTTTGGGGCCGGGTGTTGACGAGAGGCTGGGGGCAGGGCTCATGCCTGCCCCTCAACCCTTGCATTGTCTCAGTGTAGGGCCGCAGATATAGCCAGTAATTAAAGGTGGCGTTTTTCTTCATACATAAACCAAATCTCATTTTACCAAAAAAAAAAAAAAAAAAGGAAAGAAAGAAATAAACCAGATGTAAACTCTGATAAATACAATTTTGCTCTTCATGAAGTCACCTGCAAAGACACTGAAAGAACAGAATCGTATTTGCTTCACGAACAGCTGTTTTAGAGTGTCTAGCTCCGTAGAACCACTGGAAGGCACTCTTGCATCACAGAAGGAAGGGCACACCTGCTCAAACCACGCCTTTCCTAAGAAAAGAAAAAAAGATTCCGGCGAGAGACTCTCAAGCCGAGGGGAAAGGGAGTTGGGTGGGGCTGGGAGAGATGTCGCTCAAAGTCAGGATGGGGTCCCCAGCTCCTAAGACCCAGGAGATGGAGTTGCAGCCTCACATCTCCCTCACCCGGAAACACACTGGAAAGGCACACATTTTCCTGAAGCATGAAAACGGTGTGATTTTCCACAGAGCACCGTTGCCTCTGCTCCGACAGTGCAGGACCACAGCGGCTGGCTGAACGCCACCTGATACGACGTTCCTTCTGTGACCCTTGCGGCGTTTACCTGACCTGGACGGTGATGAGATGGTGGAATGGCTTGGGGGTTGGGACCCAATTTCAAATCCTGCCCCTTTCTCCCCCACTCCTGGCTGCATGTCCCGGGGCAGGGTGTTTTGCCTCGCTGTATCTCATCTGGGAAATAGGTACGATTGGATTGACTTCTCCATATGAAAAAGCAGGATGTCCTGGGTACTTCCTCCACCTAAGGTTATCACTGTAATAGGAAAAGCAGCAGAGTTACTCTGACGAAATAGGCAAATAAGTAGGCATATTGTAAACCAGAATTTAAAGACACGTATTTCAGTTGTCAAGTTTCATGTGAATGGCTGCCTCAAGACTAAGGTGACCAGATTTTAACATTGGTAAAGCGGGACACCATTGACCAGGGGGTGGGGGTGGTGTTCTTAATTAAAAATTTGGTCTATATGGAGGAACAAAAATTTTCATAGAACGTAAAAATAGTATTGTAATATATATTTTTAATTTCAACATAAGTACAATTTACTTAATTTAATATATTTATTTAATATATTAAATACTGTATTTAATATAATACATTAAAAAAAATTATGTATAGGGCAGTGCCTGTGGCACAAAGGAGTAGGGCGCCTGTCGACCTTGCCCAGGAGGGGAGTACAGAGTTTACATTAGCCTTTTCATTTCCAAATAAAGTTACATTAACCACTTCATTCCCAAATGGAGTTACATTAACCTTTTCGGCAGCCAAAACCTGTATATTCCCTTCCCGTTGTCCCGTAGTTCCCTAGCTTATCATGCATTCTTTCCAAAAATCAGGACTTTTTTAAAACTCCACGGGATGCGGGAGAAATTGTTAAAAGTCGGGACGTCTGGTCACCTTACTCAAGACTAGGTTGGGACACTGTATGGACCTTCTACATTTTAATGCAATGTTTTAAAAAAATGAATGATGAATTTTAAAAATAAAAGCAAGATTAGGATTAATGATTTTCTTCTTCTGTTGTAGGCTCCATCTTGCCTCAGATGTATGTGCCAATGCACATCGATTTGGGGACCAAAAAGAGTGAGTATAGCCCTTCAGGGTCACAGGAAAGTCGCTAGAAATTTCTGAAAGCTATTGCCAGTGGAAAATAAATTATTTGTTCACAGCTTTCTTCCATACAGCTAATATTTTTATAAAGGTTTACTGTGTGCCTTCATTTATGTACATACAATTTTAATGTATATATTAAATAATATGTAAGTGTAATGTACAATAATGTAAATATTGTAATAATATGATGTAATTAATGCATAATATATAATGTTAACATGTAAGTTGCTTGAGTATGAAAATCGAGGCTACCAAACCTGGAGGGAGGTGCCTGGGCTGAGCTGAAGTTGTCCTGTAGCAGGAAACCGCAGCAGACAGAAGACTCCAGGCACCAGTTGATTAGAGGAAGCAGGTTTATTCGGCCTGGGGTACTCGGAACACCAGCGTGTTTCCCAAAACCAAGCCCCCTGACTCAATCTCTTGCCTCTCTCTTATCCACTTTTCAGGGCAGGATGCAGGTGAGGGTCATAAAACAGAGAGAGACATGACATCATCCTCAAGGTCCCGGGCTCTAGGGGGAAGGTCAGATTCGCCCTCGTCCTTGAGAAGGGTTGGACCACCTGCCCCCAAAAGCAACAGAAACCCAAGGAAGTTACTAGGTTACAATCTGGGGGGGGGGGCATGTCAAGGAAGAAACATACAGACAACAGAAACACCTGTGGCTTGGCTGAGGCCTACACAGGGCGGCTAGAACAGTTTCTTTTAGTTCTGCTTTTACTTTCTTGCTTCAGCCCCACCATTATTGTCAGCCATATCTCTGTTGTCTTTTCTCTCTTGGCACCTTCCCAGGCCCCATTTAGGGTGGGGCTCCTGTCTCAAGTGCTCCTGGCTCCCTATGTATGCACTCACTGTCTTTATTGAATATTTGATTAAACAGAAAATGTAGGTGGATAAAGAGTTACTTAAGGTGTCTTTGCACATTTGAAATGTCAGCTCCATGGGAGGTAGGCTGTTGTCTTATTTACAGCTGTCCAGCCCATGGTGGTTGCTTGTGTGTATGTGTAATGAATGAATGAATGAGTGAATTAAATCACCTTCAGACCCACTAGATTTGTGCCAGGGTCAGGGAGAATCCCTAAATACAACAGGATATACTGCACATTTTTCAAAATTTTCTGAGTGCCATAGTATATGTATTTTCATGTTGTGACCCCCATACACCTATGTAAGTGAAATGAAAATTTTATGAACCATTATACCTAGCAATACACACCAGTATTTATTTATTTGTTTTATTTATTTATTTATTTATTTATTTTGGAAGAGACAGAGTCTCACTTTATCGCCCTTGGTAGAGCGCTGTGGCGTCACACAGCTCACAGCAACTTCCAACTCCTGGGCTTAGGAGATTCTCTTGCCTCAGCCTCCTGAGCAGCCAGGACCACAGGTGCCCGCCACAATGCCCGGCTATTTTTGTTGTTGTTGTTGTTGCAGTTTGGCTGGGGCTGGGCCTGAACCTGCCACCCTCAGTATATGGGGCAGGCGCCCTACCCACTGAGGCACAGGTGCTGCCCTATTTGTTTATTTTAGAGACAGCGTCTCTCACTTTATCTCCCTCAGTAGAGTGCTGTGTTGTCACAGCTCACAGCAACCTCCAACTCCTAGGCTTAGGTGATTCTCTTGCCTCAGCCTCCCGAGTAGCTGGGACTAAAGGTGCCCACCACAATGCCTGGCTATTTTTGTTGTTGTTGTTGTTGCAGTTTGACTGGGGCTGGGTTAGAACCTGACACCCTTGGTATATGGGGCCAGCACCTTACCCACTGAGCCACAGGTGCCACCTTACACACTGGCATTTTAAAAATTGCATTCCAGTCTTCTAAATTTTATTTCATCAAAATACACTAATGTCTGTCTGTGACTAAAGGCAGTCAAAAGAAACAAATATATACTGATCATGATAAATGGAGATTGATTACATGAATCCTTAATATGTGCCATCTCATGGATTTAAGGCACTACTTTGGAGCCAGCTGAAAACCACTGGTTTGGCTTTTTAGGTTAAGAGCATGGAGGCTACTAGATTGGTAGGTTGTGGCTCCCAGTTAAGTCATTAACAGCTGTGTGATTTTAGTGCTTGTGACTTAGTTTTTCCTGTGTGTAAAATGGGGATGATACTGGGAATGGCATTCACCTCTTATGACTACTGTAAGTTTAAAGTATCAACAATGGTGCCTGACACAGAGTAAGTGCCATATAAAAGCCAGGGTGATGAAGATGATGATGATGACAATGATGATGGTGGTGGTGGTGATCTGGTGATGATGAGGATGATGATAATGGTGATGATGGTGGTAAGGGTGGTGATGATGATGGTGATGGTGGTGGTAAGGGTGGTGATGATGATGGTGATGGTGGTGATGAGGGTGATGATGATGGTGAATATGATGGTAGTGATGGTAGCAATGATGGTGATAATGGTGGGGATGGTGGTAGTAAGGATGGTGATTATAATGATAAATATGATGATAGCAATGGTGACAGTAATGATGATTGTGGTGATGAGGGTGATGATGACAATTGTGATGGTTAATTTTTGTTTTGTGAGACAGAGTCTCACTATGTTGTTCTGGGTAGAGTGCTGGGTTGTCACAGCTCACAGCAACCTCAAACTCTTGGGCTTAAGTGATTCTCTTGCCTCAGCCTCCCAAGTAGCTGGGAACTACAGGTGCCCAACACAATGCTTGGATTTTTTTTTTTTTTTTTTTTGAGACAGAGTCTCAAGCTGTCACCCTGGCTAGAGTGCTGTGGCATCACAGCAACCTCCAACTCCTGGGCCCAAGCGATTCTCCTGCCTCCGCCTCCCAGGTAGCTGGGACTACAGACGTCCACCACAATGCCCGGCTACTTTTTGGTTGCAGCCGTTATTGTTTGGTGGACCTGGGCTGCCAATTTGAACCTGCCAACTCAGGTGTATATGGCTGGTGCCGTAGCCGCTTGAGCCACAGGCACTGAGCCTGGCTATGTTTTATTAATTTTTTTATTAAATCATAACTTTGTACATTGATGCATTTATAGGTTTCAGTATATGGCTTTGATATATAAGGTGAAATGCTTACATTGAACTAAGTAATACACCCATTTCTTAATAGTTTTGAAATGTAACAATGCATCATGCACATTAGGTAAGGTCCCCCCAAATACCCTCCCTCCTCCCATGTCCCCCCTCCTCTCCCGTCTCTCTCCTCTTCCCTTCTACTTTCTGGACTATAGTTATGTTTTGCCATTCATATGAATGTCTAGATGATTATATATTGATTTCATAGCAGTATTGAGTACATTGTATACTTTTTTCCATTCTTGAGATACTTTAACTAAGAAGAATATGTTCCACCTCCATCCAGGTAAACATAAAAGATATGAAGTCTCCATCTATTTTATGACTGTGTAGTATTTCATGGTGTACATATACCACAATTTTTTTTTTTGGCTGGGGCTGGGTTTGAACCCACCACCCTGGCATATAGGGCTGACACCCTACCCTTTTGAGCCACAGGCACGACCCACCACAATTTGTTAATCCATTCATGGGTCAATGGGAACTTGGGCTGTTTCCATGTATTGACAGTTATGAATTGAGCTGCAATAAACATTCTGTTGAAAATGTCTTTGTTGTAAAATAATTTTTGATCATCTGGGTATATACCTAGTAGAGGAATTGCAGGATCAAACGGTAGGTCTACTTGTATTTCCTTGAGAGTTCTCCAAACTTCTTTCAAAAAGGTCATAT
>NW_003852486.1:7509121-7518576 GCF_000181295.1 Otolemur garnettii | reverse complement strand
ATTCGAACCCGCCACCTTAGGTGTATGTGGCTGGCGCCTTAGCTGCTTGAGCCACAGGCGCCGAGCCAGTTTTGGGATTTTTGTGTGGATTTGGTATTTTCTGATTTTACTGGAGTTAGATGATATCTCAAAGGGGTTTTGATTTGCATTTCTCTGATAATTAAAGATGATGAGCATTTTTTCATGTGTTTGTAGGCCATGCACCTGTCTTCATCAGAGAAGTTTCTTTTCAAGTCTCTTGCCCACATAGAAATGGGGTTATTTGTTCTTTTCTTATTGATTAGTTTGAGTTCTCTGTAGATTCTAGTTATCAGACCTTTGTTGGAAGCATAACCTGCAAAAATCTTCTCCCATTCTGAAGGTTGTCTGTTTGCTTTACTTACTGTGCTCTTAGCTGTGCAAAATCTTTTTAATTTGATCAGATCCCAGTAATGTATTTTTGGTGTTGCTTCAATTGCTCGGGGGGGTCCTCATAAAATATTCTTCAAGGCCAATTTCTTCAAGCGTTTTCCCTGCACTCTCTTCTAGTATTTTTATAGTTTCATGTTTTAAGTTTAAATCTTTTATCCAGTGAGAATCAATTTCTGTTAATGGTGATAGGTGGGGTCTTCTACAGGTTGCCAGCCAGTTCACCCAGCACCATTTGTTAAATAGGGAGTCTTTCCCTCACTGAATATTTTTTTTTCTTTTTTATTGAATGGTAACTATGTACATTAATGCACTTCTAGGGTACAGTGTGGTTTTTTCACACACAATCCGAAACACTTCCATCAAACTGGTTAACATAGCCTTCATGTCATTTTCTTAGTTATTGTGTTAAAATGTTCATATTCTACTCTTAGAAAGATTCACTTGTATCAGTGAATATTTTTGATAGACTTGTCAAAGATCAAATGACGATAAGTAGCTGGGTTCATCTCTTGATTCTCTATTCTGTTCCATAAATCTACATCTGTTTTTGTGCCAGTACCAAACTGTTTTGATCACTATAGATTTATAGTATAGCCTGAAGTCTGATAATGTGATACCTCCTGATTTGTCTGAGTAATGTATTTGCTATTCAAGGTTTTTTCTGATTTCATATAAAATACAGCACTATTTTTTCAAGCTCTTTAAAGTATGACAATGGTGCTTTAATAGGGATTGCATTAAATCTATAGATTGCTTTGGGTAGTATGGACATTTTAACAATGTTGATTCTTCCCAGACACGAGCATGGTATGTTTTTCTATTTGTTAACATCTTCAGCTATTTCTTTTCTCAGCATTTCATAGTTCTCTTAGATCATAGAGATCTTTCACATTCTTTGTTAGGTAAATTCCCAGATATTTCATCTTCTTTGGCACTACTGTAAAAGGAATAGAGTCCTTGACTATACTTTCAGCTTGACTATTATTGGCATATATAAAAGCTGCTGATTTCTAAGTATTGATTTTGTATCCTGAGATGCTGTATCCCTTGATCAGTTCTAAGAGTTTTGAAGTTGAGTCCCTGGGGTTTTCCAGGTATAGGATCATATCATCAGCAAAGAGTGAGAGTTTGATCTCCTCTGACCCTATTTGGATACCCATGATTGCCTTCTCTTGCCTAACTGTGATAGCTAAGACTTCCATTACTATGTTGAATAGCAGTGGAGACAGTGGGCATCCTTGCCTTGTTCCTGATCTGAGTGGAAATGTTTTCAATTTTACACTGTTCAATATGATATTGGCTGTGGGTTTGCTGTAGATGGACTGTATCAATTTAAGAAATGTCCCTTCTATGCCTGTTTTCTTAAGTGTTCTGATCATGAAAGGATGCTGGATATTATCAAAGGCTTTTTCTGCATCAGTTGAGAGAATCATATGGTCATAGTTTTTTATTTTAGTGATGTGATGTATTATATTTGTAGATTTGCATATGTCGAACCAACCCAGTAACCCTGGAATAAAACCAGGCATTGCCTGTGGCTCAGGCAGGTTCAAACCTGGCCCTGGCCAAACTGCAACAACAACAAAATAGCCGGGCATTGTGGTGGGTGCCTGTAGTCCCAGCTACTCAGGAGGCTGAGGCAAGAGAATTGCCTAAGCCCAAGAACGAGAGGTTGCTGTGAGTTGTGATTCCACAGCACTCTAAAAAACAAACAAACAAAAACCCTGGAATAAAACCAACTTGATCATGGTGTATAATTTTTTTTGATATTCATTAATGATATTGGTCTATACTTTTCTTTCTTTGTGGAATCCTTTCCTGATTTTGGTATCAGGGTGATATTTGCTTCATTGAATGTGTTGGGAAGTATTCCTTCTTTTTCTATGCTTTGGAAAACATTGTATAATATAGGTACTAGTTCCTCTCAAAAGGTTTAATAGAATTCAGATGTGAAGCCTTCTGGTCCCAGACTTTTCTTTTTTGGGAGATTTTGTATTGTTGATGCTATTTCAGTGATTGATATAGGTGTATTCAAGATTTCTAATTCTTTCTGGTTAAGTCTAGGAAGGTGGTGTGCTTCCAGGTATTGGTCCATTTCCTTCAGATATTCATATTTCTGGGAATAGAGATTTTTTGTGGTAATCATTGAGGATTTATTGAATTTCTGAGGTGTCTGTTGTTACTTCTCCGTTATCATTTCTGATATATGATATTAGAGATTTTACTTTTCTGTTTCTGGTTAGGTTGGCCAAAGTTTTATCAATTTTAGTAATCTTTTCAAAAAACCAACGTTTTGTTTCATTGATCTTCTGAATGATTCTTTTGTTTTCAAATTCTGCCCTAATTTTGGTTGTTTCTTTTCTTCTGCTGGGTTTGAAGTCAGAATGTTCTTCCTTTTCTAGTTGCCTGAGATGATGCATTAATTTGTTAGCTTCCTCTCTTTCTGTTTTCTTGATGAAGGCTTCCAATGCTATAAATTTCCTTTAGGACTGCTTTTGCAGTATTCCACAGGTTTTGATAATTTGTGTCTTCATTATCATTTTGTTCCAATAATTTGGTGATTTCCTTCTTAATCTCATCTTTGACCCAGCTATCATTCAGTCTATGATTACTTAGTTTCCATGACTTTGTTTAAGTATGAAGATTACTATTGCTGTTGAGTTCAACTTTTATTCCATGGTGGTCTAAGAAGGTACAAGGAATAATTTGCCTTCTTTTAAATTTTCTGAGGTTAGACTTGTGTCCTAGGATATGATCAATTTTGGAGGATGACCCATGGGGAGAAGAATGTATGTTCAGTTTTATTAGGATGAAATGTTCTGTAGAGGTTTATAATGTCCATTTGTTCTAGGGTCGGGTTTAAGTCTAATATTTCTTTTTTTTTTGGCCGGGGCTGGGTTTGAACCCACCACCTCTGGCATATGGGGCTGATGCCCTACTCCTTTGAGCCACAGGTGCCGCCCACCAATATTTCTTTATTTAGTTTCTTCTTGGAAGATCTATCCAAAACTGTCAAAGGGGTGTTAAAATCTCCAACTACTATACTGCAGGAAGATATCAAGTTGTTCATATCCATTAGGGTCTGCTTTATAAATTGAGGAGCATTCTGGTAGGGTGCATAAATGTTAATTACTGAAATCTCTTCATGTTGGGTATTTCCCTTGACAAATATGTCGTGACCATCCTTATCTTTCTTTAGATAAGGACTTTCTTGGTTTAAAGCCAATTGTATCTGCAACTAAAATTGCAATCCCTCCTTTTTTCTGGTTTCCATTTGCCTGTATTATAGAAGTTCATCCCTTCACCATGAGTCTATTTATATCCTTTAAGGTAAGATGAGATTCTTGTATACAGCAGATATCCGGTCTGAGTTTATATATCCAGTCAGCCAGCCTGTGACTCTTTAGAGAACAATTTAAACCATTCACATTAATTGAGAGAATTGATAAACCTGGTTATAATTTGGGTGTCATGATTTTCAGATGTCCAGTGGACATTTTTAATCCTTTCACCACTGTGGAAGATGGGTTTTGTTCAAAAATTTCTGGGTGAGTTTACTTTGGAGGTAGAGTGTTGTGCAGGTTATTGTAGAGGATGGGTCTGAATGCAAGCTAGCTCTGTTTTGTTTTGTATTTTTGAGACAGAGTCTCACTTTATTGTCCTCAGTAGAGTGCCGTGGTATCACACAGCTCACAGCAACCTCCAACTCCTGGGCTTAGGCAATTCTCTTGCCTCAGTCTCCCAAATAGCTGGGACTGCAGGCACCTACCACAACACCTGGCAATTTTTTTGTTGCAGTTTGGGCGGGGCTGGGTTTAAACCCACCACCCTTGGTATATGGGGCCTGCACCCTACCCACTGAGCCACAGGTGCCACCCACTAGCTCTGTTTTGATATCAGCCAACCTCTACCCTATCCTAAGAAGCCTCAGTATTAGGTTTAAATCTCGGTTGTGAAGAGATAAAAAGAACTGGCTGGGCGCCTGTGGCTCAAGTGGCTAAGGTGCCAGCCACATACACCTAAGGTGGCGGGTTCAAATCCAGCTTGGGCCTGCTAAAACAACAATGATGGCTGCAACCAAAAAATAGCCAGGCACTGTGGCAGGCACCTGTGGTCCCAGCTACTTGGGAGGCTGAGACAGGAGACTTGCTTGAGCCCAGGAGTTGGAGGTTGCTGTGAGCTGTGATGCCATGGCCAGCTTGAGGCTCTGTCTCAAAAAAAAAAAAAAAAAAAAAAAGAACTGAAGCGCCCAGCTCCCACCCTTCAGTTCTTTTCCACTATAGAACTTCAAAGGTCTACCTGAGAATATCTCCAGGTAGACAGCTTCAGACACAAGTTCCTGTGTCTCAGGCAGTGCAAACCGTGCTCAACAGAGAGGGATTCAAGGATCTCCTATGGCAAATTGGAACCAGGAATCCACGCCCCCACCTTCTAGACTTAGTCCACACTGTTGTCTGCTTCTCTGCTCACAGGCCTAGTTGGAGCCAGGGGCCACAACCTGCCCACTGGTCTCAGTCCACACCCAGTAAGCCTCTGCTTGCCAGACCAGTTGGAGTCAGGGGACCATGCCCCACCTGCCAGTCTCAGTCCATGCTTGGCAAGCCATTGTTTGCTGGCCCAGCAGGAGACAGGGGACCATGCCCTTGCCCTTAGGTCTTGGTCCACACCCAGCAAGCCTCTGTTCAAGGGTTCTGTTGGAATCAAGGGACCACACCCTTGCCCTCCGGTCTCAGTCCACGCCTGGCAAGTCTCTGCTCACAGGCCCAGCAGGAGCTGGGGACCAGCTATGCCTGCCAAACTCAGTGCACATGGGGCAACAACTCTCCCACTGTGGGTGCTGTCAGAGCCAGGAGTTCTGCACCTGGTCCTGCCAGACACAGCCTGAATCAAAGGTCAATACCACCACTGTCTGGGCATAGTCATAACAAGGGGACTGCTCCTCCTCCCGCCGAGAGTCCCTTTCTTTCCACACCCTCTTTCATCCCCATTAGTCACAGATTCTGACCTGATGGTTGGTGGTTCACACTATGCCCAGATCTCTCAGGAAAAGACCAAATACTCTGTTCTCTGCAGGGGGCAGAACTTCAGACTGCTGCTATAGGAGGGAGGAAGGGTGGACTGGGAGTTTGGACTTGTGGGGGAAAATACCTGGTGGGGTGCCTGATGGGGTGGTATCTAGGTTCATAAGTGGGACCTCCCTAGAGAAAGAGACCTGGGGGTTAGCAGCTCTCTCCAACAGGTAAAATGAGAGATCTTTTGTTCCCTGCTCACTCACAGTTAGCCTGCAGCAGGCCTCCTGTTTGGGGAAAGGGTCTCCTGTCCATAGGCTTTGTACCTGTAATTTGTTTTCTTGAATGCTCTTCCTTGGAGTTACAGCTTGCTGAACTTCTTTCTTGACTCAGCTCCCCACCTTTGGCTTCATAGAGTCCAATTCCATTCAGTTTTCTTTACACTTTATCGCCCTCGGTAGAGTGCTGTGGTGTCACAGCTCACAGCAACCTCCAGCTCTTGGGCTTAGGCAATTCTCTTGTCTCAGTCTCCTGAGTAGCTGGGACTACAGGCACCCACCACAATGCCCAGCTATTTTTTTTGTTGCAGTTTGGCTGGGGCCAGGTTTGAACCCACCACCCTTTGTATATGGGGCTGATGCCCTACTCACTGAGCCACAGGCACCACCCAGGAGAATTTACTTTTTGTTCTGGCTTTCAAGCTGTGACATCTCATCTTTTCTGGATTTCAGACTAAAATTCACATCATCAGCTACATCTGGTTCTCAGGCCTTTGTACTTATACTAAATCACACTACCAGCTTCTCTGGGTCTCCAATTTTCAGATGACAGATCATGAGCTCATTCATCATCAATAATCACATGACCTAATTTCTTATAATAAATCAAAATAAAATAATTATGTAACCAAATATATGTCCTATTGGTTTTGTTTCTCTGGAGAGCCGGAATACAATGATGATAGTGGTGATGATGATGATGATGGTGATGATGAAGAAAGTGACTAGTTATGCCACATCAAGATGCCACCTGGAGGACAATGAAAATGAGGAGTATGGCTTGGCGCCTGTAGGACAGTGATTATGGCACCAGCCACACGCACAAAGGCTGGTGGGTTCAAACCCAGCCTGGGTCAGCTAAACAACAATGACAACCACAACAACAACAACAACAAAAATAGCCGGGCATTGTAGTGGGTGCCTGTAGACCCAGCTAACTGGGAAGATGAGGCAAGAGAATTGCTTAAGCCCAAGAGTTTGAGGTTGCTGTGACACCATAGCACTCTACCAAGTGTGACAAAGTGAGACTCTGTCTCAAAAGAAAAAGAAAAGAAAGGAAAAGAAAATGAGTTTCTGACTCAGTGCCAGTAGCTCAGTGGTTAGAGCACTGGCCACATACACTGAGGCTAGTGGGTTTGAACCCAGCCTGGGCCTGCTAAACAACAAGGACAACTGCTACCAAAGAATACCAAGGCATTGTGGTGGGCACCTGTAGTCCCAGCTACTTGGGTGGCTAAGGCAAGAGAATTGCTTAAGCCCAAGAGTTTGAGGTTGCTATGAGCTATGACAGCACAACATTCTACTGAGGGTGACATAGACTCTGTCTCAAAAAGAAAAAAAAAAAATTAGGAGTGTAGGGCAGTGTCTGTGGCTCAAGGAGTAGGGTGCCAGCCCCATGTATTGGGGGTGGTGGGTTCAAACCCAGCCCAGACCAAAAAAATGTAATAAATAAATAAATAAATAAAATAAAATTAGGAGGGTAACTATAAAGAATTCAGAATTGGAGGAAAACATAAGACCAAGGTTAAACGTTTAGGCATTAGGTAGTTCAAAGACCATAGAGTCTTCAAAGAATCAAAGGAAAAGCTCAGCACCCATAGCTCAGTGAGTAGGGCACCGGCCACATACACTGAGGCTGGCAGGTTCAAGCCCAGCCTGGGCCTGCTAAACAATGATGACAACAACAACAAAAAAATAGCCAGGCATTGTGGTGGGCACCTGTAGTCCCAGCTACTTGGGAGGCTGAGGCAAGAGAATCACTTAAGCCCAAGAGTTTGAGGTTGCTGTGAGCTGTGATGCCATAGCACTCTACTGAGGGTGACATAGTGAGGCTCTGTCTCAAAAAAAAAAAAAAGAATCAAAGGAAAGAAAGTGAGAAGAAAACAATTTTTTTCAAGGTCAAAAATGACAAAATCCCAAGAATAGTGTGGAATTTGACTTGAGAGAGGAGTGTCATTTCTCCTCTCTTCCTTCCCTCCTTGGATTTCTAGGCAGATAATGCTAATGTGTACAGATCACACCATAAGTTGACATTAGCTTGATTTAAGCTACTACAATAAAAGTTTTATTTTAATTACTTTCAATGTCCATTACTTTACTTGGTTCTCATAGAAGTCATCAAATGGTCCAATTGATTGTCAGAAGGGTGAGAAGGGAAAAGAAAGCAGTAACTTCCAAATGTCTGATTTGGATAATTGGGTGGATACTGGTGCCTATTTATGGGATGTGAAGCTGGATATATGTCAGTTTGAAGGAAGAAACACAACATTTAGAAGTCTCAGTGTGGGCTCGGCGCCTGTGGCTCAAGTAGCTAAGGCGCCAGCCATATACACCTAAGGTGGCGGGTTCGAATCCAGCCCAGGTCTGCCAAACAACAATGATGGCTACAACCAAAAAAATAGCTGGGTGTTGTGGTGGGCGCCTGTGGTCCCAGCTACTGGGGAGGCTGAGCAGGAGACTCACTTGAGCCCAGGAGTTGGAGGTTGCTGTGAGCTGTGATGCACTCTACCCAGGGAGACAGCTTGAGGCTCTGTCTCAAAAAAAAAAAAAAAAGAACTACTGATGCATTAGAACTCAATTTTCTCATCAGTAAAATGGAGACAAGTACATTCCTCAAAGAACTGTAAAGAATTATGGAGATTATTAACTCACTAGACAAATACACATCTTTCTGTCTGTTTTCTATCTAACAAAATAAAAATGCCTATCCTACTGGGTCTCCCATTCCATTGGAAAGAGAAAGACATCTAACAAATGAAAAAGTTAACTGTTTACTATGATAGAAAGTGATAAATACTATGAAAGAAAATAAAGCAGAGTAGAAGCAGGGAATGAAAGCGTCAGGACATTTTGTAAGGACAGTCCTCAAGGAATGACTAATTGACTAATTCAATAAGTTAATTAGGCAAAGACACAAAGGAGGTGAGAGAGGAAAGTGTGACCTTATCTTAACTAATTACATCGCAACAATAATATTTCTAATTAGGGTTATACGGAGGAGTAGGACTTCAATCTATAAGTTTTGGGGGACACAATTGAGCATAAACACTGCACTAATAATGTGAATGATCTAATACAGAGACTGGAATTGATGAGGCCTGAGAAGTTAATGATTTTGAAAGCTTTGTCCTAAGGTTATATGGAAGGCATGAGAAATAAAGTACAAAGAGAGTTGGTTGGGTATAGGAGCTCAAATAATTGGGAAAACTGGGTTTATGGGACAGCTGGCAGCATGGGGTGGAATTGATGGTGAGCTCTTGGGCCTACTGTCTTCTAGTTGCAAGTTCTTCTGCAGGCCTTGAAAAGGAGGAAGAAGGTGTAGGCAAACACAGAGGACATGAATATTCATCAGAGAGAAGGGAGAGGAGAGCAGGTGGATCAGGACCTGCTGGTCTGATTGCCTAGGAACACTCAGCAACTGCCTAAGAGGAGTCCTCCTGATTTAAAGGGACAGCAATCAGTGGGGGCAAGTGGTACAAACAGGGTAGCTTCAGTAACAGCAATTTCTCTCACAGTTCTAGAGACTGTAAGTCCAAGATCAGGGTGTTGGTGGGGTTCATTCCTTCTGAGGACTGTATAGGGGAATACATCCCATGCTTCTCTCCTGGCTTCTGGCATTTTGCTACCAATATTCACCATTTTTGGTCTTGTAAATGCATCGTCCTGATTTCTGCCTTTATTGTCATGTGGTGTTCTCCCTGTATGTCTGTGTCCCTGTGTCCAATTTCCTCTTTTTTTTTTTTTTTTTTTTTTTTTT
>NW_003852486.1:7498436-7509101 GCF_000181295.1 Otolemur garnettii | reverse complement strand
AGAGTCTCACTATGTCAGCCTCAGTAGAATGCTGTGGTGTCACAGCTCACAGCAACCTCAAACTCATGGGCTTAAGCGATTCTCTTGCCTCAGCCTCCCTAGTAGCTGGGACTACAGGCACCTGCTACAATGCCTGGCTATTTTTTGGTTGTAGTTGTCATTGTAGTTTGGCAGGCATGGACCAGGTTCGAACCTGCCAGCTCCGGTGCATGTGGCTGGCACCCTAGATGCTGAGCTACAGGCACCAAGCCCCAATGTCTTCTCTTTTTAAGAGTATACTTATATTGACTTGGACCCCACCCTAATGTTTTTATCTTAGTTAGATCGAAAGAACCAATTTCCAAATAAGGTCCCGCTCATGACTACTGAGGGCTAGGACTCCAACATATCATTTTTTAGTCGCAGGACACAATTTAACCCATAAAATGAGGAAAGTGTTTTGCCACAGCCATATGCAGAGAAGGCAGGAAGTTCTTTTGAATTATGACTTGAGTTTTCCAAGAAAAAGTGAAGAAATATAAGAACAGGAGACTTGGGGAATATACAACAAATTTATTCCATTGATTGGCCATGGATTTCAACGAATGGTGAAGGAAAGTGGAATATGAGGGTATCCTGAGAGCCCTCCCTTCTCTGATCCCCCGTGTCCTCATCAAGAAAAAGAAGATACTGTGAGAAATCCCTGATGTGCAGGGCTGCTGGTAGTGGCTGTGCAGATTGTGCTCTAGGCAAGAGCAACTCTCTAAAATGTTTCAAATCTGCTTCATTCTCTTTGCCAAGATGCATACCTGCCCTGGAGCTGTGCATCAGCCAAGAGCTAGAACAGATGCAGGATCATTCGGCACCTGACTTTAGTATTATTATAGCATTCAATTAGCATTTGTTGAATAAACAAATGAACAAGCTGTATGCAGTGTCATGTGCCTGTAGTCCTAGTTATTAGGGAGGCTGAGGTGGGAGAATCAGTTGAGCCAGCCTAGGCAACATAGCTACATCCTGTCTCTGTTAAAACAAAACAAAACAAAACAAACAAAAAACCTCCAAAGGAATGAAATAATAGCATTCTAATAATAATGAAAAACACAATTAAATATGTGTATTAGTTTACCATCCAAAAAAAAATCCAAGAAAGAAAAGCAAACAGACCAATTGGAAAGAACCATGAAATTACTTTTGTTGTTTATCAACATTAATAAATGTAGCCTGTAGTCCCAGCTACTTTGGAGGCTGAGGCAAGAGAATTGCTTAAGCCAAAGAGTTTGAGGTTGCTATGAGCTGTGATGCCACGGCATTCTACCAACGGTGACATAATGAGACTCTGTCTCAAAAAAAAAATTAATGTTAATGGGTTCACTGCTTTAGATGCCTACATCCGAAAAACAGAAAGAGAGGGCATTGACAAACTCACAAACCATCTTATGGAATTGAAAAAAGAAGAACAATCTAATTCTAAACCCAGTAGAAGAAAAGAAATATCCAAAATTAAATCAGAGATTGATGAAACTGAAAACAAAAGAATCATTCAGAAAATTAACAAAACAAAAAGTTAGTTTTTTGAAAAAATAAATAAAATAGATAAACCTTTGGCCAGACTAGACACAGAAAAGTAAAATCTCTAGTAACCTCCCATCAGAAACAATTAAGGGGAAATAACAACAGATGACACAGAGATACAAGAGATTATCTCTGAATACTATAAGAAACTCTCTGCCCAGAAGTTTGACAACATGAAGGAAATGGATCAATATTTGGAATCACATCCTCCCCCTAGACTTAATCAAGAAGAAAGAGATATCCTGACTAGATCTATTTCAGGCACTGAGATCAAAGAAACAGTAAAAATTCTCTCAACAAGAACGTGCCCTGGATGGCTTCACACCAGAATTCCATCAAATCTTCAAAGAAGAGCTTATACCTTATGCTGCAGAAATTGTTTCAAAAAATTGAGGAGATAGGAATCTTCCCCAACATGTTCTCTAGCAAACATCACCCTCATACCAAAACCAGAAAAAGACCCAACTAAAAGGGAAAACTTTAGACCAATTTCACTAATGAAGATAGATGCAAAAATTCTCAACAAAATTCTAGCCAATAGACTACAGCTTCTTATTTAAAAAGTCATACATCATGATCAAGTAGGTTTCATCCCAGGGATGCAAGCCTAGATCAACATAGTCAAATCCATAAACATAATCCATTATATCAACAGAAGCAAAAGCAAAGACCATATGATCCTCTCAGTAGATGCAGAAAAAGCATTTGATGAAATTCAACATCCTCTTTTAGTTAAAACCCTGAGGAATATAGGCATAGTGGCACATTTCTGTTCATTTATTTATTTGTTGAGACAGAGTCTCACTATGTTGCCCTTGGTAGAGTGCCATGGTGTCACAGTTCACAGCAATCTCAAATGCTTGGGCTTATGTGATTCTCTTGCCTCAGCCTCCCAATTAGCTGAAACTATGGGCATCCACCACAATGCCTGGCTATCTTTTTTTTTTTTGTAGTTGTCATTGTTGTTTAGCAGGCCCCAGCTGGGTTCAAACCCATCAGCCCCTGTGACTGACGCCCTAACCACTGAGCTACAGGCGCCAAGCCAGTGGCACATTTCTTAAATTGATTGAAGCCATCTGTGACAAACCCATAGCTAATATTATACTGAATGGAGTAAAACTGAAAGCTTTTCCACTTAGAACTGGAACCAGACACAGTTGTCCTCTATCATCACTACTATTCAACATGGTGCTGGAAGTTCTAGCTAATACAATTAGAGAATTAGAACATCAAGAAAAGAAAATAAAGGGCATCCGAATGGGGGCAGAGGAGGTCAAACTCTCCCTCTTTGCTAACCGCATGATCTTATACTTAGAGAACCCCAAAGACTCAACCACAAGACTCCTGGAAGTGCATAAAAAATACAGTAATGGGCTCGGTGCCTGTGGCTCAAGTGGCTAAGGTGCCAGCCATGTACACCCAAGGTGGCGGGTTCGAATCCAGCCCAGGCCCGCCAAAGAACAATGATGGCTGCAACCAAAAAATAGCCGGGCATTGTGGCGGGCGCCTGTGGCGGAGGCAGGAGGCAGGAGACTCGCTTGAGCCCAGGAGTTGGAGGTTGCTGTGAGCTAAGATGCCACGGCACTCTACCCGGGGGACAGCTTGAGGCTCCTGTCTCAAAAAAAAAAAAAAAAAAACACACAATAATGTCTCAGGATATAAAATCAATGTCCACAAGTCAGTAACCTTTGTATATGCCAATAACAGCCAGGATAAGAAGCTAATTAAGGATACAATCCCCTTCACTGTAGCTTTGAAAAAAATGAAGAAAAAATTACAAAACCCTAAGAAAAGAAGTAGCAGAAGATATTAACAAATGGAAGAGCATAGTGCTCATGGCTGGGAAGAATCAACATTGTGAAAATGTCTATACTTCCCAAAGCAATCTACATATCAATGCCATCCCCATTAAAACACCAACATTATACTTCCAAGACTTGGAAAAAATGATGCTTCATTTTGTATAGAACCAGAAAAAAATCGGTATAGCTAAGGCAATTCTTAGCGATAAAAACAAAGCTGGGAATATCAGCCTACCAGACTTTAGGCTGTACTAAAGGCCATAGTGATCAAAACAGCATGGTACTGGCAAAAAAATAGACATAGACATCTGGAACCAAATAGAAAACCATGAAATGAGACTAACATCTTATAGCCACCTAATCTTTGAAAAAACAAATAAGAACATACACTAAATCCCTATTCAATATATGGTGCTGGGAGAACTGGATATCCACATGTAAGAGACTGAAACTGGACCTGCACCTTTCTCCACTCACAAAAATTGATTCAAGATAGATAAAAGATCTAAATCTAAGGCATGAAACATAAAAATCCTCCACGAAAGTTGGTGAAAACACTTGAAGATATCAACCTGGGGAAAGACTTTATGAAGAAGACTTCCGTGGCAATTGCAACAACAAAAGTACACAAATGGGACTTAGTTAAACTGAATAGCTTCTGTACAGCTAAGGAGACAACGACCAAAGCTAACAGACAACCTTCAGAATGTGAAAGGATATTTGCATATTATGAATCAGACAAGAGCTTGATAACTAGGAGCTATAAAGAACTGAAATTAATCAAGAAAAAAAGACCAAACAATCCCATCTATCACTGGGCAAAAGACATGAATAAAACCTTCTCTAAAGAAGATAGACGAATAGCTAACAAACATATAAAAAAAATGCTTATCATCTCTAATCATCAGAGAAATGCAAATCAAAACCACCCTGATATATCACCTAACTCTAGTGAGAATGGCCCACATCAGAAAGTCTCAAAGCTGCAGATGCTGGCCTGGATGTGGAGAGAAGGGAACATTTTTGCACTGCTGGTGGAACTGCAAACCTTTTTTGAAGGAAGTATGGAGAATGCTCAAAGAACTCAAACTAGAGCTCCCATTTGATCCTGCAATCCCATTACTGGGCATCAACTAGAAGAAAAAAAAATCCTTTCATTATAAGAACGTTTGCACTAGACTGTTTATCACAGCTCAATTTACATTCGCCAAAATGTGGAAACAACTTAAATGCCTACCAGCTCAGGAATGGATTAACGAGCTGTGGTATATGTGTATCATGGAATACTATTCAGAATTAGTATTAGATACTAATACCCATCAAAAAGATGGAGACTTTGGGTGGTGCCTGTGGCTCAAAGGAGTAAGGCGCTGGCCCCATATGCTGGAGGTGGTGGGTTCAAACCCAACCCCAGCCAAAAACTGCAAAAAAAAAAAAAAAAAAAGGAGACTTTACATCTTTTGTATTAGACTGGATGGAAGTGGAACATTATTCTTAGTAAAGCTTTACAAGAATGGAGAAGCAAGAATCCTATGTACTCAATTCTGATATGAGGATAACTGATGACCCAGTGCACGGTGGGGGGTGGGGAAGGGGGTACAGGGAAGGAGGATGGGGCCACAGGGTGTGACACACCTTTTGGGGATGGGATACAATTGTAAGAGGGGCTTTACCTAGCAAATAACCTGTTTCTTTGTATCCTTGATGAATCCCAACAATAAAAAAAAAAGAAAGAAAGAAGGAAAACAAAACAAAAAACAATTATTAACAGGGATACAGAATATTTGCATCACCTCAAATGCTCACTTGTGCCCCCCAAACTCCCATCCACCACCAATGTGGAACCAATCCAGTTCCCAGCCCTTTGGTTTTATCTTTTCCAGAATATTCTGTAAATCGATGAGTAATATTGTTCAAAGTGGGTAGTGTCAGGAAAAGAGAAGGTCTTGATGTCATGGAAACCCACAGCCCGACTCAGTCAAAGAAAGCTCTGGAAATGGAGGTAAACTACACAGGACAAAAGATTTACCAAGTAAACAATGTTTACTAATACTGTCTTGTTAAAAGAGGCTGCCAGTTGTTTTTTTCTTTTCTTTTCTTTTCTTTTTTTTGAGACAGAATCTCACTATGTTGCCTTTGGTAGGGTGCTGTGGCATCATGGCTCACAGCAACCTCAAGCACTTGGGCTTAAGCAATTCTCCTGCCTCAGCCTCCCAGGCAGCTGAGACTACAGGACCTACCACAATGCCTGGCTATTTTTTGTTGTGGTTGTCATTGTTTAGCTGGCCTGGGCTGGGTTCAAACCCTCCAGCCTCTGCGTATGTGGCTGGCGCTGTAACCACTGTGCGTGGGCACAGGCTGACAGTTTTTAAAGTTATTTATTTTTAAGGAATGGGTAAATTATATATATCTTAATACTTATATCTTAACCATTTTTTATAGAGCATTGATTATATTCACATTACTAGGCAGTCATCACCAATTCCCTCAATTTTAACTTAGCTGGGGTACCAAGGAATGCATTTGCAGCTGTGAAGACAGAACATCAGGGATGCAATCGGTGTTGACTGACTGGCAGGTGGAGAATGGAGAGGCTGGTCTGGCTGCCAAGTAATGCTCAGCATCCCGGGAGATGAGTCTTCCTGGAACTAGCGTGAGAACAGGCATGGGGAGAAGAGGTTCCTCTTCAGCTAAGTGAGGTGCATTGTTTGTGGAAAATAATGTGGCTATCCCTTTGTTTCCTTCATTGATTACTTCTCATTTGTAAATTCAAATGGCCTCTGTTTATAATTTATTGTCTGTTATTTGTATATCTTTTAGGCATGTTTTCCCCAAAATGTAGTTCAAAGACCCTGTGGGAATCAAGACCCTTTCAAGTTCCAAACTATCTTTTTTTTAAGAACACTGAGTTTTATTTGCCTTGCCCCTTTTAATTTTCTTTTCATGATTTTATTTTATGTTGAAAGTGTTTGAATTGCAAAGCCAATATGAGAATCTAGGTGTCTTCTATTAAGACAGATGTTAAAGGCTCGGCGCCTGTGGCTCAAGTGGCTAAGGTGCTAGCCACATACACCTAAGGTGGCGGGTTCAAATCCAGCCTGGGCCCACCAAACAACAATGACAGCTGCAACCAAAAAATAGCCGGGCGTTGTGGCAGGCGCCTGTGGTCCCAGCTACTTGGGAGGCGGAGGCAGGAGACTCCCTTGAGCCCAGGAGTTGGAGGTTGCTGTGAGCTGTGATGCCACAGCACTCTACCCAGGGGGAAAACTTAAGGCTCTATCTCAAAAAAAAAAGAAAGATGTTAAAGAGTTCTGTTAAAATATAAAACAATGCCCCTTTGCTATGAATTTTTTGTAAAAGTATTATTGGCTCAAGCAGCTAAGGTGCCAGCCACACACAGCGGAGCTGGTGGGTTCGAATCCAGCCTGCACCTGCCAAACAAAGACAACTATAACCAAAGTAGCCTGGCGTTATGGTGCGCACCTGTAGTCCCAACTACTTGGGAGGCTGAGGCAAGAGGATTGCTTAAGCCCAAGAATTTGAGGTTGCTGTGAGCAGTGATGCCACAGCACTAGGCTCAGGGCAACAGCTTGAGACTCAGTCTCAAAAAAAAAAAGTATTATTTATAAAAAGTGGGTTATTAATATATCACAGGGTTATTAACCCTCTAATTATCTTTTTCCCCCTACAACACAAGAGAATTTGAGAACACCTCCTTCTTGTCACATCACACTTGCACACATGACCACACCTTCACACACATAAACACACACACAAGCCTGATGCTCTCTCATTAGCTGCCTACTTGGTTCTTTATTCTACCTGCTCTGTATTCTACTTGGTAGAGACAGTAGCATGGGACCATATTCTTAAACCACACGCATGTGTGTGTGTGTGTGATGCACTCTCCATAGAATTATTGCAAAGAACTAGGATAAAGTTCCTGGTTCAGAGTAGACACCCCAGAATTTTGGTTTTTTTCCTCTTTCCTCAACACCACATCTTAGAGGTTCATTTTCTCCCCCATGAGCTGCCTGAAGGTCCCTTTCACCTCTTTGTTGCACAGGCTGTAGATAAGGGGATTCATCATGGGGGGTGAGGATGCTGTAGGACATGGAGATGATCTTGTCCTTGTCTTGGGTATTCTTGTCCTGGGACAACATATACATGGAAATGGCAGGGCCATAGAAGAGGGCCACCACTGTGAGGTGCAAGCTGCACATGGAAAAAGCCTTTCCATGGCCCTCTGTGGACCACATCTACAGCACAGCAAGCCAGGATCTGACCATAGGAGGCCATGATGAAAGCAAAAGGGGCCAGTAGAGTCAGGGCACTAGTGCCTACCATGAATGACTCATAGAGCTGCAGGTCAGAGCAGGCAAGTTTGAGCAGGACCAGGAGCTCATGTGAGAAGAGATTGATGACCTGGTGGCCACAGAACCCCAGCAGCATGGTCAGGACAGGGACCAAGGTCAGGAGGAAGGCTTCAGTCCATGATGACCTAGCCAACAGGCCACAAAGCCAGGGTTCCATATGCACAGAATAGCACAGGGGGTTGCTGATGGCCATGTGGCAGTCATAGGCCATGATGACCAGCAGGAGACACTCCACCACACACAATTAGAGCCCTGTGCCCTTCTAGGCCAGCATTGTCCTAGGGAGATGGCCTAAGTACTCATGAAGGAGTTGACCAGAGCCTCAGGCATGCTGGATGAGGTGTAGCACACATTCAGGAACGACAGGTTGCTGAGGAAGAAGTACATGGGTGTGTGCAGCTGGGGATCTTGGCAGAACAGGAGCAAGAGGAGGCTGTTCCTAAAAAGGGTGAAGATGAAGCACATGAGAAGCAGGCAGAAGATGTTCTGGGCCTGTGGGTACTGGGAAAGCCCAAGAAGGATGAAGTAGACCCCTCCAGGGCTGTTCTGGGAGTCCATGCTCCATCTGAAACCCTAACTGGGTGGACAAATATGGATCGTCCTATAGAGTGCTGAGAAAGTGGTGACTTTATTTCAATAGGATTTGACTCTTTCAAAACACTGAGGCTCACGTGTTCCTGGGCACTGCAGCAGAAGTTATTCTCCTTTGTCCCTACATTGCTGTGTCCTTACTGGGCATTGCTTGAAATATCCCACTATTCAGCAGGGTTCATTGACCCATCCCATTATTTAATCATTCATTGGTTGGTGGATCAATGGTTTATTGGATGCATTGGATCATCCACTCATTGATTTTCTAACATATTGATTAATGCATGATTTCATCCATTCATTCATTTATAGTTGGGTCATTCACTCACATGAATGCAGCTAAAGATAGACAAAGTAATCATTTCTTTCTTTCTTTCTTTTTTTTTTTTTTTTTTGTAGAGACAGAGTTTCACTTTATCACCCTCAGTAGAGTGCTGTAGTGTCACACAGCTCACAGCAACCTCCAACCTCCAACTCCTGGGCTTAGGCGATTCTCTTGCCTCAGCCTCCCGAGTAGCTGGGACTACAGGCGCCCACCACAACGCCTGGCTATTTTTTTGTTGCCATTTGGCTGGGGCCGGGTTTGAACCTGCCACACTTGGTATATGGGGCTGGCACCCCACCCACTGAGCCACAGGTGCCACCCAAGTAATCGCTTCTTTAGTAAATTCATTCACTAATTTAATGAATATTTTTGCTTCCTCTGTAAACTGGTCTAGACTGTACCCCAGACAATGGGCTCACAGTAATAAGCAAGGAAAACAGACTCATGTCCCTCATGTGTGCTTTGCTTGGCTCACTTTTTAGCCATGAATACATCATCATAAAACATTTAGAGATCGGGATGTGGAACTGCCTTCTTTAGATAAATTCTCTCTCCAGTGTTCCCCAGTCTCCAGGATACTGAAGCCACTGGTCAGCTGCCATTTATGGTCCCAAAGGAACTAGAGAGCTTTGCTTCCTGCCTCTCTCACTTGGTAATGTCTTTATCCACCCTCTATAGACATTTGCATTTGTTAGTCATGATCTAAGATAACTTTTTTCCTTTTCCTTACTTTCAAGGGTGGGATAAGCATACTTCATAATTTTATACACTTGGTTATTCATTCATTTTTGAGATGTACTAGTTTACACAGGGTGTCCATAAAGTTCGTGTGCAATTTCAAATGATTGGCTAGGCTCTGCACCTGTGGCACAGTGATTATGATGCCAGCCACATACACCGAGGTGGTGGGGTTGAACTTGCCCCAGGCCAGCTAAACAACAATGACAACTGCAACAAAAATATAGCTGGGCATTGTGGCAGGCACCTGTAGTCCCAGCTACTTGGGAGGCTGAGGCAAGAGAATCACTTAAGCCCAAGAGTTTGAGGTTGCTGTGAGTTGCGATGCCACAGCACTCTACCAATGGTGAAAAAATGAGACCATCTCAAAAAAAAAAAATTGGCTGGTGTAAATAGCACACAAACTTTTTGTCCATGCATTTTAATTTTCAAATTAATACATGTATAATTAATTTTTTTAGCCTAAACTTCCGTGATTTTTGACAGAGATATATATATATGCATATATATATACTCACATGACCACCTCCAGAGTGGACATAGTATTATGTAGACCTCGCAGGTCCCTTCAGGTTTAAGCCCTAACTTTATCTCTTAGTACCTGTGTGAACTTGGAAAAGCCCACTGGTGATTCTGAGTTCATGTGTAAGTGGAAATGAGTGAAGAATATTCGATTATTCTTTATATGCAATTGAAGGATTATGTGCAATTCTTTTTAAGATGTGCCATGCAAATAATGTAGCTTAATCATATATACCTTCATATTAACCCAAAATAAAAACAAAATAAATACTTTAAAAAGAGTGCTGAGTATAAAGACTGTTGCCTTATAGGTACATTATAAAATAAATTATGTGTATTATTAATTATCTTCAACATTAAATCAATTGATTAAAATTTCTATAAAAATGGAAAAAATGCCTCAACTCTAAAAAGTAAAATCAAGCTAGTTAGGGAAGCGTGTGCCTGTAATTCCACCACTCTAGGAAGCTGAAGTGAGAGGATACTTTGGGCTCAGGAGTTTAAGACCAGCTTGAGCAAGAGTGAGACCTTGTCTTATGAATCACAGAAAGGAGAAGGAGAAATGGATTCCACTTTTATGCAAATAGAAATTTATTACACCTGCAGGGGATCGTTGCCCTTGGAGGCAAGTGACCTCAATGACAGACCACATGGGTCTTTATACCCTATTTCTGCATCACAGCAAGCAGGCAGAGGTACAGAAGCTGAATCATTGCGGTTAGCCTTGGGCGGGGGAATTGTGTAGTACAAGGGGGGG
>NW_003852486.1:7495893-7498398 GCF_000181295.1 Otolemur garnettii | reverse complement strand
CAGGGATGTGTCAAGCCTCTCCTCCCTAGCACTCCCTTATCTTCAGGCCTCTTCTCAGAGTTCTCCTCACTCTTGAGCAGGCTGGGACTAATGGATTCAAAGGAAATTTCTTTTTTAAGGGTAGGGGGCTTGGTTATCACATTTGTCTCTATTAAAAATAGAAAAACTATAGCGGTGTTTACAACTAATTGGTCACAACTAGTTACAGATTCCTTTACTCCTTCTCCACTCCTACTGCTTCACTTGACTAGCCTTAAAAAAAAATAAAATAAAAAGAAATTTTAAAAAAATAGAAAAACTAGCCAGGCATGGTGGTGGGTACCTATAGTCCCAGCTACTTGGGAGGCTGAGGCAAGAGGATTGCTTAGCCCCAGAGTCTGAGGTTGCTGTAAGCTAAGATGACACCATAGCACTCAACCTGGGGCAACAGAGTGAGACTTTTAACTAAATAAATAAATCCCATAAAGCAGAGATAGCTACAACTCATGTTTCATTGTAACTCATTTGCAGTTTCTGTTTGTGCACACACACACACAAACACACACAAATGCACACAAGTATGTGGAAAAGCAAAGCAAAAACATCTTCACTCTATTTTGTAACCCAGGTTTTTTTCACGTACCAAGATAACACTTTAAATCTGCAAAATGAAAATTAAAAAATACAAAATGAATTTTAAAAAGATAACACTGGAATATTGCTATGTAAATAAATCAGATTTAGTTATTCTTTCAAATCACATTACATTTCAAAGCATTGATGTATGTCTTACGGTTTATGTAATTAACCCCTAATTTTGAATATCTAAATTATTTCCATTTTCTTATTGGGACAAATGTTGTAGTTGTCACTCTTGTTTGGCAGGCCTGGGGTGGGTTCGAACTTGCCAGCCCTACTGCATGTGGCCAGCACCCTAGCCACTGAGCTCCCGGTACTGAGCCAGAACAAATGATCTTTTATAGAGCATTATCCTACATACATCTTTGCACACTTGCAAGATTATTTCCATAGGGTAACTACAGTACACTAAGAAGGGAAACCCATTAGTAAAATGATAATGGCAGATATCTAAAATAATATTAAGAATGAAGTGGAGAATAAATGAAATATAAGTGGAAAAAATCAAACTCTATCATCATTCATTTACTCATGAATTCAAGAAATGTTTTCTTTTTTTTTTGAGACAGAGTCTCAAGCTGTCACTCTGGGTAGAGTGCTGTGAACATCATAGTTCACAGCAACCTCTAACTCTTGGGCTCACATGATCCTATTGCCTTAGTTTTTTTCAATATTTAGTAGAGACCGTCTCGCTTTTTGCTCAGGCTGGTCTTGAACTAGTGAACTCAAGCAATCCACCCACCTCTGCCTCCCAGAGTGCTAGATTACAGGCACGAGCCACCGCGCCTGGCTCAACAAATATTTATTACCCATTTACTGTGAGTCTGTCTAGGTGCAGGGACATGGGAATACAAAGTAAAATGCCTGGGTGGTGCCTGTGGCTCAAAGGAGTAGGGCACTGGCCCCATATGCCAGAGGTGGTGGATTCAAATCCAGCTCTGGCCAAAGACTGAAAAAAAAAAAAAAAAGTAAAATGCTTGAATTCAGACAGAGTCAAGGATATTGGCAATGGGTATGTAAATAAATCAAGACACATCCTGATGTGGAGTATCTTAGGAAATGAGGTTGAAGAGTATTCCAGAAAGTTTTGGATGTTTTAGGATTTGATAGGGGAATTTAAGCATCTGTAAGACAAAGTATCTTTCAAAGGGAGTGATGGTGGTTCCTATCTCACATGGATCTTCTCCATGGTCTGGATTTGGTGTACCTGTTGGCAAGTTCCTTCAATATCCAGAGTGAGCTCCTCATCTGAAAAATGGCGAGAACCACCCCCACTATGTTGCAGGGTGAGCAGAGGGATTGAACGAGAGAAGAGCAGCAAAGCAGAGAACTAGGTCCACACTGGATGCTGGACAACCCTTGCCCTTCTACCTTCACCTTTACAAGTCCAGGTGTTTACACCTCCCTTGGATGTTCAGAGACCTGCTTTGTTTCCATGTGCTCCCTTCCCTAAGAAACTCTCCCATCCAGGTAACAAATATGTCTTCTCTCATCTTTTCCAAATGCCAGCATCCAACTGGGTGCCAGGCCAAAGGAGAAGAATACACATATACATCCTCCCTCATTTTTTAGGAATTGAAATCAACCCACTTTTCTCCCTATCTCTGTGGCATTGCGGCTGTCCCATCACACTTAGTGCCTCCACTGAACTCCTCTATTCTACCCATTTAAATGAAATTTAACAATATGTCAGAAATATATTCATGTCAGCACAAAAATTTCCTTATACTTTTTCATTTGAACATTGTATGGATGGAACACAACTTCTACCCCTCATACCACATTCATGGATGGACCATAATTTGTTTTCTTGGTCCCTCATTTATAAGTATTTAGGTTGTTTTCCATCTTTTGGAATACACCCTAAAACGTACTTAAAAAAAAAAA
>NW_003852486.1:7491800-7495514 GCF_000181295.1 Otolemur garnettii | reverse complement strand
AAAGAAAGAAAGAAAGAAAGAAAGAAAGAAATGTGCAAATATAGTTGAATGGGAAGGAGAGTGGCCATCAACTGCCAGCTTGAATTTGGGAGTCTGACTTCCCAGCACAATTCTCAGCTCCTTCACTTGCTAACTGAGTTATACTACCTTGTCCAAGTCTTAAGTTTCATCATTTTCTCAGTAGATAACAGTAATGGTTACATTGTAGGATAATAATGCAGCAGGATGAGGGTTAAATGAAGTAATATATATAAATAACTCAGAACACTTCTTGGTGCAAAGTAACACCCATAAATGTTTGAAATTTGTGTGAAGGTCCAGATCCAAAGGGATTGTGTTGTATGACATTGGGTGTTGATTCTCAGCGATAGAATGATCCTCATGATAAAAAATTGAAGCTTTCCACTGTCTGTCGCCAATTGATTCCCATTCCTTAACCTAGGCTCCATAAATGAAGTCCAAATTCTTTTCTTTCTTTCTTTCTTTCTTTCTTTCTTTCTTTCTTTCTTTCTTTCTTTCTTTCTTTATAGACCGTCTCACTATGTTGCCCTCAGTAGAGTGCCATGGCGTCACAGCTCATAGCAGCCTCAAATTCTTGGGTTTAAGTGATTCTCTTGCCTCAGCTTCCCAAGTAGCTGGGACTCCAGGTGCCTGCCATAACCCTGGCTATTTTTTCGTTGTAGTTGTCATTGTTGTTTAGCAGGCCTGGGCTGGGTTTAAACCTGCCAGCCCTGTGTATGTGGCTGGTGCCCTAATCACTGAGCTACAGACACCAAGCCTGAAGTCCAAATTCTCTATAACCCAAGCCTTTATAGGACCTTTAAATACCAAGAGTTCAACATATCCCAAGGCACAATCATCTTCACTCTTGCATCTCCCATGGCCTGCACATTAACAAGTGGTATTGCCATCCTCCCATTTGCCCAAGAAAAATATTTCAGAGTCTGAGAACTTCCTTCCTTTCCTTAGAACTTCCTTATTTCCCTGACATCCAGTCATGTGTGTTAGCACTGGAGCCCCTATCTTTTCAACACATCTTAGACCTTCCCCCAGATGCTCTCCTCCTCTGCTGGTGGCCACTCTGATCTTCCATCTCAATTTTAGCAGCTCCCCCACTGCTATTCCAACTCCAGCCTTCTCGTTTCTCCCTCCATGGCATCACTTTACAGTTCAAATAAACAATATTTCTAAAATGCAACTCTAATCTCATGTACCTACTTTGAGGCAAACCCAGAGTTCCTGCATCATGTCATCCTCACTTGCCTGGAGAACCCACCATCCCTGCCCCAATTACCAATCAGCCATGAGAGCCTCTCTCTGGCCCCTAATCATGACAAATGTGTAACCCCCCATGGTTCCTAGGCTTGTTAGTCCCTCTGCCTACAATTTATGGAGCTTAAGTCTAGCAAGGAAAACAGACCACCAAGAGTGTGTCATTTCAAACTCTAGAAGCAGGGTTGGGAAATGACCTCACAGAGAGGAATCCTGAGAAGGCCCACCTCAGTAAGGACTTCCCAGCAGTGATAGGTCAGGGTGAAGGTATGTTTCCTTCCATATGAAGATAAGATGTAATTGATACGGCACTTTATCTCATGGCCTTCCTCCCCTAAACCCACAGCCCCAGGCCAACGATGAGAAAAATATCAGACAAATTCTGCAAAATACTCCTCAGAACTGTGAAAATCATCTAAAGTAAAGATGGTCAATGGCACTTAAGACTCTTATTCTAAGTGAAGTATCTTGAGAATGGAAAAACAAATACTATATGTTCTCCCTGATAATTTGTAACTCATCGATGGGTATATATGGCTACAGAGAGAAGTGAAAATCATTAGAAATCGAGAAGGGGGGATTGGGGAAGGAGGGGAGGGGTAAAACCTAACAGGTACGAAGGCAATTTTTCATGTGATGGGCATACTTACAGGCTGACTAAAGTAAAACAAAGCTATCCGTGTAATAAAAGCATTTGTACCCATGTAATATTTGGAAATTAAAAAAAAAAACGATGGGTTGAGAACTAAAGAAAAGGGGCATCAGGTAAAAACTGAGGCTATTTGAACAAAGTATGGACTTTAGTTATAATAATGTTTCGATACTGGTTCATTAATTCTAGCAAAAGTTCCATTCTAATAAGGATGTTAATAAAATGGGGGAAATGAATACAAAACATCCCAGAATTCTGGGCATTCTATGTACTGTCTTTGTAATTTTTTTCTGTAAATCTAAAATGTCATTAAGAAACAAAACTTATTTTAAGAATTAGAACAATTTTTAAACTATATATGTTTCATGAAGAAACATTAAATGTTGCTGACAGGGAAGAGTGCAGGGTATTTGGTATTTTTTGGTATTTGGTATTTGGTATTTGGTACTTGGTATTTGTTTACTTGGTTGGAATGGGGGAGAAAGCCTTCGATGCCTGGATACCTTTGGAGGAGTTCTGCCCAGGTCTTTCATCCCCCTGTCGTCTTTTTTTTTTTTTTTTTAATTATTTAAGACCTTTATTAATAGGTGCTTGCAGTTTGTCGACTTTTTTGAAAAAATCAAGTTGTAAACTATTATTACAAATTAAAAATAAAGTTCTTAAAAATCTCAACTTGACCAGATATGAAACAACTTAAAAACCTTTAAAGGCGTACTGAGAAAAAAAAACAAAAACAAAAACAAACAAACAAAAAAAAGTTTGCTATTACCAAAAAAGATGTCTTTAGGTAAAAATTATTTAAAAAACCGTGCTGCATAGATAATGCAGATAGTTCTAGTTATCTGGTCAACAGACAAAAGCAAGCCCTAAGGTCTTCAGCTCTAATCTTTTGTTCATTTCTTATTGCTGGAATTTCATATTCGTTTCTTCTTGTCAGATGACTAAACCCGATGGTGGTGGAGATGGTAAGCCAGCATTTACTCAGCTCCGCCCTGCTCAGCCTCAGAAGCTGATGAATTCTCAGCTGGTGGATCCGCTGCTTTTGTCTCTTTGCCATCTTGCAGTTTAGGGTTTTCTGGGCGTCTGTGTCAGTAATTGAAGTTTCGATGGTACCTACGTTGAGGCGGCTGCTGACCTTGGGGCTCATCTCCTTGGTTCTCTTTATCCTCTTCATTGCTGTCCTCGCTGGGCTGTCTCTGGCAAGGATAAGGTGACCAGACGTCCTGCTTTTGAACAATTTGTCCCACGTCCCGCAGCGTTTTTAAAAAAGTCCCTATTTTTGGAGGTAGTCCAGGTCAAAAATGGCGTCGGCTGCGTTCAGGCTTTCTGGGCTGTTGGGTCGGTTCCGCCCACAGCTGGGGCGGCCCCTGCCGAGTGGTGCCCAAGGCGAGGAGGGCTCAGCTCGCCTGTGGAGGGCCCTCACCTTCTTCGTCGCCCTTCCCGGGCTGGGAGTGAGTATGCTGAATGTCTACTTGAAATCTCAGCACGGAGAACACGAGAGACCTGAGTGCATCCCTTACTCCCATCTTCACATCAGGACCAAGCCCTTTCCCTGGGGAGATGGTAACCGTACTATTCTACAACCCTCACGTGAATCCGCTTCCATCTGGTTATGAAGATGAATAAAGAGAACCTAGACGACTACCCAGACATTGGGGACCACAGCATCAGTTTGGACCATTACTCTGCACGTGGACTAGAGAAAGTGTATGAGACCTTAAGCTCACCTTCTTTTATCATATGATTACCAGTCTTCCATCCCTTTACTTGTGGCAGGAGATGACTTAAAT
>NW_003852486.1:7477881-7491687 GCF_000181295.1 Otolemur garnettii | reverse complement strand
CTTTACCAATGTTAAAATCTGGTCACCTTATTATACACAGGCATCTAAAAATTGTAAACACAGCAGGCGTGTTGATTCACACCTATAATCCTAGCACTCTGGGAGGCCACAGTGGGAGGATCCCTTGAGCTAAGGAGTTCGAGACCAGCCTGAGCAAGAGCAAGACCCCCATCTTCACTAAAAATAGAAAAATGAGCCAGGCATAGGGGTGCTTACCTGTGGTCCCAGGTCCTAAGCGAGCCTGAGGCAAGATCTCTTGAGCCCATGAGTTTGAGATTGCTGTGAGCTACCATGATGCCATGGCACTCTACCCAGGGCAAGAGTGAGACTATGTCTAAAAAAAAAGGGGGGGGGCTGGTCCAGTGGCTCATGCCTATAGTCCTAGCACTCTGGGAGGCCAAGGCAGGTGGATTGCCTTAGCTCATGGTTTCAGGACCAGCCTGAGCAAGAGCAAGAGCGCTGGCTCTAAAAAAAAAAAACAGCCAGTTCAGCACCTGTGGCTCAAGTGGCTAAGGTGCCAGCCACTTACACCTAAGGTGGTGGGTTTGAATCCAGCCCGGCCTGCCAAAACAACAATGATGGCTTCAACAACAACAAAAAAATAGCCGGGCATTGTGGTGGGAGCCTGTGGTCCTAGCTACTTGGGAGGCTGGGGCAGGAGTCTTGCTTGAGCCCAGGAGTTGGAGGTTGCTGTGAGCTGTGATGCCACCGCACTCTACCCAGGGGGACAGCTTAAGGCTCTGTCTCAAAACAACAACAACAACAACAACAACAACAGTCCTCCCCCCCAGCCCCCATCAATGGTGTCCTGCTTTACCAATGTTAAAATCTTGTCACCTTAGGCAAGGAGGGCCTTGTGGAATCCTGGTGGATACCCAGATACATATTCTGTCTTGCTGGTCTGCCTTGTTCTCCTGCACCCTGGCTTTCAGCACCCTCCATCACGTCTCCCTGCACAGGAAAGTTGGAATACTGTGGTGGATGCCTATGGGGTCTCCACATGTAGTAAGGTGGGAACCTATGCCTGCAGTAGGGCCAGAGTTGTTGGGCCTAGCCTTCAGGAGCACTCTCAGATACCTTGTTATTCCCCACCCCCCATTCTGATAATTCTGCTGGTAACTGAGTGGAGGACCCCTACGACATGGACAGCACCTATAATGGTTACGGTGGTCTGCTGCATGTTTACTGCCTCGAACTGGAATTCCACCAGGGTCTATTCATTTGCTGCCTCGGAACCCTTTTCTCCTTCAAACAATATGAAACTCCAGTCTCTCCATCTCCTACACTGTGAAGGAACTTCCTGGGGTTATTCTTCTTTTTGGCAGTCTGGTGTACAAATACATCTTCCTTGGTGTCTTTCCTTTTGAGGAAACCATATCCGTTTCTTACATTGAACCATTTTATTATTCCCCAAACCTTCCTTGCAACGATCTTTTCGTCCCCACCGCAGGCACGCCATTTGAAGCCTCCCAGGCCACTGCTCCCTGTGCTGCTGCTGCTGGATTTGGTGTCCGCAGCGCTGAGGGCGGGGGCGGCGGGCAGCTGCTGGGTCTCCGCCTCGCTGCTGGTGGTTGCGATGATGGTGACTGAGGCCCCCTGCGGTAGCTGTGGCTCTTCCCGACGGGTGATGGTAACTAGGCCAGCGGGGGCGACGGGGCGGCTCAGGGCTCTCTGGGTTCCGCTTTCCGCTTTCGCTACCAATTGAACTCCCTCCCCACTGTGGTCTTAAACGCACCCAACACCTAAACCTGCCCTGCCAGGACCTGGCTTGTGACTTCAGCATAAGGGCACCTATTCTAGTCTGAAGTGATAGGTAGGCTTCCCAAGAAAGTGAAGGAGGAAGATGCGGGGAGAAAGAAGTGGCGCTGTTAGCATGTCCAGGAGGGACAAGGAAGATGTTTGGGGAGAGGGAATGGGATGGGCGGATGACAAGATAAAGCTATGTCAGGCTGACCACCCTCTTCTTACCCGCCTCCCACACACCTGACACCAGGAGAAGCCTAATCTAGGAATTTCAGGCCCACACTCGCGCAGGATCTAGGCTGCTTAGAAGTGAAAGCAGAAGAAAATAATTCCAGAAGGGGCCCAAGTACAAAGTCCTGAATCCACCAGCCTGAGCAAGAAAGAGACTCCGTCTGTACTAGAAATAAAAAAAACAAGTCACTCATACTTCGTGCACTTGTAGTCCCAGCTACTCAGGAGGCTGAGGCAGGAGAATCACTTGAGCCCAGGAGCTTTAGGTTGCTGTGAGCTATGACACTATGGGACTCAGGGCAACAGAGTGAGACTCAGTCTCAAAAAACAAACAAACAAACAAGAAAACAAACCAAAAACCAGCCACAAAGTCCTGGATACAAAAACTTTCACAATTGGAAGATCTGAGGAGGAGGAAATCTCATCTCTCTCTCTCCTCCTTCTCTCTATCTCTGCCTCCTCTCTCTCTCTCTGTCATCAGTGTCCCACACAGTCTCTGGAATCCCCATGGGAAGAACTGAGGCAGCAGGGAGAGCAGGAGTAATTAGACACCCTCCCCCCCTGTCTCTGGAGGTTCCTAAGCCCCACTTAGGGACCCAAAGCTTGTTAGCAGCAGATGAGCTGAGAAGCAGAGAGAAAACTTCTGGAGCCCTTGGAGTAATTAGAAGAAGAAAGTTTCACGTGAGTAGATTTCTTTCTGCACCAAATCCAAATCCAACCTGCTGTGCACAAGCAGGTGCTACAGGTGCATGGCAGGGATCTCACAGCCTGGGGGTGTGGAGTCCCAGCCCCATTCTCCATTGATTAGGGGTCTGTCTGGGCACCACATTCTTAGTAGAAATGGGAGGTCTCATTCTTGCTCAGGTTGGTCTTGAACTCCTGAGCTTAAGGAATCCACTTGCCTCAGCTTCCCAGAGTGCTAGGATTACAGATGTGAGCCACCATGCCTGGCTCATCCTGTACAATTATTCAAACAAGACAGTCACTTCCTCCCACAAGAACCAGGGTCACTTCACACCTTTGTTGCTGCCTCCTACAGCCCCTGTATGTTCCCTTTAATCTGAGTGCCACATGTGTGGCCCTTAGATGCAGTGGCCATGGATCACTTCTCTAAGGAGTGGATATTTCATCTGACACCTTCAACATGGGAGGAACCAGCTGTGGACATATTTTGGGGAAACACATGGCAGGAGGCAGGAAAAGTGCTTAGTCCCTGAGCTGATACATCTGAGGAGTACAAAGGAGGCCAGTGTCGTTGGGCAAGAAGAGCCAGGGCAGAGGTGAAAAGGAGTCAGACAGGGCCTGGGGGGGGGGGGGCGCAGGCGGAACTCTGACTCTAAGTGAAACATGAGCGCCTTGGGGCCTCCCCCTAGTCTCTACACCCTGGGGGCACATTCAAGCACCCACACACTGGGGAAATAATCCTGACCCCCAGCCAGGGTGGACCTGAGATGATTTGGGAGCACATTAAGATTATGGATCCCATCTGGGTGCAGTGGCTCATGCCTAGAATCATGCCGAGGGGGTTGGATTGCCTGAGCTCACGAGTTTGAGACCAGCCTACGCAAAAGCGAGATCCCGTCTGTACTAAAAATAGAAAATCTGGGGTTCCATCCGGTTCTCCCACCGCCCCCACCACGGGTCTCAGCAGCTCCGGCGGCAGGAGGAGCGGCAGAGGCCAGGCAGCGCTGGTTCGTGAAGGCTCTGGGCGCCCCGCTGCCCGCAGGCACCTGGCACCCGCCCTGCCCGCCGTCAAGATGCCGAAGAGGAAGATCAGCTCTGCTGAAGGTGCGGGGAAGGAAGAGCCCAAGAGGGGTCGGCGCGGTTGTCAGCTAAACCTGCTCCTGCGAAAGTGGAAACTAAGCCAAAAAAGGCAGCAGCAAGGGATAAATCTTCAGACAAAAAAGTGCAACCGAAAGGGAAAAGAGGAGCAAAGGGAAAGCAGGCGGAAGTGGCCAACCAAGAAACTAAAGAAGATTTACCAGCAGAAAACGGAGAAACTAAAACCGAGGAGAATCCAGCCGCTGACGAAGCAGGAGAGAAAGAAGCTAAGTCTGATTAATATCATATACCATGTCTATCAGTGGTCCCTGTCTCCCTTCTTGTACAATCCAGAGGAATATTTTTATCAACTATTTTGTAAATGCAAGTTTTTTAGTAGCTCTAGAAATGTTTTTAAGAAGGAGAGAATCCCATTTTTTAAGTGTAAATGCTTTTTTTTAAAGAGATGAAATCATTTGCTAGTTGTTTATTTATTTATTTATTTATTTATTTTGGTACAACCAGAAAATAGTGTGGGATGTTGAATTAATGGGAGGCTTTAACTGTCTTGGGTATGAGTTTAACATTCCATAAATGGGGGTTAGTTTTTATATCCTGTAATAGGAAGCATACTAAATGACAATATGCAGTCCAGTCCTGCATTTAATGTTTGAACATTTTAAATTACTTCTATTCCCATGTTGTTTTGTAGTAGAATTGTTTCCTAAAGAAAACCCTCCCATGATCATGGCTCTCCTTGTCAGAACTGTGTACACTCTGTAACATCTTTGGTTGTGGTGCTCCTGTTTTCCTGATAACTTTGTTACTGTGCTGTGAAGGACTGAAAATCTAAGCATGTGGCATATATGGTAATAAAGTGAATTGATGGGACTTACCTAACAGCTTATCAACTTTTGAAGATACTGGTAGTGGGTATCCTCTTAAGGAAAATTTGCCTCCAAATTTTAATCTGGAAAGTCACTGGAATAACTGTTTAAAAAAGAATTACAATAAACGGCTTTTTAGATTTGGGGTACGTGTGTTAAGAATTGTGTACAAATTGAAGTGTCTGTACGGATGCTCAACACAACCAATAAAATCTCAACTACAAAAAAAAAAAAAAATCTGAGGCAAGAGGATCGCTTGAGCCCGATTTGGAGGTTGCTGTGGGTTATGACACCATGGCACTCTACCTAGAGCAACAGCTGGAGACTCTGTCTTGAAAAAAAAAAAAAAGATTATGGATCCCCAGATTCCACTCTGTCCCTCACCCAGAAATTTTTATTTGGTAAATTGTATGTGGGACATAGAGATTAGAATTTTATGTTGTTCCCCAGGTAATGCTAAAGTTTCTGAAAGTGCTAAACTCTGGTGTTCAGCAATGACCCTGAGGCAGAACAGTGAGAGGAGACCTGAGTTCTGTCTCTCCAACTTGTAGGGTGACTAACTCATGCCTGTTTTCAAACACTTTCCTGGCTTTAGCACTGAAAGTTCTGCATCCTCAGAAACTTCCTAGCTCTGGTCAAACCAGGAGGATTGTCGTCCTGCGTGTGTCCCTGAAAAGGCTCTTTGCTGCTTTTCAGAATTCTGAAGAGACCACATAAATTGAGGGGATTAGATTCTATGGCCAATCTTCAAGCCCTTGTCATAGAAAGCAGTTGGATTTTTGTTTAGTTTTGTTTTTGGTTTTTTGTTTGTTTGTCCCAAAGAAACAAAAGCAAAGATTTCTGGTTAAGGCAATTATGGGTCTCCTCTCACTGTTCTGCCACAGGGTCATTGCTGAACAGCGGAGTTTAGCACTTTCAGAATCTTTAGCATCACCCAGGGAGCAATGTAAAATTCTAATCTCTATGTCCCACCTATAATTTGCCAAATCAAAATCTCTGGGTGGGGGACAGGGTGCAATCTGAGGATCCATAATCTTTTTTTTTTTTTGAGACAGAGATCAATAAAGTGGGTAAGATGAAAAATCAGTCCAGAAATAGAATATTAGAGCATATAATACTTTTTATGCTCACACATAAAATTCACGGCAGATGGCAGAACTCCTTATGTGCACACAAATAAAATAAGAGCTACATCTACTGTGACATTATAAGACTCTTATGAAGAAAATTTAAAATATTTTTACATAGGGCACGGAAGAATTAAGAGACATACTTTGTAAGAAACTCAGTATGTGTGATGGCAATTTCCTCCTGTTAAATCAATCAATCTTCTGCAATCCTGACACCTGAGAAAATTCTGTCACAGACAGCTGGAAGGACAGAGGTTGAAGAAGGAGGTCAAGAGAATTTTGCAGAAGCAGCTAAAAAGACAATGAGGGAAGAAGGGGCGGCAGTGCCATGTCTGGCCACGAAGGTGGCAAGAAAAAGCCCCTGAAACAGCCTAAGAAGCAGGCCAAGGAGATGGATGAGGAAGATAAAGCGTTCAAACGGAAACAAAAAGAGGAGCAGAAGAAACTGAGGAACTAAAAGCGAAGGTCGTGGGAAAGGTCCCCTCGCCGCAGGTGGAATTAAGAAATTTGGCAAAAAGTAAACTGTTCCTTGTGCCTGAGATGATGATGATTGATTCCTATTTAAACATCTATATTCCCTGTCATAACATCTTTTTTTCCCCTATAGCTAAAATGAAGTGTTGTCTTAGAGCCTATTTAAAAATGTACTTTTTACAAAAGTTTGCAAAAAAAAAAAAAAGACAATGAGAACACACTCAACCTGTAAAACACCAACCAAACGTCCCTGAAACCATGGTAACTAACCCAGGGCGGCATTTGTTCAGAAAAAGACAAACAGACCAGTGGAGTAAAATAGAGAATCCAGAGACAAAAATGAGAATTTAATATGGAGTAGGAATTTTACATAAGTTAAAATGGGGGCAGCAGCAATTACTCAGGCTTAATTACTCAGTTTGAGAGGACTGACCTGAACCCACAGAGCATCCTCAGTCACAAACAAGGCTTGGATTCAGCATGGGAAGGGAGAGAGGAGGCGAGCCAGTTGCAAGATTCCCAGGATTCCTATTCACAAGGGGATGTGCTTCATCTCCACATTGAACCACAAAGGTCTGTGCAGGAAATCTTGGATTTGGGATAACTCAAGGAAGAATTCCCAGCAGGGCTTTTCATGACCGTCTGGGAATACCAGAGCCAAGACTGATCCTGGGTGAAAGCTGTCAGAAAGTCTCAAAAGAGTTGCATATTTTAGCACATCATATATCTCACTGCACTTATCTCAACCAAGAGTCTAAGCCAAATGTTTATACATCCCCAGAGAAAAGCATATAATTGTTTCACTCCAGCTGTAAAAAATACTCTCTTCTCTGTAAGAACAATCAACTATTCATTCAGAAAGCAATAGGGCTAGAACTTAGCTTTACACCTTTCCTGGAGCTAAGTTCTAGCTGGTTTGAGTGTCTAATTTTGAAAATGTAAACTTTATGTATTTATGTATTTATTTAGGCAGAGTCTTGCTTTATCACCCTGCAATACCTCAGTGCCATGGTATTGTCCTAGCTTACAAAAACCTCAAACTTCCGGGTTTCAGTGATCCTCTTGCTTCAGCTTCCCAAGTAGCTGGGAGTACAGGTGCCCACCGTCACACCCAGCTAGTTTTTCTATTTTGAGTAGAAATGCGGTCTCCTTCTTGCTCAGGTGATCCTCCCACCTCGGCCTTCTAGAGTACTGGGATTATAGGCATGAGCCACTGTGCTTGGTCAAGTATCTAGAAAACAAAAACATGCTGATGTTTATAATCTTGGCATGGAGGAGGTTTGCTTAAGGGAGGCATCGAATTCATAACCCATCGGCTCGGCGCCTGTGGCTCAAGCGGCTAAGGCGCCAGCCACGTACACCTAAGGTGGCGGGTTCGAATCCCCAGCCCGGGCCCGCCAAACAACAATGATGGCTGCAACCAAAAAATGGCCAGGCGTTGTGGCGGGCGCCTGTAGTCCCAGCTACTTGGGAGGCTGAGGCAGGAGACTCGCTTGAGCCCAGGAGTTGGAGGTTGCTGTGAGCATGATGCCATGGCACTCTACCCAGGGGAATAGCTTGAGGCTCCGTCTCAAAAAAAAAAAAAAATTCATAACCCATCTGGAAAAGGGCTTCCTAAAACATACACAAAAGCACACAAATGCTGAACCTTACAGTAGCACAAAGGTGTGTGCATGTCTAGGAGGGTCATGTATGGATGTTCAGGAATTTCCACTTTCTTCTGGATGCAATACTTTGTATAGGAGAATTGTTAGTGTTGAACTTGGAAAAAAGGAGGACCAGACAGGTCACCACTTGAAGCAGGACTATCTAGAGATGATGTGGACAGGAGAGAAGACCAGGACCCCTAGGTTCCTGGCTGAGCAACATTTTCTTTATTTCAAAGTAGAACCACTCATCATCAATGACAGTCATATTCCCAGCCCCTTAAAGGAAAAAAAAAATCTCTTTCAGGCCCTCTGTCACCAGTATGAATATATTTAATTCTTTCAGCATTTGTCCGATAAGGCGGCTTCTAAAACCTTAAACATGTTGTTTTCTGCAAGGGCATCTAGAATTAGTTCAGGGATCAGTCACCCCAGAAAATCCTATGTGTCTTCTTGGGGAGAGTTTTTGTTTTTCCTTGGACTCACAGAGAAATTGCTGACACAAAAGAAATTAAAAACAAGTGTCCTAAGATGGTCGCAACTTGGTATATGCGGGTAACAACAACAATGATAATAGTAGAGTATATGATAATAATCATAACGATGAAATAATAGCTACAAACACAGGTCACTCTCCACATAACATGCGTTTTTCTAACTGTGTTAACTCAGGTGTTCTCCAAACAAGCCTGCTAATGAGGTACAGGGATTGTCCTCATCTCACAAATATAACACAGTCAGAGTCTCCATAGAACAAATCAATTGCAGAGATCCCACACTCAATCACTAGCATTTGTTCTTTTAACATATACATCCTGGGCACCTCTGTGATGCCAGGGTCTGTGGTCAGCCCTGGCGAGGCAGCTGTGAATGAGGCCAAATGAGATCCCTATGACCCGTGGAGAATGGGGCTCTCCATTGAACTTCTTAGAGAGGTCTTCTCTGCAGAGGAACAGGCCAGGTGCATCCATCTGTTCCTTGCCTGCTCCACGCTTGTCCTTTCCAGACCCTGGGGGTCCTAAGCCCATTGACCCCACAATAAGCTGACACCAAGTACAGATAGGAGAAGGGAGGAAGAGGAGATAGAGTCAGGAAGAACAATGAGGGACGAAGGAGAGAGATGAAGAAGAAGAGGGGAGTGAAGAATGAAGCAGAGAGATAACATGAGGAGAGAGGGAGAGAGAGACCATTATGAACAGAGAACTCTGTAGGGCAGTGAGAAACTGAGAATGGTGGGGAGCCCTGAGAGTGTCAGGAAGGCAAAGTAAGAAAGCAGGGGAGAGGAATAAGACAAAAGGCAAGAAAGGCAAAGTTATAGAGAGGGATACAAAGAGAGAAGTAGAGACAAAAGAGGTAAAAAGAAGTGAGAAAGGGGGCGGTGCCTGTGGCTCAGTGAGTAGGACGTCAGCCCCATATACTGAGGGTAGTGGGTTCAAACCCAGTCCTGGCCGAACTGCAAGAAAAAAATAGCTGGGCATTGTGGCCGGTGCCTGTAGTCCCAGCTACTCAGGAGGCTGAGGCAAGAGAACTGCCTGAGCCCAGGAACTGGAGGTCGCTGTGAGCTGAGCTGTGTGACACCACAGCACTCTACCAAGGGCGATAAAGTGAGACTGTCTCTAAAAAAAAAGAAGAAGAAGAAGAAGTGAGAAAGGGGAGAGAAGAGAAATAGAGAGAGACCTAAGGAAGGAAGGAAGTGGAGAGCAAGTGAGGGAAGGAAAATGAAAGGTCAGATTTGGAGGGGGGAAGGGAGGGCAGAGAAAATAAGACACAGGAGAGACAGTGATGGAAGGACCATGTGGGAGACAAAAATGGAGAGAGAGAGAAGGAGAGAGAAAGAATATGAACGGACCATGAGAGGCCATAAGGAAAAGTTGGGGAGGAACAGGAGGAGCCAGGTGAGAAGGGAAGAGAGGAGGGAGCAGAGACCCACAGCCAGTCCTTACCCTCATCTGGGATAAAGGCATTGCAGACCCCTGAAGCACAAACGTCGACCTCTAAGTGAGAATGCCTGGTACACAGAGTGGAAGGCAAGAGATACGCAAAGGGAGATTTCAGAAACAAGGAGAAATGAAAAGGGAGAGGAGTAAAACCGTGAGAGGATGGGAGGAGGAGAAAGGCTGGCAGTGTGGGTCTGGCTGGTGTAGAGCCATCCCCAGGCTTATGTTTGGGCTCTAGGGGCCACTGGGCCACAGGGATGGGCTCTCCTGAGCCCACCTGCATCAACGCACTCAGGTGCTACATGGCACCTCCTACTGGGAAGGTCTGATGCTTTGAGCCAAAGGATAGAAGGGCAAATGGTGAGCAATTAAGACCCCAGGGTCTTACGATGATTTATATCAAGGAGTGGGGAATCTGAGGCCTTGAGGTTCTTAAGTGCAGACTTTTGACTGAATCTAAGCTTTACAGAACAAATGCTTTCATTTTAAATTATACATTTTCTTCATCCTTTATAATTTTATTTTTAAAATGAACATATTTAAAACATCAAGGAATGAAATAAATTTCAACAAATGAATTCTTACAAATTGACAGGCATGATTAGAACATTATTAAGCCATAAGGGCTAAATCAATGGCTGTCACGGTCATAATTCAATCCTAACTTCCCTCACCTGATTGGTGCCACTACCACAGCAGAGTGGTTGGGGAGAATTTATGGAGGTGAGTATGCCAGTCTTATTGCAGCTTCTGACAACAGTGCACTGTGTTCTGTTTGAAGTGAGATTTGTGAACAGTTGCACAGTTCAACAGTATTATTTTAATTCCATCTGTTTAATAGCCCCTCATGTCAACAATTAAGAGAATGCTGAAGGAAGAAAACAGGTATTTTTTAATGAGGATTGGAAATTGCAACATCATCTTGTTTCTGCTAAAGATTTGCTTGCTTTGTGAAACTGTAACATCAACATTAAAGAAATTCAATACTCATCAGCATTATAATGCTCATAAGGGCCCGAAATACTTTAAATTAGAGGAAGAGGCACAAAAGGTTGTACTGCAGAAATTAAAAGATGATAAGCAAAAGCAAAGATGGTTTTTTGTTTGTTTGTTTTGTTTTGTTTTTGAGGCAAGAGTCTCACTTTGTTGTCCTCAGTGGAATGCCATGGCATCACAGCTCACAGCAACCTCAAACTCTTGGCCTCAAGCGATTCTCTTGCCTCAGCCTCCCAAGTAGCTGGGACTACAGGCACCTGTCACAACACCCAGCTATTTTTTGGTTGTAGTTATTGTTTGGCAGGCCTGAGCTGGATTCCAATGCACTAGCTGAGGTGTATGTGGCTGACCCCTTAGCCGCTGAGCTACAGGTACCGAGTCACACAAACACAATTCTTTCTTTTTTTTTTTTTATTGAATGGTAATTGTGTACATTGATGCACTTTGGGGGTACAGTGTGGTGTTTTCATACACAATCCAAGACACTTCCATCAAACTGGTTAACATAGCCTTCATGTAACTTTCTTAGTTAAAACACAATTCTTTCAAGCACCAATAAGACCTGAAAATGGGGCGGTGCCTGTGGCTCAGTGGGTAGGGCACCAGCCTCATATATCAAGGGTGGCGAGTTCAAACCCAGCCCCAGCCAAACTGCAACAAAAAAATATCCAAGCGTTGTGGTGGGTACCTGTAGTCCCAGCTACTCAGAAGGCTGAGGCAAGAGAATTGCCTAAGCCCAGGAGTTGGAGGTTGCTGTGAGCTGTGATGGCACAGCACTCTACCAAGGACAATAAAGTGACACTTTCTCTCTTAAAAAAAAACAAACCTGGGCGGTGCCTGTGGCTCAGTGAGTAGGGTGCCAGCCCCATATACCGAGGGTGGAGGGTTCAAACCCGGCCCCCGGCCAAACTGCAACAAAAAAAATAGTCGGGTGCTGTGGTGGGCGCCTGTAGTCTCAGCTACTCAGGAGGCTGAGGCAAGAGAATTGTCTAAGCCCAGGAGTTGTAAGTTGCTGTGTGCTGTGACGCCATAGCACTCTACCAAGGCAATAAAGAGACTCTGTCTCAACAACAACAAAATCCCTGAAAATCTTGCCACCGAAGCAATTTATGAAGTAGCTTATATATCTGGGTGGAGTAGTGAGGAAGCCATTCAGTGATGTAGAAATTAAGAAAGAAAGCATTGTTGAAGTTATAGGATGCTTAGACCCAGATAATGTTTCAAAGCACAAACAATTGCCCATATCAAGGAGAATCATAACTGATTGCAGCATAAATCAGCCTTCAACTTAACAGAACAACTTTATGCAATACTTCAAAAGGAAAATACATACCATTCAGTCACTTTGCATGAATCAACTGATAACTAACTTGACTGAGTGCGGGTGACACTTTCTCTCATGTCAGATTGGTAACGTGCCAACGTTGTAACAAGATTTGTGGGAGGCACATCTCACACACAACCTCCAACTCTTGGTCTCAAGAGATTCTCTTATCTCAGCCTCCCGCATAGCTAGGAGTACAGGAGCCCATCACAATAACACCCGGCTATTTTTTTTTTTTTTGCTTAGCAGGCCCGGGCGGGGATTGAATCCACCAGTCCCAGAGCATGTGGCGAGCACCCTAACCACTGAGCTACAAGCACCCAGCCCTCAGTGCAGGTTTTATACTTCATTCCAGTCATAACAGAAGATTTTCTTTGCTACAAAGAGGTATTCACTTTGGGCAGAACATCAGGACTAGATCTTCAACAACTTTCAAGATAAATGTTGTGAAGTTGGACTGAATTTGGTAAAATTTAGTCAGTGTATATACTAAATGGTGCTTCTTCTGTGACAAAAAACCATGAATGTTTTTCTGCACAAGTAAAAAAAAAAAGTATTAACAGAGCCAGATTCTCTCATTTCTTTTCACTGTATCTTGCATCAGCAAAAATCACTGTGCTGAAACTACTATTCTAAGTGACACTTGCAACAAGTTGTAAGTATTATTAACTGTATTATTTAAATGAAACACAGAAACATCAGTTTCCTAACACGCTAAGGTTGAACAATGAAGTATTCAGTGAAAATTTGTGGTATCATTTCAAAGTGCATTGGCTATTGCAGGGACAGGTATTAGCTAAAATTTAATCTCTGGGAGAACAGATAGTCTCACGAAGAACAGAATCAAGAATGTGAATTTTTTTTCTTTCTTTTTTTGATGCAGAGTCTCACTATGTCACCCTCAGCAGAGTGCTGTAGCATACAGTTCACAGCAACCTCAAATTCTTGGGCTTAAGTGATTCTCTTGCTTCAGCCTCCCAAGTAGCTGGGACTACAGGCTCCCACCACAACGCCTGGCTATTTTTTTTTTTTTTTGTAGTTGTCATTGTTGTTTAGCAGTCGTAAGCTGGGTTCAAACCCCCAAACCCTGGTGTACGTAGCTGGTACCCTAACCACTGGGCTATGGGCGCCGAGCCAGGAATATAAATTATTGAAAGAAGATTTCTATAGGAATGCAGCTTTTCTGTGTGATATCATGTCAAATCAAAATGATTCAAATATTTCTTTGCAAGGTAAAATTAAGTATATATATGATATGTGACCCCAAATCCAAGCATTTTAAAAAACAACCTATATTTGTCAAAACATTTCTTCAAAAGGAAATTTCAGATGAACATTTTCCCCAGTTAGCAAATGTCATTGATAAGTAGCATGATATATGTGAATCATTTGAAAAAGGCACAGCTGCTATAGACCCATTAAGTGGAGAAAGTTCACTGACTTTGAGAATCATTACATCACACTCAAATTAGCATTGCAGCCTCACTTAGTTGACATCACCAAGGCAACTAAAGAACTACAGATGGAATTGATCGAACTCTCAGTAGATGACATTCTAAAATCATTGTTTGATACTAAGAAAGATCTAATTAAAATATGGAAAAATGCAGTAGAATAGTCATGCCTTTGGCAACTTGCCTGAAAAATGCTTTTTTCCTTTTCTTTTTTTTTTTTTTT
>NW_003852486.1:7467440-7476950 GCF_000181295.1 Otolemur garnettii | reverse complement strand
AGCTCACAGCAACCTCAAATTCTTGGGCTCAAGTGATCCTCTTGCCTCAGCCTCCCACATAACTGGGACTACAGGTGCCCACCACAATGTCCGGCTATTTTTAGAGGCAAGGTCTCGCTTGGCTCAAACTGGTCTCAAACCTGTGAGCTCAGGTAATTCAGCCACCTCGGCCTCCCAAGTGCTGGGATTACAGGCATGAGCCACCGCTCTGGGCCCAAGCCCAGATCTTAATTTATAAATATTAGTTAGAGGTCAATGGCATTAAAAGAAAAGTTTAATGTTGCTCATAGTTCTCCTGTATACAGGACACCACACATCACACAGGCCATATGAGAGTATATCAAATGCAGATATCAGACAGCAAAGTAAAGAGGACCTAGGGCTATGCTTTTATGACTAAAATGACAGAATAATAGGTGAGGGCATATCCATTGGGCAGTGTAGGGATCATGCCAAAATCTGCCCTTTTCCCTTTATCTGGTTCTCTAAAAGATCAACTCACAATTATGGTGCATTAATAAGAGAATGATTACCCAAAGTCTCAGGGATGGCCAGTGACTTTTAAAGATGCCTTTTCAAAGGGAGGGGGGAGAGAAACTGGAAAGTATATGTGCAGCAAGTGGTTACTAGGAGGGGAGAGAATAGATGGGTGGAAACAGACTGATTTGTAGGCATGGCACCTGTGGCTCAAGTGGCTAAGGTGCCAACCACATACACCTGAGCTGGCGGGTTCGAATCCAGCCCAGGCCCGCCAAACAACAATGATGGCTGCAACCAAAAAATAGCTGGGCATTGTGGTGGGTGCCTGTAATCCCTGTAATCCCAGCTACTAGGGAGGCGGAGGCAGGAGAATCGCTTGAGCCCAGGAGTCGAAGGTTGCTGTGAGCTATGATGCTGCAGCACTCTACCCAGGGTGACAGCTTGAGGCTCTGTCTCAAAAAAAAAAAAAAAAAAAAAAAAAACAACCCAGACTGATTTGTAAATTAACCTGAGAGGTGTTTTGCTTCAAATGACCTTGGAGCTAGTTCTATGAGCGTGATAAGAAATCAACCCCCTTTTCTGATTATAAATCTGGTTACTCAGGTTTTATAGAAAGGCCAATGCTTTCTGATCAAAAAATGGCCTTTTAATTTAAAATATTCTTTATGCTGGCTCTGCACATGTAGCTCAAGCAGCTAGGGTGCCAGCCACATACACCGGAGCTGGTGGATTCAAATCCAACTTAGGCCCGCCAAACCACAATGACAACTATAACAAAAAAAAAAAAAAAAAAAAAAAAAAAGAAAAAGAAGAAGAAGAAGAAAAAGGAAAAAAAAGAGGCCGGGCTCAGGGTTCTGCACATGTAGCTCAAGCAGCTAGGGTGCCAGCCACATACACCGGAGCTGGTGGATTCAAATCCAACTTAGGCCCGCCAAACCACAATGACAACTATAACAAAAAAAAAAAAAAAAAGAAAAAAAAAGAAGAAGAAGAAGAAGAAGGAAAGAAAAGAAAAACAGCCTGGCATTGTGGTGAGCACCTGTAGTCCCAGCTACTTGGGAGGCTGAGGCAAGGTGGATCACTTAAGCCCAAGAGTTTGAGGTTGCTATGAGCTATAACGCCACAGCACTCCACCCAGGGTGACAGCTTGGGACAGTGTCTCAAAAAAATAAAATAAAATAAAATATTCTTTGTGTCAAAGAATCATATTTTGGGGTGAAATTTCCTTAGCTCCTGCACTGGGAATTTGCAGGAAGGACAGGGGTTACTGAAGTAGGTTGAAAGTGAAATTGTCTTTGGTTGGAAGAGAAAACATCTGGTCGTGCCATATAATGACTGTGTTCCAACAAGATAGCAACACTTATGCAAGTAGTATTTATTTACCCTATATCTAAGATATTTTATATTTAATTTAAGAATCTCAGTCCTATCAAGATAAGAATGACTTGCTCACATACCATTTCCTGACAGGACATTATCTGCTGTTTTCATAATTGGAGCAAAAAATGATGTGGAATTCCAGGATCTCATCTCCTTTCTGAGAAGTGATTTATTAATTCATCTGTATTTGCAAGAGTGTGCACAAAGGGAGTTGAAATTATTGGTTGAAAATAACCTGTGAAATAGAAATTACTGAAATCTATTAATACCATTATGTAGTCATTTTTTTAAAATGGCAAAAATAGCTCTAGAGAAACTGGCTGAGGGTGGTGGCCTGTGACTCAGTGAGCAGGGCGTCGGCCCCATATACTGAGGGTGGCAAGTTTGAACCCAGCTCCTGCCAAACTGCAATAAAAAAAATACCCAGGCATTGTGGCAGGCGCCTGTAGTCCCAGCTACTCGGAAGGCTGAGGCAAGAGAATCTCCTAAGCCCAGGAGTTGGAGGTTGGTGTGAGATGTGATGCCACGGCACTCTACTGAGGACGGTGAAGTGAGATTCTGTCTCTAAAAAAAGGAAAAGAAAGAAATCTGTGTAAGACTTTAGGAAAAAAGTTCTTTCTCCGTAAATTTTGAGTAAGACAGTGAAGTCTGAGAAGTTAGATAAAGATGCTGAGCTGGTGGTTGTGCTGGTACCCTGGACACACTCATGTTTTGTTTTCAAAATGTTACTCTTTTTTCATACTTGAAAACATTGCTCATTAACAATTGTTGTACCCAACATGAGTGGAATTATAGAGAAAATGTCAGCACACTGAGTTCAAATTAGGTATGGGGTCCTTTATTGGCTGGCCAACCGAGATGGATTCATATGTCAAAATCTCAGTGTCTGCATAACAAAAGAATGGGGTTTTTATACCTTTTTCAGTTGAGTGGTGTAAGGTGGTAGGTGGAATCTTTGTACTTAGATTTATAGGGTTGGGGGTTGGTTAAGTTACCAGGGAACCCAGGATAGGAATGTGGTTTTACAAGGATCTGCTGTGACTCTGGGCTAATACCATGTTTAACAGCCCATTTCTGTTAGACCTACTGCGGAAGGGGGTGCTGAAGACCAGGAGGAAATAAAGTGCAAATTTGGGTTCATTTGGCCTTTCACTACTTTGAAGGAAAATAGAGATGATAAATAGAACAACTTGCTGAGAGAGGATAGCCAGAAGGTCTTTTTTTTTGGAGACAGAACCTCAAGTTATTCCCCTGGGTAGAGTGCTGTGGCATCATAGCTCACAGCAATCTCCAACTCCTGGGCTCAAGCGAGTCTTCTGCCTCTGCCTCCCAAGTAGCTGGGACTATAGGCTCCTGCCGAAATGCCTGGCTATTTTTTGGTTGCAGCCATCATTGTTGTTTGGCAGGCTTGGGCTGGATTCAAACCTGCCACCTTAGGTGTATGTGGCTGATGCCTTAGCCACTTGAGCCACAGGTGCCAAGCCCAGAAGGTCTTCTTAAGGCCACCCCAATGATACACCTGCAGGGTCCTCTCCATGATGACTCAGCTCTTAGGAATTTGTAAACTTAACTTCCTGGGACCTGGAAATTTCCACTTCTGTGAAATCCTGTAGTTCTGTGGGAGCTGGAACAGCATCTCCCACTTGATTCAAACTGACCAATGAGAAAGGTACCTGTGGGGCTCAGCTCCCATAGCACAGTGGTTACTGTGCCAGCCACATGCACCAAAGCTGGCAGATTTGAGCCCAGCCTGGGCCAGCTAAACAAAAATGACAACTGCAACAAAAAAATAGCCTGGCGTTGTGGGAGGCACCTGTAGTCCCAGCTACTTGGGAGGCTGAGAATTGCTTGAGCACAAGAGTTTGAGATTGTTGTAGTTGTGATGCCGGCACTCTACCAAGGGCAACATTGTGAGACTCTGTCTCCAAAAAAAAAAAAGAAGGAAAGAAGGAAAAGTATCTGTGGGTTGGAACTTTTAAAATGGCAATAAAAAGGGAAAGACCAAGCTAGTCGGGGAGCACGGCCATTTTGAATTCTTCTATTCCAGATCCTCCCGCCAGCTGAAATAAAAGCCTTTTTACTCTTAAATATGGTGTTTGGGTGCTCTTTCTCTCCATTGGGCCTCATCTTCCCGCAACCTTGCCACTAAGAAAAAATCAGTAGGGACTGAAAGGGAGGCACTTCGACCAGCAGAGATCTCACAGACCACCACGGCTTGTACGAAAGGTCTTTATTGGTGGGGGAGGAGGGCTGCAGAGCAACACCAAGGAGGAGAAATGGAGAGAAGAGGAGAGAGAAGTGGGGAGAGAGATGACGAGAGAGTGGAGAAGAGAGAGGGAGAGCAGAAAAGAGCGAGGGGGGAGAGGGAGAGGGGAAGAGAGACAGAGAGAGAGAGGAGAAACGTACCCTTAAATAGGGAAGTCTCAGAATGGTCACCAGATGGTGGGATAACCAAAAAGGAGTTTTTGCTCCGGAGGAAAGAGTCATTTGGGGCGGGCAACAGGAAATTGGAACAGGGTGATGAGGTAAGCGGGCCTCTCCCTATGCTTGGGAGGAGTTGTAACTTTAAGAGTAGGAAGGGACTTTTGGGGGAAGGGGCTTTCTGTGCAATTATCTAACAGGGACATTGTGTGGTGCCATGTATTTTACAGCTCTATCACACGTTCAGTGAGCACATGTACTGGGTTTCAGATCTATACTAGATGCTTGGGACACATAGGGAATAGGGTTGCCAGCTGCTCTGAGTATACAGGACTGTTCTATATTTATGAGTACCTGTTTGGTACTCATAATGTGAAGGTGAAAGAAAAGCAAGCCTAATTCCTTTTTTTTTTATTATTAAATCATAGCTGTGTACATTAATGCAATCTTGGGGAACAATGTGCTGGTTTTATATACCATTTGAAATATTTTCATCAAACTGGTTAACATAGCCTTCACCACATTTTCTTAGTTATTGTGTTCAGACATTTATACTCTACACCAGGTGTCCTCAAACTACGGCCCGCAGGCCACATGCAGCCCACCTAGGACATTTATCCAGCCCGCCAGGTGTTTTTGCCGCAGCTGCCTGTGCTGCTTAGCAGTCGACTCGTTCTGGGGCCCACAGTCCAGCCCTCCAGTGGTCTGAGGGACAGTGAACTGGCCCCATGTTTAAAAAGTTTTAGGACCCTTGCTCTACACTTAGTAAATTTAACACATGCCCTTGTAAAATGCACCATAGGTGTGGTCTCACCAATTACCCTCCCTCCAACCATCCTCCCCCCTCTCCTCCCCTCCCTCTCCTCTTTCCCCTTCTTCTTGGGCTATAATTAGGTTACAGCTTTCATATGAAAGCTATAAATTGGTTTCATAGTAGGGCTGAGTACATTGGATACTTTTTCTTCCACTCTTGAGATAATTTGCTAAGAATTTGTTCCAACTTCATCCATGTAAACATGAAAGAGGTAAAGTCTCCATCTTCTTTAAGGCTGTGCATAATATTCCATGGTGTACATATACCACAATTTATTGATCCATTCATGGGTCAGTGGGCACTTGGGCTTCTTCCATGACTTAGCAATTATAAATTGGGCTGCAATAAACATTCTGGTGCAAATATCTTTGTTATAAAGTGATTTTTGGTTTTCTGGATATGTACCTAGTAGAGGAATTGAAGGATTGAATGCAGGTATATTTTTAGATCCCTAAGTGATCTCCAAACATCTTTCCAAAAGGAATGTATTAGTTTGCATTCCCACCAGCAGTGCAGAAGTGTTTCCTTTTCTCTACATCCACACCAACATCTCTGGTTTTGGGATAACTCCATTTTGATATAATTCTTATTCCTGAGTATCGGTGGGAAGGCAAAGCAGGCCTGATTTCATTCTGTTGTTATGTTACATTTTATTGAATATAAAAAAACTGGTTCCATTTGCCTCTCTACCCATTGCATGGTATTTTAAGTGTACCTGGTTAGAACTGTTAGAATTATTAGTATTGTGTAGAAAGTCACTAACTATCCTTGTGACAACAACCCTTGTGATTATGTTAAGGTAGTCTTCATGCCATCTGTAGATATGGAAATGTTAAAAGAGCAAGTTTGACTCCACTTTACTGTTTACTCCTTTTCTGTTATATTCCATTACCTTCAAAACTGGTTCCTCTTGTTTGCTCTCCCATTGTATAACTGTGAACGCATTCAGCTAAAATTGTTAGTGATGTAAGTTACTGACTGCATTTGTGATTATGTCCCTGGTGATTGTCACCTTTTATGATCATGCTGTTTATAACTTTCACTGGTGAGTCCCCCTCCCTACATTACCTTAGGGCATTGTAGATTGTACCTGCTTTTTAAAGAGAAATTACTAATTGCTCTCGTGATTATAATATTGTGTAAACAGACTAAGCCGCCTTATCCTCATGATTTTCCCTAACTGCTGTTTTCATTTATGTGATTACATTTACTTGCCCCCTGGAAAATTTTACCTTATAAAAGTCAGAGCCTCAGATAACTCAGGGCTGCTCTCAGAAACCCCATGTTGGGACACCAAAGCAGTCACCAGCCAGCTCTTCAATAAAAGGACTCCTCTTTAATTCAACTTGTCTGGCTGTGTGGTCTTTGGGGGAACTCCTGGGCATAACACTTGGAAGAAAGACAAGTAAATAAATTTCACTGTGAGTTTGGCCCTGTGATTTATTGTCACTTATTTGGCTGCATTAAAACTCACAAAATACTTCCAGGGTTACCCTAACATGTGTTTCTCCTTCCTGCTGAAGGAGCTAAAGAAATTTCACCCCCAAATATGACTCCTTGGTATATATGTATGTGTGTGTATGAAGATACACACACACACACACACACACACACACATATATATATATATAGGTAGAGACAGAGTCTCACTTTATCACCCTCAGTAGAGTGCCATGGCATCACACAGATCACTGCAACCTCCAACTCCTGGGCTTAGGCGATTCTCTTGCTTCAGCCTCCCCAGTAGCGGGGACTACAGGTGCCTGCCACAACGCCTGGCTATTTTTTTTGTTGCAATTTGGCTGGGTTCGGGCTGGCACCCTACTTACTGAGCCACAGGCACTGCCCATAAAATTTTTTTTTAATTAAAAGGCCATTCATGATCAGAAAGCACTGGCTTCTCCCTTGTAAAACCTGAGTGACCTGATTTAGGTCACTAAACCCGAGTGACTGGCCTTTTCTGATTCTAAATCAGGTCACTCAGGTTTTATAGGTCCTCTGAGGTCATTTGAAGCATGATACCTATCTCTCAGGTTAATTTACAAATCAATCTGTTTCCACTCATCTACACTCTCCACTCCTAGCAACCACTTTCTGAACATACACTTTCCAGTTTCTCTCCCCTCTCCCTTCAAAAAGGCATCTTTAAAAGTCACTGACCATTGCTGAGACTTTGGGTAATCATTCTTGTAGTTCCCCCCATGCACATGATATTTGGCAATAAACCTTTCTCTTATTAATCTACCATAATTGTGAGTTGATCTTTTAGAGAACCAGATAAAGGGGAAAGGGTAGGTTTCACTGTGATCCACACCAGCCACGGCTCTGCCTTCCAGTCATGGCCTTGCCTTCCAGCCATGGCCCTGCCTTTCTTTGTTGTATTGGACCAAACATATTAAAGTAGCTGCTGCTGCTTCTTCTTCTGAGACAGAATCTCACTTTGTCACTCTGGGTAGAGTGCCCTGGCGTCACAGCTCACAGCAACCTTAAACTCTTGGGTGCAAGCGATTCTCTTGCCTCAGCCTCCTGCTTGGCGGGGACTACAGGCACCTGCCACAACGTATTATTATTTTTAGAGACGGGGGTCTTGCTCTTGCTCAGGCTGGTATTGAACCTGTCAGCTCAGGCAATCCACTCGCCTGAGCGTCCCAAAGTGCTAGGATTACAGGCCTGAGCCACTGCTCCCAGCCTATATTAATGCTTCTTAAACACACTCCAAAGCTTAACTCTTCTCTTCCTGGGTTTGAAAAGCGACAGGATAGCTGACGAATATGAGTAGACATCGTGTCTCTTTATGTATCCTGTGTTCCTTCGGATGCAAGTTCTTGGTAATTTGCTCTGCTTCGTATAGTCTGAACTAACAGGTCCCTAAATTTCTGTGAGTACCCTAGACTGCACTCCAAGAAAATCTGGACACGTGCTTTTAAGATCAAGCCAAGTCGGGTCCTGTCTTAGGAAAAGCGACGCTTGGTTTCCCTCCGTCCCTCAGGATACAAAGTGGACCACATAAAGAGAGATCAATTCTCCAAGACGTGCCCGGAAGCAAAGTGGAAATGTCACAACCCAGAACGCCAATGAAAGCTTATGAAGGGCCGTTTACGTAGCGGCGCAAACGTGGGGGTGGGACGTTCTGTGTTACTGGTGGCGGCCATTTTGGTCCCTCTCTAAGGCTTGTGAAGCGCTTGTTCGTCGCCGGGGTAACGGAGCGGAAAAACCCCAGAAGCGGCTCGGTTCCTGCAGCTCAGGGGCGGACGTGAAGCTAAACTAACAGGGACCTGGAACGGCGGTGCCCTTCTGGTTTCTTTCTCACCGCCGCTCCTGGTCCCCCTCTTCTAGATGAACTGGACTCAGGTGGGTGCGGCGTTCCCGACCCGACCCACTTCCGAGTGTGGGGCAGCCACTGTGTCGCGCGAGGAGGGGCGTTTCTGCAGGCTAACGAGCGTTTGGTGCAGCCTGGACTAAAATGTCAACCCGGGCAGGCGGGAGACGTGGAAGGTTGTGAAGGGAGGGTGAAGGAGGGCATGCCCGGAGTTAGAAGTTCACAGTTGAGAAAAGGGTACACGGACGTACGCGGGGGGGCGGGGAAGTGCACAGGAAGACGGACACGTGCTCGCAGAGACAGTGACAGGAGCGGGGAGACCGGGGTGGCCACTGGGTGATGGGAAGTGATACTGGGAATTGGAGACAGGCGCAAGGAGACGGGAACCAGCTTACGGAGTCGAGAAGTGACACAGGGAGACGGAGATGGGCACAGGAAGATAGGAAGTGACTCTGAGAGTCGGGAACGGGCACGGGTAGATCAACGAAGAGGCCACAGTAATAGACTCCGGAGAACTGGTAGGGGCTGGGCCCTAGTGTTGAAAGCGAAGAAGAGATGTGATTAGTTGATTTTGTAGATCTGAAAGATAAGCCCAGCAGGTTTTCCAGTCCATTAGCCATTCCTGTGAGCAAAAATAGGGACTGTCAAGAACCATTCCAAGGGTTTGTTTTGTTTTGCTGAGTAATTCTAAGAATGGGTCTGAGGAAGGGAGCATAGTGAGAAGGGTTCAGGAAGATCATAGGTTGCATTTTGGATATGAGACTCTCAAATGTGTCCAATATGTGTATGTCCGGCGGCGCCTGTAGCTCAGTGGGTAGGGTGCCAGCCACATACACGGAGGCTGGCGGGTTCGAACCCGGCCTGGGCCTGCTAAAACAACAATGACAACAAAATAGCCGGGCATTGTGGTGGGCATCTGTAGTCCCAGCTACTTGGGAGGCTGAGGCAAGAGAATCACTTAAGCCCAAGAATTTGAGGTTGCTGTGAGCTGTGACACCACAGTACTCTACTGAAGGTGACATAGTGAGACTCTGTCTCAAAAAAAGAGAGAGAGAAAGAAAAAAATAGAAAAAGGAAAAAAGAAAGTGAACCAGAA
>NW_003852486.1:7446525-7467420 GCF_000181295.1 Otolemur garnettii | reverse complement strand
GTCCCAGCTACTTGGGAGGCTGAGGCAAGAGAATTGCTTGAGCCCAAGAGTTTGAGGTTGCTGTGAGCTATGACGCCATGGTACGCTACCCAGGGCAAAAGCTTGAGACTCTGTCTCTCTCTCACACACACACACACTAAAGTAAAAAGATATATATGTGTGTATGTCCCATGGGCACGTGGACATGAAAGAAGGTCTAGAGTCTGAGGAAGAGGGTTGGGTGGAGATAGGCAAAGGTTAGAGGGTGTAGAGTGGACCAGACACAGACTAAGGATCAGATTGAGTAGGGGAGTATGAAGGTTATTCCTGCAGATGAGCTCTGTGATGAGGGAGAGGAGGCCCGTGACTTTTGGGGCAGACAGTGGGTGGGTCCATAAGCCCTATACTTTCTTTAGAAAGGCCTGTAGTAAGAAGGATTCTGGCCTCTTTCTGCAAAACTGGAGGGCTAGATGGGGTAAGGAGCTGGCTGACAATGGAGACTGAGTTATAAGTTGTTTTATATTCTATACTTAAAGGTTTGGTTGATGCTCAGAGACCATCCAGGATAGTGAAGGAGCTGGGTTCTAGTCCCTGATATGGTTTCCTCCCCTTTTCCACATGTCAGAAGAGAAGGGGATGATCTGCCACTCTAGTCAGAGTCCCTTAGCAAGCTCCCTTCAGAGTACTGTGTAGCAGGTCGTCCTGGTTGCATAAAGAACCAGTAGTTGACCTGCAGGCTCAGCCCCTCTGTACAACTCATTAAGTTAGGAATGTGTGAAATACTTAATAATTTAAACCCTATTTGACCAATATCTTTCTAAATATGTACATGTCGTCAGACAAATTAGTGGCAAGTTATTCAATAAATTAATTTTCTAAAATAGTTCATAATTGGTTTGACGTTATTTACCTCTTAGTGTTTGCTTTCCGTGGAAAATATTAATGTCACATTCTCTAAAATCTTGAAAAGACCAAAATATACCTCGAAATTCCAAAACTCTACTATTTAACTTAACACTGAAAATGTACACCTAAGCTATTAATTCTTGGACAGTAATATCTGATATTTATTATGTATTGCTAATGTTTGATGCAAATATGAGCCCTATGAGGTGAGAGCCATTTTCTTATCCTCTGTTTACAGAGGAGATTACTGAAGCTCAAGGAGGGTCAGTTCTGTTCTTGAGTCATGGAGCAGCCCTGAGGCAGCACTGAGGTCTGAGGAGCTGAATTTGTACAGTCAGTTTCACATCAGCTTGCTACAGAGCAAGGCAGAAGAGGTGGTAGTCCATCTTAACCTGCAGGATCCTACTATGGTTGCCCATTTCTCACAGCTTCTTTGTTTCCGCAGGGTGCCCTGGTGATGGCAGAAATGGAACCTGTACAGGTGAATAGAGGGATTCTTAATTCTCACCTACCCTAATTATCCCATGAATGGATTTCGTCCCTCCACTATAAGGAAAGGTGGTGTCCTGAGACCCTTTCCTGTTCTTCTTCCTCTCTTATGTCTGAAGACTGTGTAATTCCACAAGGCTCATTATCCTAAATTTAATCCTGTTTTATTTGGAGGGGTTCCTTTTTTGATAATTGATGTGGTAAGATATGTCAGGATGTCCTAGGCACAGGATTAATATTGTTTCAATGCTTGGATATGAGACTAAACTGTGATTTTCATGGAACTGCAAGTCTCATATCTGGTAGGAATGAGGAACTGAGAGGGAGTTGGCTAGAGGTACACAGACACCAGGCATGGGGTGATAGCTTAAGATTCTGGGCCTGTAATTGGAGGGTGGTGGGATGTAGGGAACATTTGATGTGGTCCTGATTTAAAAGTCTCCCCCTGACTTCACAGTGGAGGACAGACTGTGGAGGTGAAGGTAAAGGCTGGGGGACCCAGGAGGGTGTTCTTGAATCAGACCAGGTGGATGTTGGTGGTGGCCGGACAAGAGTGGTGTCTGTGGAGGTGAGAGGAATGATTGGCTTTGGGTTGCATTTTTTTTTTTTTTTTTTGAGATAGAGTCTCACTGTGTTGCCCTTGGTAGAGTGCCAACGTGTCACAGCTCACAGCAAGCTCAAACTCTTGGGCTTAATTCTCTTGCCTCAGCTTCCCAACTTTGGGTTGAATTTTGAAAGAGAGCTACATTGTATGAGATGGAGAGTGTGGGAGCTGGGAGGTGGGATGGAAGAGCGGTCAGGGGTGGCCCTGTGTTTTTTTCTTGTTTCAAAGGACAGATGCTCCATCATTTAGGATGTGAGAAATCAGCACTATGAGGAATCTTCAAAAAGAATGAGGAGTCAGTTTTTGTCCATGTCATGCATATTACAGAGACTCCTACTGGAGGAGTTCAGTTTGGAGACATCTACAACATGGCAGCTGTTCTATGGATGGCATGAAATTGTGGATCAAATCCACCAACCTGGAGGTGGAACTTCCAGGTTGTGGTGGCAGTGCCATTCTAAGATAAGGAATAGGACTGAGAGGTCAGAGAACCATCTCTCTACTGAAGCAGTCTACCTCTTCTGGCAGGAGGAGTGAATGGATGCCCTAGGCCCTGGCACTGGGTACTTAGGGAGGATGAGTCCAAATTTGATTTTCTGGGAGGCCAAGTTCTGGGGCTCCAGGAAAACTGATTGGTCTGTGTGCAAGATACACTGGTCATTGGAAGCATGGAGAAAAAGGTACCTATGCCACCAAGACCCAGTATCTCCTCCACAAGGGGAAGTTGTAGGGGAGAGGGACTGAAATCCTGGAGAGAGGCAGTGATTGTGCCCATGGAGTTTTAATTTATGGGTGTGAGAATGATGACAGGGACCAGCCAGTGACATGGAAAGAAAATATTTATTTCTTACATTTCCTCCAGGAGGGGTCACGGGGCTACTGAAGCACCAGAGTTGGTTAGGAAGCAGAAGACAGAAATGAGGTGACAACTGGGACCATTGCTTCTGTTAAGGTTCCTGAGGGAAGGACAAAACCATGCAGGTGACCAGCTGAAACCTGGCTAGTTTGAATAATTCCTGCACACTTGGGGAGGGCAGTGGTTGTCACTAGGTAGATGTGTGGTTCCTGTCCCTGGGTCATTGTAGGACAAAGCAAATATGGGTTTGTTCTGAGAAAGATACGGAGGTAGTTCAGAATATGGGTTCTGGATGGCAGAGGGAGGAAAACAAATTCAGCTATTAGTGTGGCCCTGTATTTAGTGGGCAGCAAATAGATGAATAGATAATCTAAAATCTAAGTAAATGCAATTTGAAAAAGCTACTTAGGTACTGTACTAAACTGTCCCAATTTTGGCAGGGCCGTGTGGTCTTTGAGGATGTGGCCATATATTTCTCCCAGGAGGAGTGGGGGCACCTTGATGAGGCTCAGAGGTCACTGTACCGAGATGTGATGCTAGAGAACATGGCGCTTCTGTCCTCACTGGGTAAGGTCCTCATACCCACCCAGCATCCTGGGTTGGGCTGTGTCTCCCCATTTTTATCTAAGTGTAGCTCTGCCTGTCCCACAGTGAGACCATGGGTGCTGCTTCTTTTCCTGGCTTTCTGGCACATGTGCTATGGGATGCAGGCCTGGGCTGGGCGCTCTGTACCCCTCTTTCCTCCCAGCCTCCTTCCCTGCTGCTCTGAGGCTCACAAGCCTCAGGGGTCAGACATCTTGAAGTTCCATGGTTTTCTCACTAGCATTGTGTCCCTGGCCTGGTTACTCTTTGTCTAACCTCTGTATTCTAGGTTGTCCCTTGTTCTTACCAATATTGCTGGCTTTGTGTGCCAGGCATTTCAAGAACTGACCTTGTCAGTATTTGGAGACCGCTGGCTTGATTTTTATAGGACTTTCTGTGAAGTTCTTATGATTACAGGATGTGGGATGCCACGGGGTGGATTTCTCTAGGTGTGTGGTGTCTACTCCCTTTCTCTAAGATTGGCCTCTCCCATGTCCCAGACATTGTTATCTCAGACAAGGGGTAGGGCTCGGGGAACCTTAGAGGGTGGACATTACTTCAGTATTAGCAATAAAGGCTCAAAGGGACATGGGTCTAATGTCTGGGAGTCAGGAAAGGATGTACTGTCAGAACTGGGTTTAGATCACACTGGTTACCTATCCTGTGCTCACCACTGTTTGATGGCAGGGCCCCTGTTTACACCTCATTTCTGCTTTTTCTTCCCCATTGGCATTTCTAGTTTGATTTCTGGCCCCTGGTTACCCTCTCCCCTCTCCCCCGCCCCCCACACATACCACAGCTCCCAGTTCTGATGTTGTGTGTTCTTTGCAGCTTCTGATCAGAGACGCAGGGGAAAGCATTGCAGACGGAATGATGATTTAAGGGAGATTGGGACTCGCTCTGGTCGGTGGCCCAGCTAAACTTTACTGATTACCTTATATACTTTCAAACATTCAGTAAGAATTTAACACATATACAAAGAGGTGAAGTGACATTAGGAAGCTACCATTTAAGATTACAATTTAGTGTGAAGGCTGAGGAACACATATACAATTGATTTTGTTTAGATTGTAAAAACATAATGGAGACTGGCTTTCTGTTCCTTTTAGCCCAAATGGAACTAGAGATTATAATGTTAATGAAGAGAGAAGGCAGAGAATAGAACCCAATGCTTGAAGACCGGTCTGTTCACCCCCAGCCCCGACCTTGGCTGATTTTCCACACCTCCTAGGGAGAGAGTCACTGCATATTCCTGCATATCTATAGGCAGGTACAGAAGCTCGATCTTCAAAGAGATGCTTCTCAAAACCAATCTCCTGAAGGAGCACATTGAGGCAAGCTGCCATGTCTTGAGCAAGGGGAACTTATCTCCTACACAGTTCTGTGGCCCCAGCCCCCTCCTCTCACCTGTTCTCTTCCACTTTTCCCCTTGCAGTGCTCTCCAGTGTGTTACAGGTGTCATAAGGTCTGTGTCCCTCAGTCCTTTGACACCATCTTCTCTGTTATCAGATTTCTCTGGGTCTGGACATAGCCTCCACACTGTTCACCAGTCACCAGCAGCCATAATCATTTGCAGAGGAATGAGTTGGAGACTCGCCTCTCCTCCCAACACTGCACCCCTCCCTGTTTCCTCACCTGTTGTCAGGGCTCTTAATCATAGACACTTGCTAGGCCTAGCTCTGCACAGCTGATCTTCTTCTCACTGGCTCCTCTGTCTGTGCCTGTCAGCAATCCCATGGCCTCATTTATGGTTGTATCTGACAGGCGTTTGTGTTGGGTCTGCCTTCTCCCACCAGAGTTAACAAGCACTTCATTAGTATTTCTCTGCTTTCAGGTTGTTGGCAAGGAGCCCAGGGTGCAGAGGCATCTTCAGAACAAGGTGTTTCTATGGGAATGTCACAGGTTATGACTGCAGTGCCCCATGTATCTACCCAGAAGATCCAGCCTGAGGAGACATGTAACCAACTCTTGAGAGACATTTTGTACCTGGTTAAGCACAGCGGAATACTTCCTGAGCAGGAGATGTATATTTGTGAAGCAGAGCTTTTTCAGCACCGAAAACAGGAGATTGGAGAGGATCTTTCCAGAAGGGAGGACAATTGGAGACCTTCATTTGAAAAGAACCCTAGAGTTCACGTGGCAAAGAGGACCACATGCAGCGAGGGTAGGAAGGACTCGCTGGCCCTCTCTGGCTTTCTGCAGCACCAGGCCCCTCAAAGTGGATGGAAGCCCTTCAGGGACACAGAGAACAGGGAATTATTTCTAACTGGACAAAATGATCACAAATGCAGTGCCTGTGGGAAAACCTTCAACTTCAAACATGCACTTATTGAGCACCAGAAAATGCACAGAAGAGGAAGGCCTTATGAGTGCAACAAATGTGGGAAATTGTTTATGTATGGTGCCAACTTCATGAAACATCAGACAGTTCACAGTGGTGAAAGGACTTATGAGTGCAGAGAATGTGGGAAATCTTTTACATACAACTATAGACTCGTGAGACATAAGAGAGTTCACACTGGAGAAAGGCCTTATGAGTGTGACATATGTGGGAAATTCTTTAGGTACAGCTCTACATTAGTAAGACATCAGAGAGTTCACACTGGAGAAAGGCCTTATGAGTGCAGGGTGTGTGGGAAAGCCTTTAGCCACAAACATATACTTGATGAGCACCAGAAAATTCACAGTGGAGAACGACCTTATGAGTGTAGTGAATGCCAGAAAGCCTTCATTAGGAAGTCTCACCTGGTTCATCACCAGAAAACCCACAGTGAAGAGAGGCTATGTGCTCCCTGAATGTGGGGAGTTCTGTAGTTACAACTCCAGCCACATTGAATATCAGAGATTTCACAATGGAGAAACGTTGCCATTGACTATTTTAAATGGGTATTTCATTAATGTTATGTAAATTCATATTTTTATGTAATTTATGTCTAGAACTTATCTTGCAAAAATGAAACTCTATAGCCATTGAACCACAACTTCTCATCCTCCTTTGTTACTGTTCCTGGCAACTTCGAAACTGCATTACTATACTGTGTATCTGAATTCAACACTGATTAGTTCCTCATATAAGTGGGTTCATAGGTATTTGTGTTTTTGAGATCAGCTTATTTTACTTTGGATAATCTCAAGTGTATCAGAATTGGCTTCCATTTTTAGGTGAAATAATTTTCTATTGTACATATACACGTCACATTTCTTCATCCATTCATCTGTCAGTGGGTGCTTGGATTACTTCCACCTTTTAGCTTTTGGGAATAATGCTGCTGTGAATATTGAGTGTACAAATATCTATTGAAAACTTTGCTTTCCATTCTTTTGGAGTACATACCTAGAAAAGGAGATGCTGGATCATATAGTATTTCAATTTTTAACCTTTTGAGGAACTGTTTCTACCATCTTACATTCTTACCAACAGTATAGAAGGGTTCCAGTCTGTGCACTTCTCTGCCAACATTGTTCATTTTCTCATTTTTGTTTTTGTTCTTGATAGCAGCTATCTTATTGTGTGTGAAATGGAATCTCACTGTGCTTTTCATTTTTATTTTGCTGATAATGATGTGAGCAGCTTTTCATGTGATGTTAGGCATTTGTGTATCTGGAAAAGTATATTCAAGTCTCTTTTTAAAAAAAATTTTTCATGGGATTGTTTGCTTTTTGTTTAGTTATAGGAATTCTTTCTATATTCTGGATGTTAACCCCTTTACAAATATATGATTTTCAAAAATTACCTTCCAATCTGTAAGTTGTCTTTTTGCTCTGTTGATTGTGTCCTTTGATGAAATTTTTAATTTTTATATATAGGTGATTCTTTATCTGTGGGTTCAATCTCCATGGGTTGAACTAACCATGGATAAAAAATATTTTGTTTTTTGTTTTTTGTTTTTTTTTGAGACAGAGCCTCAAGCTGTCCCCCTGGGTAGAGTGCTGTGGCATCACAGCTCACAGCAACCTCCAACTCCTGGGCTCAAGCAAGTCTCCTGCCTCAGCCTCCCAAGTAGCTGAAACCATAGGCGCCTGCCACAACACCCGGCTATTTTTTTTGGTTGCAGCCGTCATTGTTATTTGGTGGGCCTGGGCTAGATTTGAACCCGCCACCTTAGGTGTATGTGGCTGGCACCGAGCCGATGAAAAATATTTGTATAGTTCAGGTATATATCAAGAGAGAAAAAAAAAGAAAAGAAACATGTTTGGGTCTGTACTGAACATGTACAGACTTTTTTCCCTTGTCCTTCTCTAAATAATATAGTATAACAACTCTTTACATATCATTTACGTTGTATTGTTACATTCTAGAGATGATTAAAAGCTATGAGAAGATGAGTATAGGTTATACGCAATAACCTATATGCCTTTTATATAATGGACATGAGCATCAGCAGATTTTTGTATCCACAGGGTATCCTAGAACCAATTCTCCAAAGATAGCAAGAGAAAGCTATCATCTAGTTTATCTATTTTTACCACTGTTACCTGGTTTTTTGTTGTTTTGATGCAGAATCTCATTGTCACTTGCCTAGAGAGCGGCAGCATCATCATAGCTCACTGCAGCCTCCAACTCCTGGGCTCAAGTGATCCTCCTGTCTCAGTCTTCCAAGTATCTGGGACTACAGGCATCAACACAATGGGTAATTTTTCTATTTTTAGTAGAGACAGGGTCTTGCTCTTTCTCAGGCTGGTCTCAAAATCCTGGCTTCAAATGATCCTCCTGCCTTGGCCTCCCAAAATGCTAGGATTATAGGCATAGCCCAGTTACTTGTTTGATGTTATATCCTGGAAATCATTGTCAAATTCAATGTCATGAAATTGTTTTCCCTATGTTTTATTCTAAGACTTTTATAGTGTATTTGTAAGATTTACATTTAGGTCATTGATGCATTTGAGTTCATTTTTGAAACAGTGTAAGAAAAGGGTGGGGAGCCTGTGGCCTTCAGGGTGCACCTGACCTTCTAGGTCTTTAAGTGCAGCCTTTTGACTAAATGCAGAATTTACAGAACAAATATCTTTATTTTTAATTATACATTTATGTTTATCTTTTATCTGTTTATTTTATTTTTAAAATGAACATATTATAACTACCAAAGAAAGAATAAAATAAATTTCAATGGAATAATCCCCCAAGATTGGCACAGTTAGAACATTAGTGAGCCAAGAAGCTAAATTGGGCTAGGCTCCTGTAGGGCAGTGGTTACAGCATCAGCCACATATACCGAGGCTGACAGGTTTGAACCCAGCCCTGGCCAGCTAAACAAGAATGATACCTGCAACAAAAAAATAGCCGGGCGTTGTGGTGGGTGCCTGTAGTCCCAGCTACTTGGGAGGCTGAGGCAAGAGAATCTCTTAAGCCTAAGAGTTTGAGGTTGCTGTTAGCTGTGATGTCATGGCACTCTACCAAGGGTGGCATAGTGAGACTCTGTGTCTCAAAAATAAATTTAAAAAGCTAAATTGATGGCTGCTACACTCCTGATTTAATTCCAACTTCTACCTGACTGGCCACATCAGGATGGTTGGTGAGAATTTATGGGGTTGAGTTCACCAGTGTGTTAACTAGTTTTTGACAACAGTGCACTGTGTGTGTTTGAAGTGGGATTTGTGAACAGTTGAATAGTTTGACAGTATTTTTTTTTTTAATTCTGTCTTCTTAACAGCCCATCATGTCAAGACCAAGAGAAGGCTGAGGGAAGAAAAGAATTTTTAATGAGGACTGGAAATTGCAATTTTATCTTGTTCATGCTAAAAATTTGCTTGCTTTGTGATCTGTAGTATCAATAATAAAGGAATCCAGTGCTCATCCCCATAATACTCATAAGGACCACAAATACTTTAAATTAGAGGGAGAGGCACAAAAGGTTGTATTGCAGAAATTAAAAGATGATAAGCAAAAGTAAAGACAATTTCTTCAAGTGAAAAAATTCATACTGTGTTTACTTGATTTTTAATATCAGAGGGTAGCCATAAAGTTCATGTGAAATTTAAAATAGTTTAACATAGTAAATTGCACACAAACTTTTGGTTGTGTTTCCATGTCAAAACCTACAAATCTATTACATATTTTTTTAAATTTTGAGATAGAGTCTCACAATGTGGCCCTAGGTAGAGTGCTGTGATGTCATAGCTCACAGCAACCTCAAACTCTTGGGCTCAAATGATTTTCTTGCCTCAGCCTCCCAAGTAGCTGGAACTATAGGCACCTGCCACAATGCCGCTAATTTTTGGTTGTAGTTTTCGTTGTTTAGCTGGCTCTGGTCAGGTTCAAACCTGCCACCTTTGGCTATGGGTGCCAAGCCTACAAATCTATTTTTTTAAATAGTTGAAGATATATCTCTTAATGAATACAATGTAACATATTTAATCCACCCATTATCATGGACATTTAGGTTGAGTTTTTTTCCACTTCCAACAATGGATGGATATGTTTGTACATATTTTTTATCTGTACTTGTAGGAACATACAGACTCATTTGGTAAGTGTTTTATCAGTCATCTAGGTATACAAATGATGGGATTGTTAAATGTGCTTTCCTTGGTTTGCAAGTAAACTTCTTTCCTTGTGGGTTCCCAGACACTGTTCATCTTAGAATACGTGTTTTCTCACGGACTTTACTTATTTGTCTCTTGGATAATTCGGATTTAGTTACTAACTGGCGTGAGCTCATCGGGTGGCAAAACGTTTTTCTCCAGTTTTTTGTTTACTTTTGGAGATTGTTTATGATGACAGGAAGCCAGAGGTCCGGGTTTCCCAGACCAGGCTCAAGGCCAGTGGAGTGCCTCCCAGTGCACCACCTGCTCTCCCCTGTTCCACAGGCAGTGATGATGAGGTTGAACAGAAGTATAGCCACCAGGTAGACCACTGACAGCACCTTGTTGTGGTCCATGGATGGGAGACAGCTGAGGCAGCAATAGATGAAGAGAGCTGCTGAGTAGAGATTCTGCCCACCATAGCCAGGTGGAATGCACGAAAATCAAGAAACATAAAATCCTCGTGGAAGGAAACAAATGAAACCCTCCCAACAGCACCAATAAGTTGAGGAAATTGAAGCTTGCAGGGGTGAATTAGAAAAGAACACGGTTGGGTGGTGCTTGTGTCTCAATGGGTAGAGTGCTGGCCCCATATACTGAGGGTGGTGGGTTTGAACCCGGCCCCAGCCAAACTGCAACAACAACAAAAAATAGTCAGGTATTGTGGTGGGCCCCTGTAGTCCCAGCTACTTGGAAGACTGAGGCAAGAGAATTGCCCAAGCCCAGGAGTTGAAGGTTGCTGTGAGCTGTGACACCATGGCAAGGGTGATAAAGTGAGACTCTTTAAGAAAAAGAAAGACTGCCAACTGTGTTTCTTGGAATTGAAATAACCCACCATAATACAGCCTATCTCAATACTTTCAGTTACCTACATACAGTACAGAAGGAATGACTGAAGTTAATTAACATGTGTACCATCCTAAATATTTTTCATTTATTCTTCCTTCTGTCCATTGACTGACATCTCCCCATCCCGTCCCAGCCCCTGATAAGCTCCATTCTACTCTCTGCTTCTATACTTTGAATTGTTTTCAAATTCCACATGTGAATGAGAAATGCCTGGCTTATCCCACTTAGCATAATGTCCTCCAGGCTCATTTATGTTGTAGAAAATGACAGCATTCTTCTTTTTTTTTTTGAAGCTGAGCAGTTTCCCATTGCGTATCTGCCACATTATCTTTCCATTCACTATAGACACCGTGGGGTGATTCCAGATCTTGACTATTGCAAGCAATGCTGCATTCGTTATCTATTTATGGAGCACCTACTGCATCAAATAAGGTTCTAGTTGTCGGAGACAGCAGCAAGCAAGTCAGACCAAAAAAAAAAAAAAAAAAAAAAATCTCTGTTCTTGTGGCTCTTATACTCCTGTGGATGGAAGAAGACTGTCAACCAGTAAATCAGAGTTTCTCAACGTTGTCACTACTGACATGTTGGGGCTGAGTCATTCTTTCCCTGTGAGCCATGCTGTGCACTGCAGGATGTGGAGCAGCACCCCTGGTGGCTTCAACACACTAGGTGCCGGTGACACCCCCCCTTTCCAGCTGCAGCAACCAAAGACGTTCAGACATTGCCAAGTGCTTGCTGGGGAACAAAGTCGCCCCATTTGGGAACCACTGCTGTAACACAATAAGATCACTGCAGCTATCCATCTAGTCATTCGGCAAGTTCTTGCTGAGTGTGTGCCGTGTGTTGGGCACCATTCCATGCACTGAAGATACAAAGAGGGAACCACCTGAAGACCTGGCCTCTGCCATGTGCACATTTTACCAAAGAGGAAACAGCTTCTCACAGAGCCTAAATACCCATGGCCAAGCAGCAGCCACACTAACCCACAATGAAGCATCTTTTCCTCTCTGACAATTCTGGGATGCATTTTTCTCAAACAGTGACAGAGCCCCTGGGAAGGAGGTGCCAGCAAGATCAGCAGCTGCTTCTGTAATGAGTTCAACAAGATGCAAACTTTATTTGAAATTCCCAGGCCAGTTTGTGCTTGCCTGACCCTAACAAGCTCAGAGACCATGGGCCCTAGAGGCTCAGGGAGGCCAGACAGAAGCCAATTAGTGCATCCTCGGCTTCCACCTGATCCTCCCCACCAAGAGACCCTTGAGGGCATTCTCTGGGGCCCTGAGTGAGTTGGCAGAGGTCTCCTCCTTGGGGAGCCACCAAGAGTTTCAACTTAATGGAGTTTTTCTTAGCCTTAGAAAAATGGTTTGCTGTGTTGTGATCTGGGACTCCTGGAATTGCCAACTTCTGTTAGCAGGTGAGTGGAATTTCACCAGACACCAGGGACTCCAGATGGGGGTCATTTGTAGCTGTTGGAACCAGCAGCACTTCATTTGTGTTGTGTTCTCCATCAAGCTGCCTCATCTCTCTGTGGATCTGAACTTTAACTTGCATCTCAAGGAGTGGTGCTGAAGGCACGTGCTTTCTAGCTGCAGGATTCCTGAGTGGAAAGAATCACCTGATTTGATGATACTAATGGCCGATGACTCCCCCAAATCTAGAACCCTAATGAGGATTTTCCCAACTACCAAAACTGTGTCTCCCTCTCCTACTCAGCCTCTCCAATTTGATGTCAAACAGACATCTCACAGTTAACCCAGTAAAAAAACAAGACCACAACTTTATGTGCTCAAATCTGCTCCTCCTACACTTTTTCCCCAGCTCAAATAAATGGCATCTCTGTCTAAAATACATGTACCTACACATTAAGTCCTCTCTTAATGTCATCTATAGGTTCTTGGGAACTGTGACTTCAAACAAAACCAATGTCTAGGGCGGTGCCTGTGGCTCAGTGGGTAGGGCACCGGCCCCATATACCAAAGTTAGTGGGTTCAAACCTGGCCCCAGCCAAACTGCAACAAAAAATAGCCAGGCATTGTGGTGGGAGCCTGTAGTCCCAGCTCCTCAGGAAGCTGAGGCAAGAGAATCACCTAAGCCCAGGAGTTGGAGGTTGCTGTGAGCTGTGATGCTACAGCGCTCTACTGAGGGTGATAACGTGAGACCCTGTCTCTAAAAAAAAAAAAAAAAAAAAGATATATCTCTAATGAAACCAATTTTACCCTAGGCTAACTGACATAAATAAGAGTTAAGTTTCTACAGCATATTTCTGATCCTCAAAACATCACCGAACTTCTAAATAAAGACCCAAATACTTCTAATGTTAAACATTGAAATATGTGTGAGCTTTACCTACCTTTAAGAAAGATTAATAATGATTTACCCAGTTATTGTAGTTCAGAGTCTCAGGTGGCTGGAGCCCACCCCACCAGCTTAGGGCATAAGGCAGAGTCCAGCGCCGGACAAGCCGTCATCTCATTGCAGGGCACACTCACACACACATCCTCACCACCTTATAGTGGGCCTATGTAGACATACCAATTAACACACGTCTTTGGAATGTAGGAGGAAACCAGAGCTCCAGGAGAATACCTACAGGGAAAAAATTCATGAAATGGCTTAACATCCATAATATATAAGAAACTTTCCTGCAAATCAATATGAAAAATCAAAAGGCCCAGTAGAAAATGTTTTAAAAGCATATGTACAGGACTTTCCCAAAAGAATAAATACAAATGGTCAAACACATAAAAAAGGTAGCTTCTCTAGAAACCATGGAAAAGAAAACAAAAATGAGATAATTTGAGCCATCAGAAGGATGGTTCCTCCTATTGGCCAGGTGGACAAAAAAACAAAAACCCAAAAAACTCTTATACACAGTTATACTGAGTTTGCATACTTCTTCAGAATTAAAATGTTTTGATTTAGCAGGTTTCATGGAACCTATTCTGTTTATAGATATGAATAGAATACAGTTTGCTTTATGGATAGATACAACATCAAAATACAAAGATTAGGCTCAGCGCCTGTAGCTCAACAACTGGGGTGCCAGCCACATACACCAGAGCTGGTGGGTTTGAACCCAGCTGGGGCCTGCCAAACATCAATGACACCTACAACCAAAAAATAGCTGGGTGTTGTGGCAGGTGTCTGTAGTCCCAGCTACTTGGGAGGCTAAGGCAAAAGAATTGCTTAAGCCCAAGAGTTTGAGGTTGCTGTGAGCTGTGATGCTACAGCACTCTACTGAGGGTGACATAGTGAGACTCTGTCTAAAAAAAAAAAAAAATAATATATATATATGTATATATACACATACACACACAAAGATCAATTGCTTGTATGAATACCAGCAACAGTCATTCAGAAAATGTCATGAAAAATCGAATCCCATTCATAAGAGTCACTAAAATCCAAGCTAATGAGAAAAATTAAAAATTATGCCAAACTTACATGAAGAAATTCATTAAAACTTTTCTGAAAGTTCTAAAATAAAATGCCCTAGAGAGGTACAAGGACACCAACTGCAGGACCATTATGCTTGTCGAAAAAAGTTGAAAACACTCTAACAGTCCATCAATGTGAGAATGGGACCTTAACTTTTCATCCATAGTTTGACTTCCTGCAGCAAAAAAATGTATTTTTGTGTATGATCCCTATTTATTCAACAGAAATCTCTCCGAGACATGTTGTTAAGCAGAAAACATATGTTGAAGAAAAATACTAATATTAATAATTTTCAATAACACTATGATGGTGTTTAATATCACCAGAACAGTCTAGCAAGAGTGTAGTGCTGGGGGAGGGCAGGACAAAGCTGATCCACAGCTTGTCAAACAAAGTCTTGTTCTCATAGGTTACCGCCAACATAGGACAGAAAGTCCCCGGAGGTAAGGCTGGGAAAATTCCCAAGAAGATGAGACAGAAACAGTCAAGAGCAAATGCCGTGGCTCAGAGCAAACCTCAGAGAATTCATCAGCTCTGGTCCATCCCCAGCACTTTAATTGCCACAGCTGTAATGTGGGAATTTGTCCCAGAGCAGGAAAGGGCCTGGCTTTTTTTATCACACGTCACCTTGTAGCCTTCCATCAGCTCAGCCTGGCTCCATGAAGAGGTTCGGTTTCACCTGCTACTGAAGGACAGCAGTCAGTAGCCAGGTAAGTTGGGCTGTTCTGAATTTCCAAGTGGCTTCCATCTCACACCAGGGAGATCAGTTGTTCAAACTTCAGGTTGCAGTGGTAGTCAACAGGGCCTGGATCCTAGCCCTGCCATTTACTAGCTATGAGAACTTGAGCAAAGCCTTTAACCTTTCTGGACCTCAGTTTTTCTATCTGTGAAACAGGGATGATAAAGTTGTACTCGCCCTGTGGGGTGGTCAGGAGGATTTAAGTGGGTTGTATGAAAAGCTCTTATACCTGTATCTGGCTCCCAGGAAGTGATGTCTAAACGCTGATTATCAGCACAAAGGACTGAAAACTCAAGTAAGGGTTTGAGGTCTGGTTCTGTTGCTTCCTCTGAATCTCAATTCCCTCTTCTGTAAAATGGGAACATTAACAGGGCATGCCTTAAACATTTGAGAATCCATTGAGATCACATCTAGAAACCTACTGACACGATTTTACTGCTTCTGTGAACAGGCAGTACACGTACAGTTTAAAAAATCCAAGTCATTTCTCTGTCTGAGTGCTCCCCCAGAGAGACCAAACTTATGCATTTTCTGGGCATGTGTCAGTGGTGCCCTGGACTTGTTTTCACATCACATCAACTATGGATACTGGGCGCTTTTTCTTTTCTTTTTTCTTTTTCTTTTTCTTTTTTTTTTTTTTTGGAAACAGAGTCTCACTTTGTCACCCTTGGTACAGTGCTGTGGCATAATAGCTCGCAGCAACCTCAAACTCTTGGGCTCAAGCAATTCTCCTGCTTCAGCTTCCTGAATAGCTGGGACTACAGGCACCTTCCAAAATGCCCGGCTCTTTTTTAGAGATGGGGGTCTCACTCTGGCTCAGATTGGTCTCGAACCTGTGAACTCAGGCAATCCACCCACCTCAGCCTCCCAGAGTGCTGGGATTATAGGTGTGAGCCACCATGCCCGGCCGCTTTTTGCTTTTCGTTACGTTTATTATTTCATAGCTGAACTCAGGGCTGCCCCCTTCCCTCAATGGTTTTATAATACCCTACTGTGAAGTGTCCCACAATTAAGTTGTCTCCTATGGACGGGCCTGAGGCTCGCTCAGCGTTTCACTACCAACAACAAGGTAAGAAGCATTTCAGGGCTGCACCTTGATTTCCCTGTGTCTGGTGTTTCTGCCAGACAAGCCCCAAGAAGTGGAATTGCTGGTTCAGGAGATGGTAACAACTATTCTCAAAAGAGTTTGCATCTAGTTGTGTTCCCACCAGCCATGCATGGGGGAAATAGCAAATAAACAGACAAGTGCCACAGAACAGAAAGTATGATTTTGTTGTTTGGATCCTGGGATAGCCAGCAGAAGTCCCACCAAGCAGATGGGGCTGTGGGTGAGAATCATGGGGTTGCCATCCCCCCCACCACACCCCACCCCACCATCACTGTGCTATTTGAGTTCACCTTCCTCAGCCTCAGTGTGGTCTCTACTGAATGGGGCTAATCATGCCAGACTCTTCAGGTCCCTGTGAGGGTTTAGTGAAGGGCTTCCTGGGGAGCACTTGGCACAGCCTCCAGCCAAGGCTTGATAAATGGCGGCTTCTGTTTCAACCCTACATGGACACCGCAAAAAAAAAAAAAAACAGAATGCAGAAAAGCAAAAGGAGGACTTTCAGCTTTGGCCCAGTAGCACTCTCTGAGGTGGCCCTTCCCTGGCACAATCCTGCTGAGTTTCCTCAATGTGATTCAGTCAGAGGTGCCAGAAAAGTAGGGTGACCAGACATCCCGCTTTTGGCGGGACAGTCCCGCTTTTTAACAATTTGTCCCACGTCACACAGCGTTTTTAAAAAGTCCCGATTTTTGGAAAGAATGCACGAACGGGCGGGAGAACAGGAAGGGAATATATGGCTGCCATGTGGCTATTTCTCCAGGATATGAGTTTTATATTATTTTTGTTAGTTTTATAATGTTAAACTGTAATAATAACAAATAATTGTTGAGAAGTGATTATCGAGAACTGCTCATCAAAGTTTGCATTGTTGTCAGGCCCTGCCCTGCCCCACCCCTGGCCACCTTGTCCTGCTTTACAAATGTTAAAATCTGGTCACCCTACAGAAAAGGCCCCAAGTCAGGGCTTCTTGCTCTCTGCCAGTGACTACGGGGTTGGGGACTCTCTGCTGGGGGCTCAGCAGAATCTCTGCCCTCTGCTGATCAGATGGCAGGAGCATCCTCCCAAGACCTGAGGACCAAAAATTTCTCCAGATATTGGCCAGCGTCCCCTGGACAGACAGTCCCTGGCGGACACCCACTGTGGAGACTGGAATGTAACTGGGATAGGACTCAGTTGGGAATGTCACAGAGGATGTGCAGGCTTTGGGAAGAGGCAGCTTCTAAAATCTCATCCACCCCCATTAGCAACGCTTCTGTGGAACACACTTGCCAGTGGGACAAAGAGCCCCCCGCAGGGGTTCTGGTCATCTCCATGGCTTCACACTGATGTTTGTGGTGCTGCTGTTTTGTGGCCATGAGGGGTGACCCCCAGCAGTTCTCAGAAACCAAGGCTCAGAGATTTGCAGGAACACAAATGCACAGTCTTCTGTATGCACATGCTAATCTCCTATAATCATGACAACCTCACCAGAGGGGTCATGCTAGTCCTGCATGTTGCAGACAAAAACAAAAGACAAAAACAAACAACAACAACAAAAAAGAAAGCACAGAGAGGTGAAGTAATCCGTTTGAGACCACACAGCAAGCAAATGGCAGCAGGTCTGGGGCTTGGCTCTAGGCGGCCTCCCCGGACAGTCCGATGTGCACCGCGGCACAAGCTGCCCCCCAGTCGTAGGTTAACAACCTTGGAGACTTTCAAAACTATTTTTTTTCAGGGCTGGGCCCTGTCATCAAAAGAGAGCTGAGCGGATAATCCAGTAATGATTTAATGAACTTAGAACTGGCTTCGGCTGAAGGAGCAGGGCTGGAAAAAGTGCGCTCCCGATACTGCTCCTCCTCCCAGAGGAGTAGGTTGGAAATGACTTTGCAAGCTCCTCACCTTGAGGATGAGAAAGGCAAGCACGGGAGGGCAGTCAGAGCAGCACAGTGGGGACCGTGTGAGGCGGTTTCAGCGGTGAGTGGAGCACATTAGTTGTTTCCCAGCTGAGAAGTATTTTTTTTTTAGAGATAGTCTCACTTTGTCGCCCTCAGTGGAGTGCTGTAGCGTCACAGCTCACAGCAACCGCAAGCTATTGGGCTTAGGCGATTCTCTTGCCTCAGCCTCCTGAGTAGCTGGGACTACAGGGACCTGCCACAACGTCTGGCTATTTTGTTGTTGTTGTTGCAGTCCGGCCGGGCTGGGTTCGAACCCGCCACCCTCAGTATATGGGGCCGGCGCCCTACTCACTGAGCCACAGGCGCCACCCGCTGAGATGTATTTTTTAACCAAACAGAACATCAGTTTTGCCGCATTTCAGCGTGGGGGCAGGACAAACTCGCACAGAGGTTCCAGAAAGCGCTGAGTAGAAGTAAGCTGTGGCATCTTCGAGAGTGGTGGCACGGGAAGGAAGTGAGACCCTGCACGAGCGTGGGCGGCCCTGGCTGTGTCCCACTCGTGACAGCACAATCATGGCGGTTTTTCTCAGGAATCTCGTGGAGAAGAAGAAGGGTGATTTGAGGTTGTGCCCCCCTGCCCCCTCTGTTTTCAGTTTGCTGGGGGAGGCTCCGCATTTCCGTGAAGCGGACAGGAGGCAGTGGGATAATAAGGATAATAGGGGGAGAAGGTGGAGGACGCACGGAAGCCATGCTCGTTTCTTACGCAGCTGTAACAAGAAATTACAATATTGTCTCCTAAACCAGCACGCGATTATTATCTTACGGCTCTAGAAATCCAAAGTCTGAGGATGGGTGTCACTGGGCTAAAGCCAAAGTGTTGGGCAGGGCTCCTCCTCCCGGGCCCAGAGGGGATGCTCTCTGCGCCTTTTTCAGCTTCCAGGCGCTCTCATTCCAGGCTCTTTCTCAGGTCCCATCACTCTGGCTACTTCCCTGCCCTTCTTTTTCTACTTTTAAGGATCTTTGTGATCACATTGGGCCAACATGGATAATACAGAATCATCTTAAGATCAGCTATTTAGAAACAAATACCAGAGACACAAACCATAGTCCCACATCCCTTTATAATTAAATAGAATCTATGAAAGATATATTACATTTAATATGAAATGATTAGAGAAATTGTTATTAAAAATAAGATTTAAAGGGGGTGTCATATCACCACATTCTTGTATGAAGAAATCAAATGAATAATATTTAGAAATGAAGAAAAATCCCATCTGCACCCTTAATTTCCCTTTGCCAGGTAATGAAATATATTTCACAAGTTTTGGGGTTTAGGATGTGGATGTTTCTTCCTGCCACAGAGGTCCTGGGTGAGGTGAGCAGGCATGGAAGAATAAACCTTCAAGAGAAGGGGTACCCCCTCCTCCAAGGATGAACCACAAGGAGATATACCTCCCATCCATTAGAATGGCTCCTATTAAAAAAATAGAATAGCAAGTGTTGGTGAGTGTGTGGCAAAATTGGAATTCTTTCTTCTACACTGCTGATTGGAATGCAAAATGATGCAGCCACTGTGGAAAACAGCACAGCAGTTTCTCAAAAAATTCAAAACTGAATTACAGTATGATCCAACAATTCCACTTCTTGGTATATACTCAAGAGAATTAAGAGCAGAGCCTTGAAGGACATCACATTTGCACCTCCACATTCACTGCAGCATTATTCAGCATAGCCAAATGGTAGAAGTAACCTGAGTGTCCATCAAAGCAGGAATGAATAAATAAAATGTGACACCTACATATAATATAATTGTATTATTATTAGGAAATTCTGACCCATGCTATAACATTGTGAGCCCCAAAGACAGTATGCTAAGTTAAATAAGCCAGTCACAGAAAGAAAAATACTGTATAATTTCACTTAAACGAGGTACCTGGAGTAGTCAAGTATATAGAGACAAAGGATGGTAAAAGTCAGAGAGAGTAGGAATGGAGAGTTATTATTTAAAGGGTGCAGAGTTTCAGTTTTCTGAGAGAGTCCTGGAGATGGATGGTAGCGATGGTTACACAACAATGTGAATACATTTAACAACACTGAATTGTACAGTTAAAAATGATAACTATGGTAATTTTTTTAAAGGCTATATAATTATATTTCACAAGTCTTTGATTGGCTGGGATCAGCGGGATTATTCTTCGGCTTCACAAGATGACAGCCAGAATTGAAGACTCCATCAGGCTGAAATGTTCAAGAGGGAGTATGAAGATGGCTGGTAATTGAGGTAATTGGCTGGGAGTTTCAGCTGGAGCAACACACTAGGGCAGCTCGGGTCTTCTCCACATGGCCTCTCTACTGTGGCTTGGGATTCTTGGAACAGGATAGGTGGGTTCCAATAAGCAGAAAATAGAAGCTGCCAATCCCCTTAAGAAATAGACATAGAAGTCCCAGAACATCATTTTTGCTATGTCCTATTGGTCAAAGCCAGCTCCAGAGCCAGCAGTGATTCAAAAGAAGGGGAAATAAGCCCCTCCTCTTAATGGGAGGATCCCATACAGGATATGAAAAGAATTTAAATCAAGAGCCATTTACAACATGTTCCTTTCTCTTTAATTTATGCTTCCATTTAAAGTTTACATTTATTTATTTATTATTAATTATTTAGAGACAGACTCTCAAGCCGTCACCCTGGGTAGAGTGCCACAGCGTCACAACTCACAGCAACCTCAAACTCTTGGGCTTAAGTGATTCTCTTGCCTCAGCCTCCCAAGTAGCTGGGACTACTGGTGCCCACCACAATGCCCAGCTATTTTTGTTACTGTTTTTGTTGCAGTTATCATTGTTGTTTAGCAGGCCCAGGCCAACCTCAAACCTGCCAACCTTGGTGTATGTGGCTGGCATCCTACTCACTGAGCTATGGGCGCTGAGACCAGCTTTTTTTTTTTTTTTTTT
>NW_003852486.1:7405686-7446457 GCF_000181295.1 Otolemur garnettii | reverse complement strand
TGGGCTTAAGCGATTCTCTTGCCTCAGCCTCCCAAGTAGCTGGGACTACAGACACCCACCACAATGCCTGGCTATTTTTTGGCTATAGTTGTTATTGTTGTTTGGCAGGCCTGGGCTGGATTCGAACCTGCCAGTTCCAGTATATGTGGCTGGCACCCTAGCCGCTTGAGCTATAGGTGCCGCCATAAAGTTTAGTTTTTAAAAAATAGAAGAAACCATATGTAATATCCATTAAAATATAAATTTGAAGTCTTAAAGGGCTTCAGTTAAATTTAATTTTTTTCTTTGGAAAACATCTTATTCCTTCCTGATACCAGATGAATGAGGTCATTTATGTACTGTTTTAAATGAATAAGGCATTGTTTACAGAAGTGGATGCACACTCCCAGGAACTGTGTGTTAAGGGCTGGCAAGGTGTAATTTAAAGTCAGAGCTTTCACCTTCCCAGTGATGTGTTTTTCTTCCAGTTGATTTTGGCCGCTTCATTGTGGGAACAGAGAAAAAAGTATGATTGTCAACCTAAAGGTGGAGATTTTCTGGGTCTGTGGATGGTTAGTCAGGACTCTTTTGGTTATAAGAACAGAAATCTAAGTTAAATTTATCTCAGATCAAAGAAGTTCCACTGATGATATGTAGAACTTCAGACAATGCTGGAGCCAGTTGCTATCTTGATGTCATCAGGCATTTTTCTCTTTCCTTTTGTTGCTTTCCTGTGCTGGCTTTGTTTGTTAGCCATGTTGTGTCAAGATGGTCTCCAAAAGCTCCAGGATGAACTTCAGCTAGTTTAGAGAGAGCTTCACATTCCCAATAGAACCACCCAAAGTCTAAGAAATGCATGTCATTGGCCTGGCCATGCAAGTGTCCACCCCAAACTAAACACTGAATACTGAACCAACCACAGTTAATATACTCTGTATGTTCAAGCCCAGGTAATGTGAGCCCCCTCTCGGTGCCAAGGGTAATGAAGTCAGTCTGTCTCCAAAACACATGACTGAGCATAGAAAGTGATGGTCTCTGCAGGAACAGCTGAGTGAGAGTCACCACAGGAACAGGAAGTGAGAATCTCCATAGAAATAGGAAGAAGTAACAGTCTCCACAAGAACAGTAAATAATGGCCTTGACAGGAACAGCAAGGTGATGTTAATATAGAAAAGTGAAGCAGATGCTCAGCAGACAAACAGCGAATGGCCACTGCATTCTATCGGCGGACAGTAGATGAGATGATGCTGAAGGTGAATACCTAAACTGGGGGACCATGGGGAAAATGGAGGTGTTAATTAATGCTTGTCATGGACAAAATTGTGCCCCCCCATTCATACGTTAAAGCCTAACCCCGATGTGACTGTATTTGGAGATAGGACCAATGATCTTAGGAGTCTATCCTATTATAGCATGACCTCATCTTAATGTACCAATTACATCTGTAATGATTCTATTTCTATTTTTTTTTTTGAGACAGAGCCTCAAGCTGTCACCCAGGTAAAGTGCTGTGGCATCACAGCTCACAGCAACCTCCAACTCCTGGGCTCAAGTGAGTCTCCTGCCTCTGCCTCCCAAGTAGCTGGGACCACAGGCTCCCACCACAATGCCCAGCTATTTTTTGGTTGCAGCCATCACTGTTGTTTGGCAGGCCCGGGCTGGATTCAAACTCGCCACCTTAGGTGTATGTGGCTGGTGCCTTAGCCACTTGAGCCACAGGTGCTGAGCCTAATGATTCTATTTCAAAAATAAGGTTATATTCTGAAGTATTGGAGGTGAAAACTTCAACATGTCTTTTTAGGGGGAACATAATTCATCCCACAAAACCTTGATAATTTGGGGTATTTTCTCAATTTTTAAACCCATAACTTAATCACACTGGACGTATAAGGTAACCAATTCACAGGTTTCAGAGATCAAGATGTGAACCGTTTTTGGAGGGGTGATTATCCTGCTTACCAGAGTGAGGTTATGTGCCACCCAAGAGCAACAAGATGCAGCTGTGTGTGTCAGGCCAGCTCCCAGCTGTTTCCCAGACAAAAGCAACAGAAATGAAAATGGCACGGGGCTGGTGGAGTGTGATGGGGAAAAAAGAGTAATACTTTTACATTAATAAGTTAAAATATATACTTTCATGTGTATTTTGTTACATAATCCCAGCAGTCTGTTGACAATAATGGAAAGAGACAAAGGAAACACATATAACAGTAATTGCTAATCTTTAATGAGAGGTTAGCATACCATGTACTTACTCTTTTTTCTTTTTTTTTTGCTATTTTTGGCCGGGGTTGGGTTTGAACCACCTCTGGTATATGGGGCCGCTGTCCTACTTACTCTTTTTTTAAGCATGTTTCCTTCATTACTTCATGTGACTATTTTACAGAGGAGGAACTTAAGGCTTGGAGAGATCAAGGTTTTTTGTTTTTTTGTTTTTTTACAGAGGAGGAAATTGAGGCTTGGAGAGATCAAGGTTGTTTTTTTTTTTTTAAAGACAGAGTCTCACTATGCTGCCCTCTGTAGAGTGCTCTGGTGATACAGCTCACAGCAACCTCAAACTTTTTGGCTTAAGCGATTCTTTTGCCTCAGCCTCCCAAGCAGCTGGGACTGCAGGTGCCTGCCACAATGCCTGGCTATTTTTTTGTTGTAGTTGTCATTGTTGCTTTTAGCAGGCCTCGGCCAGGTTCGAGCCTGCCAGACCCAGTGTATGTGGCCAGCACCCTAACCACTGACCTAGGGGCACTGAGCCAAGATCAAGGTATTTGCCCAAGGTTATGCATAACCTAAACTCAGACCATTTGGTTACAAAAATCTTCTTAAGCATTGCTTTTCTGTACTACTTCTATGCTAGATGCTGGGAGATAAAGAGATGAGTAAGAAATGGTCACTGCACTCAGGGCTCAAAGTCCGTGGCATGGTGGGAAATAGATCATTAGAAGGCTTCAAGATGGGGTGGTGCCTGTGGCTCAAGGAGTAGGGCGCCAGCCTCATATACCAGAGGTGGCAGTTCAAACTCAGCCCTGGTAGAAAACTGCAAAAAAAATAGAAGGCCTCAAGATGCACATTAAGTAAGATGCTATAGAGTTATGTAGCAACATGCATGATGAAATCAAAAGTGTTAAACTAGGGGCCTCCTGGATATGTACAGTGTTATAAATGAATTAACTGAAAATATGTGAAAATCAGGAAGTTTCACATTTTAAAATCTGGAATTCTGCTTTCTTTTGAGAAATTTCAGAGAATCTGGCAATGTTTCGTCCACCACCAATAGTTGGTAAGAGCCTACAGCAGCTGCCTCATTTGGACAGAACATCCCACCATTTCCTGTTGCATGACAGTTAGCCAGATTCCCTGTAGGTATCTGAGCTTGAGATCCCTATGGGAGACAAATAAAGCATGGGCGTTTAATGAAGAGCTATTTGAGCACCCTTTCCAGACTCAGCTCACCCTACATTTTTACTTTTCCCTCATAAGTCATTATTATTGTTGCATTATTCTCCTCTGGCACCACTTCTTGAACGTCCTCTCTAGTTCAGAAGATTTTCCAAAGACAGAACATGACCAATTTCACAGCAGTATCTGTATTCATCCTCCGGGGCTTCTCGGCTGTCCCTGAGTTACAGCTCCTGAGTGTGGGTGCCTTCCTCTTCATATACTTGGCTGCAGTCTGGGGGAATGTCTCCATTGTGGTCGCAGTGACACTCGATGCTCGCCTGCACACTCCCATGTACTTCTTCCTCAAACATCTCTCCCTGGTAGATATCTGTTCCATATCTACCACCCTGCCCCGGGCCCTGGTGGCCACCATGGTGGGCTCAGGGGAGATTTCCCTCCCCGCATGTGCATCTCAACTCTTTGCTTTTGTCTGCTTTGGGTCCACAGAATGTTTTCTTATCACCTCTATGGCTTATGATCGCTGTCTGGCTATCTACAGGCCCCTGCTGTATGGCACAGCCATGAATCCCCAGACTTGTGTCTCCCTGGTGGCAGTGGCCTGGGGCAGTGGGCTCATCTTCTCCACCTTCCACACAGCCAACACTTTCTCCCTGTCCTTCTGTGGCCCCAGTGTGATTGACCACTTCTTCTGTGACATCTCCCCACTCATGCGTCTAGCATGTGTCGACGTCGATGCCCATGAGGCTGCTGGATTTGCAGCCAGCGGCTGCATCATCATGAGCTGCTTTGCCCTCACCATCCTTTCTTATATCTGCATCTTCACTACGGTGGTTCAGATCCCTTCAACAGCTGGCCGCCAGAAGGCTTTCTCCACATGTTCTTCCCATCTGGCCACGGTGCTCCTGTTTTATGGCACTGGCAGTTCTGCCTACATGCGGCCCACCACTTACTACTCCTCGCTGGAAGGGCGCTTGGCTGCTGTCTTCTACTCTGTCCTCACACCCACCCTGAATCCACTTATCTATAGCCTGAGGAACAAGGACATGCAGGGAGCTCTGCGGAAGCTCTACCTTTAGGTATCATCTTAGGACTTAGCATCTGGATGTGGGAGGAACCCAGAAATCCACCTTCCTGGGATTCTCTTTGTGACCACAGTGGAGGTATTAATGCCTCCAGAAACAACCAGTAACACACCTGTAGCCAAAATTGTCAACAAAGTTAGATAGCAATGAGTTATGCAGATGGTCCTCAATGGATGTTTAGATAAAATGGAGACATGTTCAATGTGCACTTAATTTAGTCAAATAGTACTGTATGTACACAGGGGTAGATCGAAAGAGAGGGGGTGAATAGTGTGGAGCTATTAGCTCTGGAGCACGAATTCAGCAGGAGACCTTCCTCTCAGCTTGCCTCAATTTCTAGGTGTCTCCCAAGCAGAGGTACTTTACTCTGTCCAGTGCAATTCTAATGCTTGGTTATACAAATTTTTCATATAATATCTGTCCTAAATTCAAGCCAATGACTTCATTAGAAGCAGCAGCATCTATTCCAGAAGGAAAATAGGCCACAGTAGACTTGTAGAGAGGTTTCTAGTCTGCATGTGGCTACTTTCTATGGGAATGCCAAGGGTATTTTTGTCTTTCTATAAGGTATCTCTGACAGGAAGCACTATATTAGTTGTATTTTTTATTTAGATGTTTTAACAGAGACCAAGTATGTGTAAACATTTTTGTCTGAAGGTGATCCTGGGTGTTCCTATACCACAAAATCATCCCAAGGGTAGCTTCCTTCTATCTCTTTGCTCTATCATCCCCTGATGTTTCCTTATTTATGTGGCAAGAGCTTCATCACTAGCAGCTCATTCACAGTCCAGCTGTAGGAAGAATAAAGGAAATGGAGGGCAAGCAACAGTGCTGTTAAGATGTGACCCGGAAGTAGTTTACTTTATTTGTGCTAACACCCCATTGGCCAGAGCTTAGTTACACAGTCACATAGACCTGCAAAGGAGGCTGGGAAACGTTGTCTCTACCTGGGTGCCCAGATAAAATTCCAGAAAGAAGATAATATTATTTATGAATTTTAATCACTCCCCATCTGATCTCTTCATGAGCTACCATTTATCTTTTTTTTTTTTTTGAGACAGAGTTTCACTATGTCACCCTCAGTAGAGTGCTGTGGTGTCACAGCTCACAACAACCTCAAACTCTTGGGCTTAAGTGATTCTCTTGCCGCAGCCTCCCAAGTAGCTGGGACGACAGGTGCCCACCACAACGCCCAGTTATTTGTTTTTGGCTGCAGTTGTCACTGTTGTTTAGCAGGCCCTGGCCGGGCTCAAACCTATCAGCCTCAGTGTAGGTGGCTGGTGCCCTACTCACTGAGCTATGGGCACCAAGCACCACCGTTTATCTTTTCATTCTATCCTACCATCATGCCTCCAATTCTTCCTTTTTCCCCAGGCCACCTGTACTAATATTTAGTGGTGCTAACAATTTACGTAATTATCACTTTGCATACCTTATCTCTAATATTCAAAACACCTCTGTGAGGTAGTTATAATTCTCACTTTGCAGATAAGAAAAATAAAATTCAGGTTAGTTAGGTTAGGCAATTTACCCAAAGTTAAGAGGGTTAAGAAAGACTTGATATTTTTATGCCAGAACCACTCAGGATTCTAATTTTTTTTTTTAATTTTTTTTTTTTTGCAATTTTTTGGCCCAGGGCTGAGTTTGAACCTGCCACCTCTGGTATATGGGGCCAGCATCCTATTCCTTTGAGCCACAGGTGCTGCCCAGGATTCTTTTTTTTAATGACTGAGATTGGATTATATGTCTCTAATGCTTTAAAAAAACCTTTCCTTATTGAGACATTTTTGGAAGTTTTAGGAGTTGGTTATAGTGCTACCAACATATCTTTGAGGACTGAACAGTCCCACTGTACATGGGAACACCATTTGATCAAAGGCATAACCCATGGGAGATCCATAAATTGGCCAAGAGAGAAGAAAGGAACATGTGACCAGCCAGTTAGATCAGAAGTCTTTGGTAATTACTATGGTGTGGCAGACACACCCAAAGGTGGCTACCAATGCTCATAGCCTTGCATAATCCCCTCCACAGGAGGAACATGTGATTTGCCCTCAAGGTGATGGGCTGTCAACTCTCCTAAATCCCTGATGCCTATTCTCTGAGACTAAAAACACTCAGATACTTGGTGTATCTCACAAGTCCTTCCCTGAGTGTCATCCTCCTTCTCATGCTGTAGGTGTCAGCTCCTATGTCACCTCCTCAGAGAAACGTTTCTTGGTTCTCTCACCTAGAACAGGTCCCCTTCAGCTCACTCAATCCCCTTATCCTGTTCTATTTACTCCATTGCATTTACCATCCTTCTGAAGTTACCTAAATTATTTTGTTTCATAATCCTTATGAGGACCGGGGCCTATTTTCAATGCTATGTCCCCTGTGCATAATGTAGTGCCTGGCACATACTAGGTAATTCAGTATGTATTTTTCTGAGCAAACAAAAGTGATGTAGAGCAACAAAAACCAGAGCTATTCTGGTGTAAAGTAGGGGAGATCCCTGACTATCTGGTGGTTTCCTAACCTTCCCAGAATCATTTCTACAACACCTACATGGGATCTAGGGCTTCTACAAACCTCAAACATTACTTCCCTATTCAGATTAATAATACTATTAAACCTAAACCACTACTCCCATTATATCTCTTTCCACTAAAAAAAAGACAATCAATTAAACCATAATAACCCATCAATAAAACATCCTGATTCCCTATGTTCAAATACACTCCTCGGCCTTCAGACCAAATGTCAAATGTCTCTTGCTGATCTCCCCTGCTGGCCAACCTAGGTCATTTCCCTTTTTATTCTCTCTCTGCACTCAATTGTCCAAAATATGCATGCATTGCAATTTTTTTTTTTTTTCAGTTTTTGGCCAGGGCTGGGTTTGAACCTGCCACCTTTGGCATATGGGGCCGGCATCCTACTCCTTCGAGCTACAGGTGCTGCCTATGCATTGCAATTTTAATTAACTGGGATAACTGTATGTTTAAAATCTCTCCCCAACACTAGAATGAAAACTGAATGACAGTAGGGATTATACCTGCTTGTTTACCATTATCCAGGCCACTAATTTAACATCAATTAATCACCAATGTCAAGCTACCAATAGTTTAACAACCTACTTTCAACATTCCTAGATACTTGAAAATTGGCTCTTGTGAGCTCGTACTGGCCTCCCTCAGCACACAGTTCAGACCAAACACTGTGTCTGGACATAGCAATGGCTGAATAAAGGACTGTTTAGTGAATGAATAAACTGTTGTTGCTTCATGTTGAATGATTATGTAGCAGGTATTTCAAACTTAAGACTTCCAAAATACAGTCCTTTATTATTCCCCTATATCAGTGCCCTTCTCAGCTTTCAATGGTCAGCAACATTAACATCCATCAATCGCTCAAGGCCAAAACCAGGCAGGCACTGCCACCTTCCTCATCTGTTGTGTCCACGAGCCTTGTCAGTCACCCTCAATGTAAGTTCCAAATCCAGCCACTTCACACCATTCCCAGGGCCAAGGCACTGCGTCTGCCATCTCCAGCCTAAACCAGGGTGACAGCTTCCTCCCTTGTCGCCCTCCCTTAACTTTTTCTTTTTTTAAGACAGAGTCTCACTCTGTCACCTGGCTAGAGCTCAGTGGCCTCAGCCTAGCTAACACCAACCTCAAATTCCTGGGCTCAAACAATCCTCCTGTCTCAGCCTCCCCAGGAGCTGTCACTGCAGGTGCCCACCACCATGCCTGGCGAGTTTTTCTATTTTTAGTAGAAATGGGATCTTGCCATGCTGTCCAAGCGGGGCTCAAAATCTCCTGAGCTCAAAGGATCCTCCAGACTCGGCCTCCCAGAGTGCTGGGATTATAGGCATGAGCCACCCCGTTCTCCTTTAACTCTTATTGTCCCAGACCCCCCTTCTCCCCAGAAGTCACGGGTTTTGTTACAATGAAGTCCATTAAACCATAATACCCCAGCAATAAAACTGACTCCGACGCGGCCCTGCAGGGCCTTCAACCGCTGAGCTGTGTCGGCCCTCAAGAGTATCCCCTCCGCGTCCTTCATCCCTTGCTATGCGGCCTCACCTCCCTATCGCCCGGAGTCTCCGCCCTCGCTCCTTTCCAGCCAGGCGGGGTGGAGCAGCCTCTTCTCCCCCGAGTTTCACTCCAAGTTCTTTGGAAAGACCCTTCATAGCCCCTCTCTAAGGGTTTCGCCCCTCTCCCCAATCCTCCTACAGACTCCGCGCGCTCTCGCTTTCAGAGCCCTAATCGCTACTCGAAACCCCGCCACCTACCCCCACCCGCCGCGGGTAATTCTGCTGAGCCTCGGACAAGAAAGTTCATCCCTGGAAGTAGGGTCCGGGCTCTAGAAGGTAGGGCGCCTACGCATCTGTGTCCGGACTACAATGCCCAGAGTGCCTGGCGCCCATGAGACTTGAGCGCATTTCCGCTTCCGTTCAGGTTAGCGTGGTAAATGCGTACGTTGCTGGTGGGTCCAGCAGGGCATGGCAGTGTGGTGTGCGTGCGCGCGCGCGCGCGTGTGTGTACAGGCTAGCGCGTGACTGTATTAGTGAGAGGTGTGGGGGCGTGTATGTGAGCAAACACGTGTGACAGCGTGCGCGACTGGTTGTACAAGGGACGGTGTGAGAGCGTGCAGGTGCGAGTATGTGGGAATCATGGAAATGTTGCAGCAAGTGTGCGGGTGGGTGTGAAGTTTGCTAAAGAGAGGGTGTGTGTTGGGGTTAACGAGGAGGTGTGAGTGGGCCGCCCGTGCGGGAGGCAGCAAGCCGAGTGACTCTTGAGGCTTGTAGGTCATGAACGTGACTTGGGGGGCTCGGCAATGGAATTGGGTGAGTGTGGTATTTTGCTGTCAGTGTGTGATTGTGTTAGTGCAATTTATGTGTCACTGTAACTTAAGTGGGAATATGAATTTAATTCATGAGATTATGAATGTGATGTTGAGTGTTTGTGTATCCTTCTCCCAGTGTGATTTTGAGTGTCCATGAGTGAGTGGAAATTTGTGTGTGATGAGGGTGCATAGTTTGTGATTCTGTGTGTCCCAGTGTGACTGTCTGAAGGGGACTTTGATACGTGATTATCTGAATGTTTGGGTGTGTTTTTGAGCAGAAACTCATGTGGTGTGAGGGTATGTAGTGTGTGTGTCATTTAGTTTATGTATGGTTGTGATTTTGTGTCTCATTTCATGTACGTTATATGTGTGTATGAGGCTAACAATGAAATGGGTGGTGTGAGAAGTGCATTGTACCATTGTTTCTAAACTCTGTAGGTGAGTTTGTGTATGAATGTGTGTTCATCTGTAGGTGTATCTGTAACTGTGTCACTGTCCCATTTGTCTTAAATTTTAAGATTTTGTTTGTGAATGAAAGGCCTGTGTATGTGTGTGAATATATGTGCTTTTCCACCTACAAAGGGGGATGTGACTGAGGGGGAAACTTGATGTGAGGGTTTATGTACAGGATTTTGTATGTGCCTGAAGTTGTCTCCCAAGGGGTGTTTGTGTGTGTGTAATTTTATCAGAGTGACCAGTACCTGCATGCCATGTGACACTGGGTGTCATCTGTCAAGTACTGACAGTGCCTGATCATATGTGTGTGTGTGAGTCTGTTGGTGTTTGAATCTATGTGAGTTATGGGGATATGCGACCATCATTTGGGATCAAGGTTTTTGTTAGAAGAGGTGTTTTGCTGTGTCTTGGATTTCATTGATCCCTAAGAGTATGGGTGGGACTGTGTAGCTGACAGGCCCATGGCTAGTGTAAACTGGAGGCTGCAGGCAGAATGGTTAAGAGCATGCAGTCTATACTCTGTACTCACTAGAAAGAAGTGCTGGGAGGGCAAGGATTTTTCCTATTTTCTTCAGTGTTGTATCTCCAGTGCCTAGAACTGTTCCAGGTATCCACTAGGCATTCTGTCAATTCTTGTGGAATAAGCGAGTGGGTTCTAATTCTATCTCTGCTCTTCTTAGCTGTGTGACCTAGGACAGGTTGCCTAATCTCTCTATACCTCAGTTTCCTTGGTAATTAACTAGTATAATGCTTCTCACTTCCACCTCATTCTGTTGGCCAATACAAGTTGTGTGTCTAAACCCAGAGTCAAGAGGTGGGGAAACACACCACCCCCAGAGTGTGAGGCCACTGCAGAGATACACAGCCAAGGCCATGGATACAGGGACATGAAAAATGGAGGGCCTTTAATGCCATCTATTGCATTAACTAACTTGTATTATGCTCAACACTTCTACAGATGGACTCAGTTCTTATCCTCATTTTTCAAATGAGGAAACATGCTCAAAGAGAGGTCACAGAACATTTCCAGGGTCACACAGCTGGTTCTAACTTAGGGTCTCTCATGATGCTGCAGTCATCTGAAGGCTTGACTGGGTCTGGAAGATACACTCCATGGTGGCTGATCCATGGGTATTGGGAGGAGGCCTTAGTTCTTCCCATGTGGCCTCTCTAGAGAGCTGCTTCAGCATCCTTACGTGCTAGCTGACTTCCCCCAAAGGGAGGGATTCAATAGAGAACAAGGAGGAAGCCACAATGCTTAACACTTTAGTCTTAAAGTCACACACTATCATTTCACCTCATTTTGTTGGTTAGAAGTGAATCACTAAGTATAACTCACTAAAAAAGAGGGGGATTGGACTCCATCTCTTGAAGGGAGTATCAAAGAATTTGCAGCTATATTGAAAACCACCACAAGATGGCGCCTGCATCTCAGTGGCTAGAGGGCCAGCCACATATACCGGAGCAGGTGGGTTCGAACCCAGCCCAGGCCTTCCAAACAACAATGACAATTACAACAAAAAAAACAGCTGGGCATTGTGGCAGGTGTCTGTATTCCCAGCTATTTGGAGGCTGAGGCAAGGGACTTGCTTGAGCCCAAGAGTTTGAGGTTGCTGTGAGCTGTGATGCTACAGCACTCTTCTCGAGGGTAACATAGTGAGACTGTCTCAAAAACAAACAAACAAATCCACCACAAAAGTAACCTTTTTTGAGAATTTCCTGTGTGCACCACACATGCTAACAGTCCTAAGTGCTTCACTTATATTAAATCATTGAGTCATTACCAAACATCCTATGAGGTGTGCATTCCATTGTAACTTAGTGGAATTTAGCATTTAGTCTGCCTTCCACATTCTTCATTCCCTGACTACTAGTTCCCTGTAGTCCTTAGCACCACCTAATTTGCTAAGTTTTACATGTTAATTTGCTTGTTATCATTCTTCTACTAGAATGTGGGTTTCAAAGGGCAGAGGTTTTTATATCCCCAGTGCCTAGAAAGGTGCCTGGCATAAGAAGGTGCTTGATAAATATTGGTCAGCTTGAATGCATCATCATTTATTTTTCTGTAGAATCCCATGGGGCTGGAACAGAGACAAGATTCCATGGGGTCTAACCCTTGGACTACTATGTGCAGCCTAGTCCATGCTCAGGTGAATCCTGAACCCACCTTGACCTTTTGTTTTCCTTTTGACTCCTTCCCCAACCCACACCACCACCTTTCCACATAGCCACTTGAGGGGCTGGTCATGCGATGAACTTCAGAAACTGATCATGTTCTGGGATATGGCAATGAGTGGGGGCGACTGATTCCTAGCTAGGAGGCCATGTATTGGGGCATCATGCTGGAGAACTACAGGAATCTTGTCTTACTAGGTAAAGGCAGTGATTTTCCTGCCGACTCAGATACCACCTCACTGTGTAAAAGTCAAGAAGTATCAGGAATATTAGCACTTTCCTCCATCCCCATCTGTGGCCTTTTGACCCTTTTCCCCTCAAGCTTCTACCTAGCTGGATGGAAATAAATTAAGGGGTAACTGGGATTTCAGCCTTGGATGGATCTAGGAGCTCAAGTGATACTTTCTGGTCGTAGTCCTCATTCTTACAGGCTCTTGCCCTGTTTCTTAGCTTTACTCCCAAGCTAGTCCTTTCTACTTCTGGCAGCTCTGGCCTTTGAGGATGCTTTCAACCAGCAGCCCCTGCAAGGTAGAAGATTCTCTCTCTCCAGTAGTTCTAACATATGTCTCAGATCTTTTCTCTGAGCCAATCACTGAGGCCAGGGGATGGGACTTTTCTGTTGGCCAAACCTGAGTTGCCAATTATTGGTAGCTGACACCTTCTGAAGACTTGTTGTATGTTACTGTGTGGCTGGGGATGGAGGGAGGGGAAGAGGGGTGCCCACAAAGAGCATACTGTGGACATCTCTGCTCAACTTTGTCTTGTTTCTTTCTCTACTTCTATTTGTCTACCTCTCATTCTGTCTCCATCTCTGTGATAGAGTGGACTGCCCTTATGTCAGAATTCTTTAAAGTTATTTCTATCACAAACCATGGTAAAAAGTCCATTTTACTTCCCAGCCCACTACCTGTAGTAAATACATGTCTCAAAGAACTGAATTAAATTTTTCCAAAACAATACTTAGCCTCATTACATGCAGTGCACTCTGATATTTTTCTATTCAAATCCATTCTATTTCATTTCTAAAAAAAAATTACATCACAACTTAATGGTCTCAACTGGGAGTGACTATCCCTCAGGGAACATGTTGCAATGTCTGGAGACATTTTTGGTTGTCACAGATGAAAGGATTGCTATTGGCATCTACTGAATAAAAGCCAGAGATGCTGCTCAGCATCCTACAATGCACAGACAGCCCCCCACAACAAAAGACTACTTTGCCCCAAATATCAGTAGCGTCAAGGTGGAGAAACTGATTTCAAACTGGTTTCATGACTCACTGCCAAAAGTTGAACATTCATGCAACTCTTAAAACCCAGCTGTGAAGTAGTGAGGGCCCATCTTGGCACATACAGACTTCCTGGGCCCTATATTCTGATTTACTCATTTAACTCATTTTCCTGTCTGCCTTCATCAAGTTCTCATCCTTTAAGATAAACTGGAGTCATCCTCCATGTTTTTCTTCTCTGTGGGCCAATCCTTATTTCCAAAATCTTGTAATCTCCGCATGCCTTCCCTTTTCCCAGCCTGTACCCCCATGTCCAGCCCTACCATGGAGGGGTGTATCAGTCAAGGTTCTTCAGAGAATACAACCAATATGCTTTATACATGACCAGATTTATTTTAAGAAATGGCTCAAACAGTTGTGGGGACTGGAAAGTTTAGGATAGGTAGTTGGCTAGCAGGCTGGAAACTCAGGCAGGAGTTGATTCTGCATTCTTGAGATAGAATTTCTTCCTCTCTGGGAAATCTTGGTGTTTGTTCTTAATTATTTTGACTGATTAGATGATGCCCATCCATATTATTAAGGATAATCTTCTTTGCTGTCATTTGGTCGTTGATGTTAACCACCTACTGAATACATTCCCTAAACCACCTGGTTTAGTGTTTATTTGAATCGCTGGGCACGAGAGCCCGACCACCGTGACACATAAGACAAACCATCTAATCGAGGAGCCTCTTCGTTATCAGTGTCTTATATCTTAAAAGAATTTGCATTTTTGAAAATTTTCACTCAGACTAAGACACCAGAACAGAACACCTTCAAAGCAAAACATCTCTTAAGAGTAACCCCCTAAAATTGGGCCCAACAGGAATGATTTGGGACTTGAACTTCATAAAGACCCACAGAGGCAAAAGGTGCTCAGAAACACCAATCTTACTGAAATCTTGGAGCTGCTTTACAAAAAAAGGCTACAGATCTGAAGAAGAGAGGGCCCTCAGCTCCAAATTCTTTTACTAAGTACCAGCAAATCTACACAGGGGAGAGACCCTGTACATTTGCTGAGTGTGGGTAGGGCCTTCAGGCATAGGACGAATCTTATTCAGCATCAGAGTATTCTTTCTTTTTCTTTTTTATTTAGAGACAAGAGTTTCACTTTGTCACCCTCGGTAGAGTGCTATGGCATCACAGCTCACGGCAACCTCCAGCTCCTGGGCTTAGGTGATTCTCTTGCCTCAACCTCCCGAGTACAACAGGTGCCTGCCACAATGCCCAGCTATTTTTTTTTGTTGCAGTTTGGCTCGGGCCAGGTTCGAACCTGCCACCCTCGGTATACGGGGTCAGCACCCTACTCACTGAGCCACAGGTGCCACCTAGAGTATTCATTTTTGAGAGAGACCATACAGGTGTGAGGACTGTGCCAAAGCCTTTAGGTGGAGCTTGTCCTTCAGGCAACATCAGATCATCCACACTGAGAAACCTTTTCTCTGTGATGTATGTAAGAAATCCTTCAGCAAATGCTCAGCCCTCATCTCCTATGAGAGAATTCACACTGGCAAGAAACCACATTGGTGTAATGAGTGTGGGAAGTCTTGTAGCAACCAGTCATTCTTAACTCAACACCAAAGGATCTACACTGGGGGAAAACTTTATGAATGCAGTGAGTGTGGAAAGGCCTTCAGCTGGGCCTCATCCTTTACTTTCCATTGGGGAATTCATACGTGCAAGTAACCTCGTGAGTGCCCTCACTGTAGAAAACCCTTCCAGTACAGGTTGTCTCTTGTGGAATATAAGAAAGTCCACATGGGAGAGAAACCCTACAAATGTAGTGACTGTGGTAAGACTTTCAGCTATAGCCTTTCCATCCGCCTCCATCAGAGACACTCACTCTGGGGGGAATCCCTGTAAATGTAAGTAACGTGGGGACACTTTCAGATATTGCTCCTAACTAAGCAGCAACAGATCCACCACGTCAAGACACCCTATGAGTGTAAGGAATTTCTGAAAGTCCTTAGTCTAGAGTTCATCTCTGAAAGTATATCACAGTATCCATGCTGGAGAGAAATCTAGATACAGTCAGTTTAAGGAATCCTTTCGTGGCAGCTAACTTAAAACTTCTTACTAAAACTTATACATATGGAACCTTCAGATTATATTCATTTGTTGTGGTGATATATGTCAGGAATCCCTAAGACCACACCCCAAGATTGAATGACTTTAGAATGACTGACATCAGCGTAAGTGGTATGCCCAGGTATGATGTATCACAGCACAAAGACTCAAAGCAGAATCAGCAAAGGGAAAGGGCACATGGCAGCAAAGTTTGAGGGAAAACAGGTTCAAGCTCCCAGGAGTCCTCTACCAGGGGAGTCACACAGCATGTCTTAAATCATATGGTAACACATTTGAAATGCTGTGTACCAGGGAAGCTCATTAAAGACAAAGTGTTCAGGGTTTTTACTGGGAGGTGGTTACATAGGCAACCTCTGCCCAACACGTATCAAAACTCCAGACTTCTAGAAGGAAAGTAGGTTTCAGCAGAAACCGTATCCTAGCACTTCAGAAAGTTGAGGTGAAAGGATCACTTAAGGCCAGGAATTTGAGAACAGCTTGAGCAAGAGTGAGACCCTGTCTCTACAAAAAAAAAAAAAAAAAAAAAAAACAGAAAAATTATCCAGGTGTGGCAGTGGGCACCTATAGTCTCAGCTACTTAGGAGGCTGAGGCAAGAGGATCTCTTGAACCCAGGAGTTTGAGGATGTACTGAGATGTGATCAGGCCACTATATTCCTGGGTGACAGAGTGAAACCCTGTCTCAAAAAAAAAAAGGGGGGGAGGCACCTGTGGCTCAAGGAGTGGGGCACTGGCCCCATATACGGGGGTGGTGAGATCAAGCCTGGCCCCGGCTAAAACTATAAAAAAAAAAAGATAATCAAAAGGCTTGTTTTTAATTAATAAATTTTCATCTGGATTAACAAAGATATGTATATTTTCACACAAATATGCACATATATCCATACACACCTTAGGATATAATGATGGAAGGCATTAGATATACAGTTGTAAAAATTAGAAGCTTACTAGAAAATGTTTGTCCTCCTTAAAAATCAAATAAATGCAATTAAAATGAGATGTCCTTTCTCCTATTAAATTAGCAAAGGTAAAACTGCTCTTATATTTCATAATGCCAGCTGGGGAGGTGGAACACACATCCCCACATCACCAGCAGTGGTGTAAAGTGGTTTCCAAAAGGAGCTTGAGGCTGGATGTGCTGGCTCACACCTGTAATCCTGGCACTCTGGGAGGCTGAGGTGGGTGGATTGCTTGAGCTCTAGAGTTCGAGATCAGCCTGAGCAAGAGCGAAACTCCATCCCTAAAAATATATGGGTGTTATGGCAGGCACCTGTAGTCTCAGCTACTCAGGAAGCTAAGGCAAGAGAATTGCTTGAGCCTGAAAGTTTAGTGTTGCTGTGAGCTATGACACCAGGGCACTCTCCTGAGGGTGACAAAGTGAGACTCTGTCTTAAAGTAAATAAATAAATAAATATCCAAACAGAGTAAGGACCACATATACAAAGCACTGAGTATGCCATGCAGCTATACAAGGGAGTGATATAAGCAGTTGTGTAAAGCGTAAGATTGGGTGGAAAAATAAAGTATGTTTTATTGTATTAAACACATGGAATGGTCACAGCTCTGTGACATCTGTGACCCTGAAATAGGTAACACAGTCACCTGGGAAAAAAGTGAACAGGCACAGACCATGAAAATGAGATTTTTTTCTGACCACTCCCCAGAGGTAACCACCTTCACAAGTCTGGTTAATAATTTTGAATTGTAAGAAAACACACCCAATTGCTAGGGTTCATGGTGTATTTTTCTCTGTCCTGGGGGCAGGCAGAGGGAATGTGACCTTGTACACTTCTGTAAAACAGAAGTTGTCTTTAATAAGCCAAATATTACTTTAAAATGAAAAACATTAACCATTCTGAAATGCATAGTTTCAGAAAAGGAAAGTAAATTCAAACAAATCAGTAAGAAAAAGTGAGAAGATGAAGAAGCTAAAGAAGTAAAGGGCCTAGATAATACACAAAGAAGTTCTTTAAATGGTGGAGGAAAAATACACTAGCCAGAGAAAAACAAAACAACAACCCTTCCCCCACTTCTTTGCTTATCAAATAAACAAAATTGTTTTTTGTTTTTTGTTTTTTGAGACAGAGTTTCACTGTGTCACCCTTGGTAGAGTGCTGTAGCGTCACAGCTCACAGCAACCTCAAACTCTTCGGCTTAAGTGATTCTCTTGCCTCAGCCTCCCAAGTAGCTGGGACTATAGGTGCCTGCCACAATGCCCAGCTATTTTTTGTTGCAGTTGTCATTGTTGTCTAGCTGGGCCCGGGCTGAGTTCAAACCCGACAGCCTCAGTGTATGTGGCCAGTGCTATAATCACAGTGCTATGGGCAACAAGCCTGTTTTTTTGTTTTGTTTAAGTGATAAACACTCAATATTGGCAAAGTGATTCAGAGTGTTTGTTTATATTAATTATACTGTGCAGGGCAATGACATTCACTTGCACATAGAGACTTTGCTTAGCATTATCTTGTCAGCTTGGGGTGCTGTATTGAGAAGTCTAACCCTGGGGCAAATTCATGGGAGACAGCATAAGTGGTTAGCAACACTGGTTGGTCACTTCCAAGGGAAGACAATTTGCCATCTTTTGGCTTTTTTTATTAAAGGCTACTTTTTAGTGGGGGTTGTTTGATAATTTCTCTTGCTGATTTGCTTGAGTTTTTTTGTAGATTGTGGTTATTCGCCCTTTTCCAAATGTATAGTATGCAAATATTTTCTTCCATTCTGTAGGTGGTCTATTTTTTTTTTTTGTAGAGACCGAGTCTCACTTTATTGCCCTCGGTAGAGTGCTGTGGCATCACACAGCTCACAGCAACCTCCAACTCCTGGGCTTAGGCGATTCTCCTGCCTCAGCCGCCTGAGTAGCTGGGACTACAGGTACCTGCCACATTGCCCATCTATTTTTTTTGTTGTTGCAATTTGGCCAGGGCCAGTATATGGGGCCAGCACCCTGCTCACTGAGCCACAGGTGCCATTGACAATTTGCCATCTATTTGATAGCCCTGAGTCCTCTCTTTACTGGGGGCTGCAAATGGAACAGCCCCTCCAGAAAAAATTCAGCAGGATTTTTTGAGAGCTATGGAAATGTTCATCACATTTCATCTAGTAATATCATTTTTAAAAAATATATCCTAAGTGGGCAGCACCTGAGGCTCAAAGGAGTAGGGCACCGGCCCCATATGCCGGAGGTGGCGGGTTCAAACCCAGCCCCAGCCAAAAATTGCAAAAAAAAAAAATTGTTTTATATATGTATACATATATATATCCTAAGAAAACAACAATAAATACAGTACATTATACTCTTTTAATAAAACTTTTCTATAATTACAGTTATTAAAAATTGCCACTACAAAATAAATGAGAAAAGGAGAACTTCAAATTTGTGATATAGGTATGTTATAAAAAACTCTATACATAGAAAAATTATTTGTAGAAAGAATGCTACAATATGATTAAAACATGGTTACATAATGATGTGTAATTATAGTTTACAACTCTGTAGTTTACAGTCACAATAAAACTTTTTTTTTTTTTGGAGACACAGTTTTATTTTGTCACCCTTGGTAGAGGGCTGTGGCATCATAGCTCACAGCAACCTCAAACTCTCGGGCTCAAGTGCTTCTCTTGCCTCAGCCTCCTGAGGAGCTGGGCCTACAGGTACCAGCCACAACATCTGGCTATTTTTAGAGATGGGGGTCTCACTCTTGCTCAGGTTGGTCTCAAACCCATGAGCTCAGACAATCCATCTGCCTCAGTCTCCCAGAGTGCCAAGATTACAGGCATGAGCCACTCTAACAACACTTAAAAAAAAAAATTTTACAATCTTATACAAAAATATTCCATAATAACAGCCACTGATTGAGCACCCACTAAGTACCAGCCACTGTTAGGATCGTGGTCGTGAGCCACAGGAACTGTATTAAAGGGCCGTGGCATTAGGAAGATTGAGAACCACTGCTATAAATGAACTCTAGGCCTTTCAACACTTCTTCCAGGGGAGGTGCTGTTATCCTGTTTCCTAAGAAAATGAGGTTTAATCAGCTTCTAAATAGAGGGCTGAGGTTTGACCTCAGGTCTGCCTGGCTCCAAAGCCCACACTCTTCCTTCTCTGCCAAGGGGGTCTTCTAACTGTGAACATAATTACATTCCTGGGCTTGTAATACTTTGAGTATCTAGTACTATTAGGAATTTTATTAGACTTCGCTTTCCAAAATTTTCTTACTTGTTTAGTGTAGAAACCATACCCAATAAAACTATGTTAAAATCAGGGTTCAAACAAACTACTTTAATTCATGTGTGGCTCTTTTTAGGCCTGACTTGGGATCTGTTATTTCCTATTCATGTAAATTCTTCAAGGAGAAGGGAATTGTGGGAGAGAGTTGAATAGTTTATAGACCTTGCCTAGAGAAAAAAAATCACAACTTTTAGACCCTGCTGAAATGAGGCTAGGAGTGTTTCCAAAGCCTTTAAAATATATATTTTTGGCCCAGAAATTCCACTGCTGAGAATTTCCCCTTAGGAAACAAGACAATATGCAAAGACTTTAGAGTGAATCAGTAAGTAAATTGCTAAAGCCAAGAGATAAAGGGGAGAAAACATAACTATAGCAGCAATAAGCATACAAGAGTTAAATTACAAGGAACCCAAGTTTCGAATCCTAGAAGCCCAAGTGAAAGAAATTAGGGTACATCCATACTACCAAGTACTAGACAGTCCTGAAACTCAAAACTCAGGAACATATTCATGGATATGGAAAGATGTTCATGACATATGGAAATAGTAATTATAACTTTCAAAGCAATGTTTATGAGGGCTAGGCACAGTGGCTCACGCCTATAATCCCAGCACTCTGAGAGGCCAAGGTGGGCAGATATAGCTATAGCAAGATCCACTTAATATATGTTAGAATTTAGTGAGTAAAACTTTGAGGACAAACTGGATACTTGGTGTGACCTTAAAAGTTTCTCCTGCAAGACACTGATCAAGAAGAGAAATAACGCTGGATAGAGTTGAAACACATTCTTCTTAGTAAAGTATAACAAGAATGGAAAAGCAGGTATCCAATGTACTCAATACTAAGATGAAGCCAGTAGATGATCTAATACACAAGAGAAAAACTCAATTCAATTTAAGATGGGAGGAGGGAGAAAGGAGAAGGGAGGGGCATCGGTGTACTCCAACTTAATGGGCACAATGTAAGGGTGTATGGCACACCTGGGTGTGGGGCACAATTACAAGAGGGATTTTTACCTTACAAACATTGTAACCTAATCATTTGTACCCTCACATTGTTCTGAAACAAACAAACAAACAAACAAATTAAAAAAAGAGAGAGAGAGAGAAACAAGGGCCAGGTGCAGTGGCTCACGTCTACAATCTTAGCACTCTGAGAGGCTGAGGTGGGTGGATCACTTGAGCTCATGAGTTTGAGACCAGCCTGAGCAAGAGCAAGACTCTGTCTTTAAAAATAGCTGGATGTTGTGGCAGGCGCCTGCAGTCCTAGCTACTGGGGAAGCTTATGCAGGAGGATCGCTTGAGCCCAAGAATTTGAGGTTGCTATGAGTTATGATGATGCTACGGCACTCTACTCAGAGTGACAATGATTGTCACAAAAAAAAAGAAAAGAAGGAAAATAAACAACTCAGTGCCTGTAGCTCAAGTGGCTAAGGCCCCAGCCTCTTACACCAGAGCTGGCGGGTTGGAGTCCAGCCTGGGCCTGCCAAACAACAATGACGGCTGCAACCAAAAAATACCTGGGTGTTGTGGTGGGCACCTGTAGTCCCAGCTACTTGAGAGGCTGAGGCAAGAGAATCGCTTAAGCCCAAGAGCTGGAGGTTGCTGTGAGCTGTGATGTCACAGCACTCTACCCAGGGTGACAGCTTAAGGCTCTGTCTCAAAAAAAAAAAAGAAAGAAAAGAAAAAGAAAAATAGAAAAATAAACAGTAACTTTACAATAGAGAAGCCTAGAAGGTATCATCTTATATCAAGGCATCAAGGTCAGCATCAGCAACAATAAAACATGTCCGCATCATGCACCCCTAGTAGGGGTGGCAGGATCAGAAACTAGGTCACAGTGGGTTGGAGAGTAGATTGCAGTGAGAAGATGGAGCCCACCAATGAGGACTATTTCAGGAAGAACTTAGCAAATGTAGAAAGGGAAAGGGATTGTGTAGCTAGCACTCACTTGGCTAGTGTAGGTTCTGACAAGTCATGTGTGTTTCATGTTTCATGACTTTAGAGCCACACATCACAGATCAATCTAAAAATTGCTGGATAAGAAAAAGCAGGGCAGTAAGTATAGCAATAACCCACCATTTCCAGGCAAGGAATCAGGCTGTGGGACTCCAGGTTCAACTGATTATCATGTGTCTTTGTATTTGAACACCATTCAAGTCAGTGATGGAAAGCTATTGATATTATACTAATATACTATGAAAAGAGATTTTAAGTGTAGTTCATGGCTCATACTTTACATGAGTGATGCATGCCCAGCCTAGAAACAGAATTTTAGGTTAAGTTGGCTGTGCTGAGTACACATGAACCCCAAAAGCAGAACTACTGTTTTTAAACTGGATTAAAAAAAAAAAAAAAGGAGGGAGAAGGGGGAAAAAGGAAACTTCAAGCCCTCTAAAAACTCCAAAAAATTCTATTTGATCAGTAACTGCTTTGCCATCTATAAAAACTATTATAAGAATGTGTTTATGGCCAGAAGTGGAGGTTCATGCCTGTAATCCTAGCACTTGGGAGGCTGAGGTAAGTGGATTGTCTGAGCTCATGGGTTTGAGACCAGCCTGAGCCAGACCAAGACCTTGTCTTGAAAAATAGCCAGATGTTGTGGTGGGTGCTTGTAGTCTCAGCTACTTGGGAGGCTGAGGCAAGAGAATCACTTGAGCCCAAGAGTTTGCGGTTGCTGTGAGCTATGACACCATGGCAAGGCCTCCAAGGGTGACCACGTGAGACCTTGTTTCAAAAAAAAAAAAAAAGAACATGTTTATCAAATTTACACTTCCCTGAATTAGTATCTAAAAACATCATCATCTAATCTTAAATCATGAGAGAGAAAAGGTTATCAGAATTTCACCCTAAGAAAGCTTGAAGTCTTCGCCTCTGCAAGTATCCTCATTGAATGTAACATGAAACAGCACTGGGATTACTACATAGACAAGAAAGATGGTTGCAGTCAATATACAGTACTGCATCTTTTTTCTCAGAGAGGAAATGACAGAAATTTCATAAAAGCCGGGTTCAATTCTTGCTCCATCACATACAGCTTTGGTCAAATCAACTGATATCTCAAGAGTTTCTGTTTTATCTATAAAACAGAAGTATCTGTACCAGGTACTTTGTAGTGTTCCTTTAAGGAACATAATATATGACAATGTTTTATAAACTACGAGGTACTATGTAAATATATTATCAATTATATCAGCCTTATTGAATCAACATAGGTAGACCTTGAAAAGCTTTTTTAACATGCACTGTGCTGATATATTCCAAATGGTGGAGATACTGCATGTAAACTCTTCTATAAAAATTCAGGCTACAGATTGCCAGTCTGGAGCCTAACTGCCAGTTATAAATTTGTGTTGGGGATGTCAAAATCAAGATTTTTCATTTGGTGAGTACCACTGAAAGGCAAAGTCTATTAGCTTCTTTCCTATGCAACAAAAATATTTTTTGTAAGCTTTTCACCTTTGTGACTACTGACACATGTGCTGAATCCCCCTCTTGCAAAGAGGTTATCCTATACTTTTACACCCATTCCCTATTTTTAGAACATACTATCATAAATTTTCAAATTGTTAACAAGGTGTGAGGGCTGGTTAAAGACCTTTTCACATTCTGAGCACACTTCACAGGATGAAGCCAAAAATGTTGAGAAAAATGTCTTCTCTGACTGAAGGTTTCTCAATAGGGACTGCACTCAACAGATTTCTCTTGAGAATGGAGTTGATAATGTTGAGTGAGGTATGAGGGTCGACTAAAACACTTCCCACACAATTGACACTGGTAAGGCCTCTCTTGAGCATGAATTCGATAATGCTGAATGAGATGTGAACTCCGATTAAAGGCTTTGCCACAGTCACAACACTCGCAGGCTCGCTCTCCAATGTAGTTGTGTTTCCGCTGATAGCGAATTAAATATGTCTTGCTGTGGGACAACCCAGGTGGAAGGGCTTTTGCTTCCTCATGGGCTTTGAGATGTTGAAAAAGATGGACTTCCTGTATAAAAGCTTTGCCACACTGAGCACATTCATAGAAGTCCTCCTGACTATGAATTCTTACATGGCCACCAAGATTTGTACATGGGATGACAGACTTCCCACCTTCATTGCATCCAGAGGGTTTCTTACCACAGTGAGTCCTCTGATGTCTGGTGAGGTGTGGCATGAGATAGAAGGCTTTACCACATTGTTTACATTCAAAGGGTTTCTTCCCAGTATGGATCTGCTCATGTCTCCTAAGGCCCATGTGGCTACTGAAGGTTCTTTTGCAAACTTCACATCTGTTGAGTCTGTTCTCCTGAGACACTGACTGAGGACTGGTCCACATTACAGGAGTAGTACACTCCTGGGGATCCTTTCCTAGAGGACCCTCTGACTGTTCAAGATTAGAACTGCTTTCAAATTCATCATTGCCACAGCTTCTTTCCTGAGCAAGAGTCCTGGGGTCACTCATTGTTACAGTACTTAAAAGTTTCCCCTGGATGCTCTGATGAGATTCCAATGGGTCATCATGAGAAGACTCTCTTACAGAGACATGCTGGAAGTTACCTACCATATCCTTCATTCCTGACCCCAAAGATGATTTTTCTATAGACAAGTTTTGCTCTGGAGTTAGTTCTTTGGTTTTAGATGTCTTCTCCCAATCTAAAAGAAATGTAAAATTTCTTCTACTCTCTTTACTCAAAGATACAGATACTTTTACTTAACTGAAACAGAAGAAAGAGGCCAAGGGTAACTAAACAGATCTTATGGAGATTTCAGAGTTTTCTGGGAACCTAAGGAGAAAATAGGAAAACCATGGAAAGGACAGTAAGGAAGAGTGAGAAAAAGACAGAAAACAGAGTACCCAAGAGGCATCTGAAAAGATGCCAGAAACATATAGAGTACAATGGGAAGAAATCAAAGAAAGAACTGGGATTGGGGTTTGTTATCATTTTTCAGCATTGTTTCATATGCTGAAATATACCCCAAATCTACCTTCAGAGAATACCTCAAATTCTACCACCCTACAACCACAACACTAGCCTCCATCATCTTTAGCTTGATGGACTTCAAAGTCTCTTGAACTAGCTTCTCTACTGGTCTTCCTAAATCTCATTCTTCACAGAACAGCTAGAGGATCTTTCTAGGACAGTGCTGACAAACAGAACTCCTTGAGATGATGGAAATGGTCTATATTTTTGCTGTCCAATACAGTAGCCACTAGCCATTGGTGGCTATCAAGCACTTGAAATGTGGCTGGTGACGGAGGAACTAAATTTTAAATTTTATATAATTATAACTAAGTAAATCTGAGTAGCCACATGTGCCTTGTGTCTTCCATATTAGATAACACAGTTCTGTGGTGTCAATAATACTACCTCATCCCCTGTTCAAAATCTTCCACTATATTTGCATATCACACATAATAAAATCCACATTCTTTACAGATCCTTATGAAGGCTGGTCCTTGACTATCTCTGCAACCTTCTCTGCTATCCCCCTTCACTGTACTCAGACCACACTGCCCTTCATCCTATTTCCAGAACACTCAAGCTCATTCCAACCTCAGGGATTTTACAACTGCTGTTACCTCTTTCTGTAATACTCTTTCAAGTTTTTTATGTGGGTCACACCCTCATCTCGTTCAAGTTTTCCTCACTGAGATCTTCCCTGACTACTGCATCCTACACAACCTCCCTTCTGCCATTCTCTGTCTGCTTTATTCTGAGACATATGATTTGTCTATTTATTTCTCAACTATCACACCATTAAAATGCAAACTCTATGAAGGAAGGAATTTGTCTGTCTTGTTCATTACTCTATCCACAGAACCTAGGACAGTGCCTAGCCCACTGTAGAAGCTCAGTAAGTATCTATAGTATGAATGAATGAATGAATGAGCGAGCTACAGCAGAGAATGAAGGAAACAGGGATGGGTAGTAGAGTTCCCTTTAGTAACTTCCTGGATTTTGTTTGGATATCCACTTCTCCCCCAATACGGGAAAAGGTGGGAGAGGGCTGTGTCAGTTAGCATCACACAGCTGCTGGTTCAGGAAGGGATGTGACCCAACGTGGAACAATAAAAAATCAGAAGAGGTGTGTTAAGGGCTCTGTTAAAGACACTTCCTCACTCTTGAGACTGCTTCTTGGACACATCAGCTCTTTTCTACTCTTTCTTTGTATAGGACAAAAACATCCACATCTAGGATTTGTTGTCAGACTTGAAGGCAGAGTAGAAAAAAAGAATGACATTAGGTCCCTGATGATGTTATGGAGCTCCTAAACCCTATCATCCCCAAAGTTCAACTAATAAACATTCTATCACTTAAGTCATTTGGATTTGAGTATTTTGTTAACTACAACTGAAGGACAATAATGTTCTTGATTGATGCACATGGTAACGCAATTCAAAGAAAAGGATTTCACAAAGATGGTAACTACGATCAGATTGTAACCACAGAGTTTAGAAAAGGTAAAATCTAGAATGTGTTTATCTTTGACCCATATGGATGTCAGTGGGGACTTTTGTGGAAGTATTAGAAAAAAGTACATATATGTGTGTATTGGTAAAGGTAGTGAGATGAAAACCAGATGGTGGAAGTTAGGAAGGGAAGGAAAAGAGTCTTTGGGTATCAACAAGTCTGGGGAGATGGTGTGAGGGAAAGTGGAAGACAGAAAGAGAAGTGGTATCACACCAAGCTTTTTTGCTTGTCCCAGTTAAAAAGAAAAGACCTGTGAAAGGAGAAAGGCACAAGTGAAGGGAGATACTGCAACATGAGAGAAAAGGGAAACTGGCCTCCCTAGAGCTGGAAAGGAAAGAAATTCATGCTATAGGAAAAGATGAGCCCTGGAAAGGAGATGAAGGGAAATACTGAGGAGAAAGAGTCCCTGAAGTGATAGCAGCCCTCTCTCTGATTCAAGTGGGCTTTGAGGAACACTCTCAGACAAACATCCTCCGATTAACTGGGCAGATATTGGCATAGACTTCCCATGATTTCCATCTCCACAGGAAGAGCCACTCACCTTGCGGAATCACTGTATTGCTGTCTTCCTCCACTGCACATGACTCCTCCTCTTCCAAGCGTGAGATAATGTCAGGTTTAGGGAATTGCTGCCCTGTTGAAGAAGAAAAACTAGTAAGCTGGAAGTTTAGCAACTCCAAACCCTGGGTCCTAAACGCTTTGGAATAAGTAAAGAGAAAACTCTAACAAGAGTAAAATGAAACCTATTTCCAACCCTTTGCCCCTCAGGGAATTTCTGGCACCATATGGAGCTATCTTGTTTCTCACAGCTGTGGGAGAAGAGGGAAGTGTTCCTGCCATCCAGTGGGTGGACACAGGGATGCTGCTCAGCATCCTGCAATGCACAGGATAGGGATGGCCTGCACAACAGAGAATCATCTGGCCCCACAAGTCCATAGCGCTGAGGTTAAAAAACTCTGCTAAAGAGAATAAAAAGGGAGCCTGAGAGCAGCATGCTGAGCCCTATACTTCAGCAGGGGAACTGTAATGTAGCTGCTCAGAACACCAACAGCCCAGTTATTCCCTTTTCTCCTGTGATAACCTCCATTCTCTGTTTTAAATGCTGCTCCTCCTCCCTCCCTACTTCCTTGTTTCTCAAACTTCAATCCGTTGCATACCATATTGTCATCTACTTGTTTACTGCCTGCCTCTCTCCTCTCAAATGTAACATCCACAAGAACAGGAATTCTCATCTACATTATAACCTCAGTGCCTTTATCAGACTTGGCATATTGTTGAGTTCACCAACAAGTTAGTGAATAAGCCTCATATTTTGGCTATATCTATGTACCATTTATAATAGTATTTATCTAATAGTTTTCTTTAGTTCACTGCTTTTTAACTAAATACATTTATTTTAAATGGAAACTTTCTATCAACCCTGTAAGTGAAAACTAATGTCACTTGTAAAAAAGAAAAATACCTGAAAGTAATGTCACGATAAATACAACAGAAGTGAAGGTTATTGAGTACTAGCTAGCTAGGTTATTGAGTACTAGTACTAGCTATTGAGTACTAAGGCTCAGGGCTTGGGGTCTGCTCTCTCTTTGCTAAGATGGAAGATCAGCAAGATACAGAGACATGCTAACACCAAACTGACACCTTACCTGACCGAAAGCTTGAAAGGAAATTAGAAGAGGAATACCTTTCTCACCACTGATTGAAAGACTATATAATGTTGTCCACGTACTGCCTAAAATAATCTTTTATTTAACCCACTGTACTCACTCCACATTTAGGAAGACAATATCCTGGGTGATAAATAAGATCTCTGTAACCCCAAACCTTCGGTGTTACAGGAAGCCAAGGGACCACAAGAAGAAATGACTCCACATTTCTGCATAAGGGCTGAAAAGTTAACAGGGATTTATTCCTCTCTCTTGATACTACTCCCTCTATTTTAAGTCATAAAATGTGGCAACTTAGAGGAGAGCGTAAACTATGTTGAAAAAGTAATTCCCTTGTGGCCAACAGAAGCCATAGCTAAAATTACCCAGAGAAAAGATACTGGGGCTTAAGGCTTGAGGTAAGGAGCATCCATCTTCCCCACAGGTCTCTGACTTCACAAAAGCATTATCTTATCGCCAGCAGAACAGTATTTGTCTTTTTTTCCCCCCCAGGAGACCTCAAGCCCCCAAAAGAGCTATGAAAGAAGATCCTGGCACTGGTAACAATTTTTTTGCTTGTGAGAAAAGGTAAATAATTCTGCCTCTGGATATGAAGAGAGATTGGCAATCTCGGACTCTTCAACCTCAAGGCCAGTAGAGGCCTTTGGACCTCCTAGAATTTTCATCTATTTTTTGAGCCTCCCATCATGCTGAGATCTGGTAAAGCAATCCCTGTCAGGTAGCACATCAGTTTACAGAAACAAATTTTAGAGTCAATTTGCTTAGAAAAAAATCTCAGCTTTAGACAAGTAATTTAACCTTTCCATTACTCAGTTTCCTCATCTTTAAAATGGCAGTAATATCAACAATAAGAAGTAATTCTCTCTCTCCCAGAACTAGTGTGAGGATTAAAGGAGTTAAAATATGTAAAGCACAAAAACCAGTGCCTAATGCATATTGAGTGTTCAATAAATGTTGGCTATTTTATGATTAACAGTGAGAGTTATATTAAAATATTGCCTCATTCTAGGCTGAAACTCAATTAACCTGCTGAACCAGGATTACTAATGAGAGGACTCTTAAGAGTTGAGAACCACTGCCCTAGGGTACACAAACCAAATTCCATGGAGAAGGCATACTCACCTATAGAGACCAAGTTCCGGTAATTCTCCAGCATCACCTCCCGGTAGAGGTTCCGCTGAGCAGCACTAAGGTAGCTTAATTCTTCCAAGCTGAAGTCTACAACCACGTCCTTGAAGGTCACCAACTCCTAAAACATCAGAGATGCTCCTAAATGATCAAAGTCCAGGAATTATCCCAAAGAGAGGAGAAGGAGCCTGATGCCTGAACATAAAGTGGCCATTCAGGTTGGTGGAGAGCTTCCAAGTGCTCTAATGCAGAGACCATGGACACATGGCATTGCCCCTTTCTCTGTCTTATAGTCTGAGAGCACTGGGAAAGTTTCTGAGACTGTTTCTGCTGCTGATTACTGCAGATTTGAGGTAGGAAAAAAGATCCTTCTAAACCACCTTATAAAGATAAAAGTAAGAATCCAAATATTTAAAAGCTTAGCAGTATACTTCAGCCTCAGGATCATAGAATTGGGTTTAAGTGCTAGTTCTGGTTCTTTTGAGCTTTGTGAGTTTAGGCAGTTTAAGCCTCAGTGTTTCATCTATAACACTCAAAGAGTTTATAAATATGAAGATATTAAAACTTATTAGAAAATGGGGAAATACAAAATCAAAATCACAAACCATTTTATACCAATTCAACTGACAGAAATTAAGAAGTCTGACAATCCCAAGTGTTAAATAGAACATGGATATATAGGATCTCTTATAAAATAAGGGAAAATGTAAACTGGTAGACCACTTTGGACCCAGAAATTCTATTCTTAGTTATACTTGCTTATATGTAACTTGGAGACTCATATAAGCAAGTTTATAATAGCACTGTTTCTAACCTACAACATCTGTAAACAACCCAAACATCCATTAACAGTAGAAGAGAAATGTACTATAGTCATACAATGGAATAATATCCCAGCAATACAAACTAATTAACTACAGTTATACACAACATTCTTAGTAACTTAAGGGTGAATTTCTTTTTTTTTTTTTTTTTGGAGACAAAAAACTTTGTCATCCTTGGTAGAGTGCTATGGCATCACAGCTCACAGCAGCCTCAAACTCTTGGGCTCAAAGCAATTCTCCTGCCTCAGCCTCCCTGGTAGCTGGGACTACAGGCGCCTGCCACAACACCTGGCTATTTTTTAGAGACAGAGTCTTGCTCATGTTCAGGCTGGTCTTGAACTACTGAGCTCAGGCAATTCACTGGCCTCGGCCACTCAGAGTGCTAGGATTACAGGCCTGAGCCACTGTACCCGGCCCTCTAAGATTGAATTTAAAAGGCAGATAGAAAAAGACATAAGACTATGATACCTATTTTATTAACATACTTTTTTGTGTGTTTTAATGGACACTTTCTAAAACTTATTATGCAGATCAATGAACATTAGATTAGAGGTTGTACACTGGTTGTTCAGCTCCTACAGATGGGTTTATTTGGCTCACATAAGCTTATTCTTTTTTTGAGATTCACATTTAGCTGCCAACACCAAAAAATTAGGAGATTTCATATTATGAACTTGATTTTTGGCTTCTCTTTAGAAAAAAAAACAAAAAACAGAAGATCTGGGAACCTGGCCCCACATTCTAAAAGGGACCATCAGCAGAAGCTGTGGGGCAGATACTACCTCAGCAGTCCCTGGGACCATATTCACTTGGGATCCCTGACAAAGTAGAGTCAGAGAAATACTTCAGAAGTAGATGTTTTAGAACAGTGTTTCTAAACTATTTAATGGCCAGGTGACCTTTAGCAAGTTACTTTTCTGCTTCCATGCTCTCATACATAAAAGGGGCATAGTAATAGTGCAAACCACATAAGGGTTGTTTTGAATTAAATGGAATACCAAAGAATAATTCAAGAGGTAAGAACAGAAGAAAACATTAAATATGTAGTATGTAGGATGGTGATAAGTACAACAGAAGGAAAGAGGATAAAGAGTCAGAAGAAAATTTTACATACCACAGACAGAGAAAAGGCTCAGTAAAATGATAAATAATGAAAATGTGGATGTGATTTCATTAGATAAGGAAGTCCAAAAATCAGGAAGGTAAGGTTCCTATACATGATAACCAAGTCAGAAGCAAGCCTGACTTACCTGGTACCCAGCAGATGGTTGACTGTCTAATAAATTTGTTTTCCTCTTTTTGTACTCTCCAATGTTTCTCTTTTCTACAAGGACAGAGTCCTGAGTAGAGAAACCTAGGAGGCAGAGAGAAAACCATAGAATTGAGTCCTGTCTGGCAATACTTACATGCCTCCCTGTCTTGCCATGGGAAGTATCAGTAATCCTGAACTTCTTATGGTAAGAGAAAGACTATAGAAATCATTTCTCAATTCAATATAGCCACTTTCAAAAGAGAACTATGATCATGTCTTAGCTCTAAACCCTTCAATTCCTCACCCCTTGTCTTCCAAATAAGGTAAAAATTCTCTCTATATTAGCGGTTTCCAACCTCACTGTCCAACCAAGATCATGGTTCTCAACTGTAAGAAATAACAGTAAGACCTATCCTATACCATAGTCATCCCTTATTTGAGGTTTCTGTCTCTGCAGTTTAAGTTAACCACAGTTCAAAAATGTTAAATTAAAAATTCCAGGAAAAAACCCCAATTTGTATGTTTTAAGTTATGTGCCAATCTGAGTAACATGATGCAATCTTCCTGTCCTGCTCTGCCCTACCTGGAATCATCTTGCCCATTAGTCACTTAACAGCCATCTGGGTTATCAGACTGACTGCCATGGTATCACAGTACCTATTTTCAAGTTACCCTTATTTTACTTAATAATGGCCCCAAGCACAATAGTAGTGATGCTGACATAGTTACAACTGTTCTATTATTAGCTATTATCAATATCTTACTGTGCCTAATGTATAAAATAAACTTTATCATAGGTATGTATGTAAAGGAAAAAACATAGTCTATATAGGGTTCAGTACTAGCCAGTTTCAGGCATCCAAGTCCCCCTTAGAGACTACTAAACCTTTAAGGCAGGGTGTCCAACCTTTTCTCTTTCTGCCACACATTGAAAGAATAAGAGTTGACTTGGGTCAACTGATTAGAAAAAAAAAAGAAGGTTAATACTTTTCATGATACCTGATACCACAGATAAACAAAATAAGTCCTCACAAAATCAACATGCAGCCCACAGGCTACAGGTTGGACACCCCTGCCTAAGGGCTCTTGTGTAAGACACACAGTAGGTATTTTTTTCTAAATACCTCTTCTGATTAAGCCTTTCCTACATCTTTTTCACTCACTAATCTAGAAGACAACCACTACCTTCTCCTCAGGTGCCTGAACCTTGGCTTTCCTTGTCTATAGTTTCTTTTCTGATCGTATTTCTCATTAGCCTGTTGTTTCTTCCTCATACCCTAGAGAGCTCTCTTTTTTTCTTAACTATAGCTCCCCACTATTTCCATGCCTTTGGCTAAGTTTTTAAATCTCTCTGGGACAATTCTTACTATGTCCACCTGAGGCACCATAACACCATAATTAAGAGTACAGATGCTGGTGCCAGCAGCTTAGAACTGTTAATTCCTAATTGTGGAAACATGGAGAAGTTACTTAATTGCTTTGTGCCTCCATGTCTTGTGGTCTATAAAACAAAGGTAATACCTATTTCACAAAACTGTTAGTATAAATAAATTAATACATAGGAAAACCTAAAATATGCTGTAAGTGCTCAACATGTGCACTATTAACATTTTAAGACTTATTTTAAGAAATGCAAGGGCATGGAATTGGATTAATCATAATCCTTGGTTCATGACACGCTATCAGTATTGAGCCATGTAGGACCCTCATGTTTATTTTAAATTCATTTGTTTATTTTTTACATATTATTAAGGCCTGTGAATTCATTATTCAACCTCAAATCTAGAACATTCTTAATAATATACATCTACCTTAGATCTACCTATGTGCTTCTTTCTTGCCCATGCTTCAGCTTCCCTTCAGAGGCAACTATAGTCTTAAACCTGTATTTATTGTTCCCATCCCCTGTGTGTGTGTGCCTGCGTGCACACCCACCAAACAACACTGTTGTTTATTTATTTATTTATTCTTGAGACAGAGTCTCACTATGTCACCCCCAGTAGAGTACCATGGCATCACAGCTCACAGCAACCTCCAACTCTTGGGCTTAAGCAATTCTCTTGCCTCAGCCTTCCAAGTAACTGGGACTACCTACCACAACACTCGGCTATTTGTGTCTGTGTGTGTGTGTTGTAGTTGTTGTTTGGTAGGCCCAGGATGGGTTCGAACCCACCCTAGCTGCTGAGCTTTGGGCGCCAAGCCGACACTTTGTTTTTAGTTAGCATTATTTTTTATTCGAAGGACTATGAGGACTGAGTGGCTTTTTTCTTTCACTTTTGAAATGTCCTCCTTTAAAATAACGAGTTTCCAAGAAACCAACCAAATTTTGGCAGAGATGGAATTTCTAAGCTTTTATGCCCTCTCATATCTAAAATTAGCCATTCGACAAATCATTCTTGTTCTTGAATGGAAAGATTAAAGATCAATTTTCCATAAATTTTTTATAAGTAACCCCAGGACTTTTTTTTTTTTTTGTAGTGTATGTGTATACTGTTTTGCACTGATACTAAAACTTAGGCGGGACATGAAATGTGGAGGGAGGAGGAATAAAGCTGATACTCTCAGAGAAATAATAAGTATTAACAGCAAAAACCAAACCCCAAATTTCTTTGACTTCACATGAAATTAGGCAACTTAGACTAAATGTTTAAAATTCATTCTTTCATTCAGTCATTCAGCTCCTACTTATACCAGACATACTGCTCATGTTCAATAAACAGAAACAGCTAGTTGCTTCCTCTCTTGCTCACCTTTCTTCCCACGTGCCTGAATCAAGTTTGCCACAAGGGTTCCTGCCTCCTTGCTGTTCGTGGGCTGTTTTGACCTCACCCACATCTGAACCTCCTCTGGCAGGGTGTTCAGAAACTGCTCCAGTACCAATCGCTCTATTATCTGCTCCTTGGTGTGGGTCTCTGGCTGCAGCCATTGCCGGCAGAGATCCTGGATTTGGTTCACAGCTTGGTGAGGCCCGGTCACTGACAGGTACTGAAAATGCTTAAACTTTTGACAAGAAACTTTTAGAGCCCCTGGGTTTCTTCTGGGGATAGTTTCTGTATTCTCTTCTTGATTGCATACATGAGAGACACAGGGATTCTTTAAGACATCCGAAACCTCTGTCATGGGCAGCATCTTTACAGTGTGGTCTTCTATAGGATGGAGGCACTTTCAAAGGCAGGATGTTCCAGAACACACTGCTATGGAAGGTGGCAGGCAGAGGTGTATCATACAGAAATCTCAGGATCTGTAGAAATTACACAGAGAAACTTATGAATAGCCTGCTGTGAAGACTGGACAATGAGATGGAAGGGATCTGAAGCAAAGGGAGTTAGCTCATTTCACACACAGATGCCTAAATGAACATGAAGTTTGTACAAATACAAACACAAATGTTGCCTCAATCCCACTCCAATGTCTGAAAAATACACAGGCACAGAAGTATGTCTGATATGGCACTTAAGGGAAAAAATACTTGAACCCCAAGCAACAGTGAACTAATCTGATGAACAATGAAATAAAGGATCTTCATTTTTAAAAAAATGAATGCAATAAAATAAGTGTATAATACATAAAATGAGAAAAGATATTTAGAATACATACCTTCTACTTAGGGCTGGACTCATATGCAGTTACCCAACAAGGATGTGTTCTAAGAAATGCATCACTATGCAATTTTGTCATTGTGTGAACATCATAAAGTGTACTTACATAAACCTAGATGGAGTCACCTACTACACATTTGGGGCCTACTGCTCCCAGGCTATAATCCTATACAGTATGGTGAAGCCTGGTCACTGACAGGTACAATGGAATACTGCAGGCAATCAATACAATGCTAAGTATTTTTGTATCTAAACAAAAAAGGTAATGCTCTCCTCTAAAGATGCATTGTCACAAGGCAATAGGAACTTGACAGCTGCATTACAATTTTAAGGATCACGGTCATATATTGGTCCATCTTTGGCCAAATTTTATGCAACACATGACTATGTATGTACAAAGAACTCATACAAATCAGTAAGAAAAAGGCAGATGAAACAAGAACAAAAAGGTTAAAATATCTGAATGGATATTATACAAAAGAACTTAGCTGAATGGCAAAAAAAGTATAAAACAGGGCTCAACTTCACTAGTTAACAGAGATATATAAATTAAGACCACAATGAGCTATTACTATATAGCCTCTTAAATGTTCAAATTAAAAAATTAATACAATATTAAGTGTTGGGAAGGAGACAGAACCACAGTAGAATGATATATACTGGAACACTAAACAGAAATAAGAGTGTGGATGTAGATTGCTGTTGAGTGAAACAAACCAGGTTCAAAAAAAGTCCATCTTATATGATTCTACTTATATAAAGGTCAAAAACAGGTAAAATGAATCTAAGCTGTTAGAAGTCAGAAAAGTGGTTACTACTGGGGGAGGAGGGTTGTAGTAACTAGGAATAGTAAATAGGAATGAGCCCTGTTTTATACTTTTTTGCCATTCAGCTAAGTTCTTTTGTATAATATCCATTCAGATATTTTAACCTTTTGCTAAACTTCTGAAAAGCTGATAAAGTTCTATTTCTTAATCTGGAAGCTCATGATGCAGACACAGTATGTTCACTTTATGAAAACTGAGCTACATACTTGTGATTTGGGCCCTTACATGAAATTCACTAAATTTTTTTAGCTATATTATAGACAAAGGGACACATTTAGGTCATAATATTAAGTGGAAAAACCAGAAAACAACCTTATACATACAATGTATGCTTAAACATAGAAAGCACAGAAAAATATAGTGAAAGGTAAATCAAAATACTACACTAGAGAGTTATCTATGAGCAGTAAGATTGTAAGTGACTTTTAAAGCTGATTCTGTACTTCCTTCCTCAAAACTATTTTCTTTTCTTTTCTTTTTTTTTTTTTGAGACAGAGGCTCACTATGTCACCCTCTGTAGAGTGCCCTGGCATAACAGCTCACATCAACCTCCAATACTTGGGCTTACATGATTCTCTTGCCTCAGCCTCCCTAGTAGCTGGGGCTACAGATGCTAGCCACAATGCCTGGCTATTTTTTTGTTGTAGTTGTCATTGTTGTTTGGCAGGTCCTAGCTGGGTTCGAACCTGCCAGCTCCAGTGTATGTCTGAGCTACAGGCACAAGTCCTTAAAATTATTTTCTAATTTCAAACTGTCCTACAACAAACTTTCATTTTTCCTATAATCAGAAAAATTAAAAAATACTTTTCTTCCATAAAAGCTATACTCACTCTAAGAAATGATAAACAAATATATCATTTAGGGTAATTAATTTTTTCTTTTTTCCTCCCTGCTAAAGCTTATATCTTTTAGATATGTAGTTCTATAATTTAACAGTTCTTCCATTTGAAGGCCTTTTTTTTATTTTCCATCATTATAAAATCACTGAACCTAAGAGTTTGTTCATATTGCTAGTATTTCCCTTCTAGGATATATTCCTCAAAGTAGAATTATCTAGACAAAAAGTATAAACTTTAAAAATGTTCTTGATACAATCTGTCAAATTTTCCTCCCAGAGTCTTCGACTAATTTCCTCTTTCAATCTTAATATGCACATATGTATTAATATAAGATTACCTTGCAAGCCAACAGGGCCAGCTTCATAGGTTTAATTAATACCAGTGCAGTCACCCAGAGCCCCATTCTCAGTAAGACCCCAAGCTTAGCTTAATGCTTTGTCATCGTCTTGATATTTTGCACAATTTTTTGAACAAGAGCCCCCATATATTCATTTTGCCCTAAGTCTTACAAATTATGTAAATTGTCCTACCAACCAATATTATCATTCTTCAAACTGTTGCCAATTAGATTAAAAACATTTCTTATTCTTTAATTTTGCATTTATTTTAATTAATAATAGGACTTGCTACTTTTTTTTAAAGATTTATTGGCAATTAAAAATTGCTTATATCCTTGGTTCAGTGCCCACAGCTCCATGGTTAGGGCACCAGCTCCAAACACGGGGCCTGGGGCTAGTTGGTTTGAACCTGGCCCTGGCCTGCTAAACAACGACAACTACAACAAAAAAATAGCCAGACATTGTGGCTGGTTCCCGTAGTCCCTGCTACTTGGGAGGCTGAGGCAAGAGAATTATTTAAACCCAAGAGTTTGAGGTTGCTGTGAGCTGTGACACCAAAGCATTCTACTGAGGGTGACATAGTGAGACTCTGTCTCAAAAAAAAAAAAATTGCTCATATCCACTACCTTTTTTCCACTGGGGTATTTGTGCTGCTGACTAGTAAAGCTGCTGCATAAATTAAGGATTGTGGGAGGTAGATAGATTGACTTCTCAGTGGGACGAATTGCCTCAGTCTTGGGGTACCCAGGGGAAAGCCTGCAAACTGGCAATCCCTAGGGGCTCATTAAAACCACAGAAGATAAAAAGAGCCCGGCACTGGACAGGCCTGACTAGGGTGGTGCATTCAAGAGAGTCAACAAATGGGAGGGATTAAGCTCTTTGAACTTTTGATATGTAGTTAGATCAGAAAACCTGGTATAGAACTAGCTTCTTCCCTCTTCCTTTCTAAATATGGCACCAGCTGTCTGGTCTGTTAGCAACCCCCTACCAATTATCCAGCCTCTCTCTATATCCAATCGTCCTGGGGACTTGGGATTCTTTCACCACCATCTTTTGGTATTTTTATATTTTGCATATGCACCTTTATTGGAAATCAATGAAAGCCTTCTGAAGAGGCCAGAGAGGGGCTGCATTTTCTTGGTTTACTCAGCCTGAGTTAATGTAAGCCTTCTCCAGGCATTTTCAGTCTTTACGTGTTTTTAAACTCCTCGATGTAGTTTTCCTAGTTTGCTTTCAAAATAGGTTGGGGTTTGTGCGAAGACCCCCAACAAGGGATATGTATCCTTGCCCTATTTGTTAAAATTCCCATCCCTGTCACACCTTTTCTTCAGTCTTTATAAACTTTTAATAATTAAAAATGCAATTCATCACTATTCATTCAGAGATCAGTTAAATATTCTATCATTTCTGGTATTACTGAAGCTTTTCATTTTAATTCTTTAGCTATCTAGTTGGCCATAGATGTGTGAAAGGTAAAATTTTTTCCTAAAACTTTCCTGCTACCACCAATAATTAAATTTGCTATTCTTTCCTTCTTGGAATATTTGATGGCCCTTGAATTTTATTTCTAGGTCTGCAGCCTCCCAGGAAGAATCTTAAGAAAGGAGTAGAAGAAATGACTGTGAAATCCTACCAGCCTGTCTCCCTAGACCAACAAAGTCCAAGATTAGGTAGGAAGTCACAAGCTTTTCTGCTGGGGTGGTGGGGAGGATATGACCTTGAATGGCCAAACATCTGCAAAGTACAAGAAATGAAAGGGAGCTCATGGCTCTGCCTCCTCAGAGACCAGCCTCAGTATCCTTCTCTTGACTCTATTCTGTAAATTAATTCTGCTTCCCTTAAATTTTTAACCTTTTGAATCTCAGCCTTATCTTCTTCTACCTCCCCTATCATGCAAATTTTATTTAATAATCTCAGTACCTCAGTAGTTTTTGGCATCTTTTTACTTACCTTCTATTTTTTAAATGTCAATACCACTAAAACCATCTACATATATGCAGAAACCTTTCTAATATCAAGTAGTTAGTTGTTTCATGACTTTTTTCGTAGCCACTGGTCTAGTCAGGTTTTCTACCTCTTGAATCCAATTTTTAAAAAATTTTTTCCAGGGCGGCACCTGTGGCTCAGTGCATAGGGTGCCAGCCCCATATACTGAGGGTGGTGGGTTCAAACCCAGCCCCTGGCCAAATTGCAACAAAAAAATAGCTGGGCATTGTGGTGGTCACCTATAGTCCCAGCTACTCAGGAGGCTGAGGCAAGAGAATTGCCTGAGCCCAGGAGTTGGAGGTTGCTGTGAGCTGTGACACCACAGCACTCTACCAACTCTACCAAGGGCAAAAAAGTGAGACTTTGTCTCTACAAAAATAAATAAATAAAAAATAAAAATTCTTTTACAGAAAAATCATCCACTTGCTTTAAATTGAAACATATTGACATGATTGAGAACAGTCTTATTTAAGGTGACTAGATTTTAACATTGGTAAAGCGGGACACCATTGACTGGGGGGGGCAGGGCCTGGGGGCAGGGCCTGACAACAATGCAAACTTTGATAAGCAGTTCTCAACAATTATTTGTTATTATTAAAGTTTAACATTATAAAATTAACAAAAATAATATAAAACTCATATCCTGGCAAAATAGTCACATGGCAGCCAAAAACCATATATTCCCTTCCTGTTCTCCTGTGTTCCCTAGCTTGTCGTGCATTCTTTCCAAAAGTCGGGAATTTTTTAAAATGCAGAGGTATGCAGGACAAATTGTTAAAAATCAGGACTATAAGAAATTAAAAAAAATGTAATAAAAAAAATTGGGACTGTCCCACCAAAAGCCGGATGTCTGGTCACCTTAGTTTTATTAGACTATTAACTCTCTTTAATATGTGACTTCATCCTTTCTATTCAGAGATGTTGATTTATTCCTAGTTTGTTCTTATTTTTTGCTTATTATTTGTTTTCTTTCTTTATTACCACCTATTCCCCCCTCTTTTCCGAAGTACCAGGTTGAAGTTCTGGTGTTATTGTTTTTGTTTTCTAATGTATTAATTTCATTTCTCTTTATTGCCACCTTCTCCCCTCTTTCCCAAGTACTAGGTTGAAGTTCTGGTGCTATTGTTTTTGTTTTCTTACGTATTAATTTCATTTGTCTTTACTATTGACTTACTCCTGGTTTCTTTCTTTTCTTTTTTTTTTTGTACCTAACAAATTTATTTTTTTATGTTTATTTACTTTTGCTTTCAATGCTATAGAATTTAATTCATTTGATTATATAAAAAGGAAAAGAAACCCATTTGTGTCTCCAGAGGTGGCTATAGTCATTAGCCAGAATGCAAAACAAAGTTCATTGTCAAATTTACTTTAAGAGGATTGGTTTAAGAATTAATTGCAAAAGGCTTATTTGAAATTAAAAGACTTGCAATCACAGGTTTTTCATTTCTCCCAATCAAGTTTTAGTTACTGAAAAGTTTTTTTTCTTTTTAAAAAATCATTATATTTTCTTTTTTAAAAATTAAATCATAAACACATAGATCATGTATACATTAATGCATCTATGGGGTACAATGTGCTGATATCATATAAAATTAGGAATGCTTACGTCACACTGGTTAATATATTCCTCATCTCGTTTACTTAATTATTGTTAGGACATTTATACTCTATACTGATAAATCCAACATGTACCCCTGCATTATGCACCATAGGTGTGATCCCACTATTCACCCTCCCTCCATCTGACCTCCACCTCTCCCCCCATAACTCCTGCTCCCTCCTTCATCCTGGGCTATAGTTGTGATCTATTCTGCATATGAATGTGAGAGTGATTATAAATTAGTTTCATAATAGTACTGAGTACATTGGATATTTTTCTTACATTCTTGATTATTCCTGGTTTTGTTACAGGCTTATCATTTGTTGGTTTGTTTACTTGGGGGACTTTGGAACAAATGCATAGTTAATTTGTTTTCATTCTTTCTTGACTATTAAAAGCTGTTAATTTTTTATATATATAAAAGGTTGGAGAATGTCATCATTCTTATTGTCATTATTATCTTGATAATTAATAATTGCACTTCTGATTTCTCCACTGACCAAAATTTCCTTAGAAAAATATAACTTGGCTCGGCACCTGTGGCTTAAGTGGCTAAGGCGCCAGCCACATACACCTAAGGTGGCGGGTTCAAATCCAGCCTGGGCCCGCCAAAACAAGAATGATGGCTGCAACCAAAAAATATCCGGGCGTTGTGACAGGTGCCTGTGGTCCCAGCTACTTGGGAGGCTGAGGCAGGAGACTCACTTGAGCCCAGGAGTTAGAGGTTGCTGTGAGCTGTGATGCCACAGCACTCTACCCAGG
>NW_003852486.1:7334811-7405039 GCF_000181295.1 Otolemur garnettii | reverse complement strand
GCCTGTAGTCCCAGTTACTTGGGAGGCTGAGGCAAGAGAATCGCTTAAGCCCAAGAGTTTGAAGTTGCTGTGAGCTGTGACGCCATGGCACTCTACCGAGGGTGACAACTTGAGACTCTGTTTCTAAAATAAAATAAAAAATAAAAATGAGAATCTCTAAAAAAGGTTTGGGTGGTGGTGGGTTCTTTGATATCAGATTGGGAAAGAGGTTCCAGATAAGTAGAGCTGAGAATGTGATGAGGAGGAGGTAGAGACCAAGACACCCTGGGTGGGCAGGGCTGAGGTTGCCACAGAGGCTGGGAGGAGGGAGCAGGGACTAAGGGTAACACAGAAAGGAAAGGTGCAGAGTGGAGAGAACTGGACAGAGTTGGTGGGGGAAAGCAGGGAGGAAAGTGGACAGGACAGAGAGGAAGAGCAGAGTGGAGGAACAGAAAGGGGGTGAGGTTGAGGCAGAATGAGGGCTGGATTGGGAGAAGGACAGGGCCAGGGTAGATCAGAAGCAAAAACAGAATAGCAAAAAGTAGGAGTAGGAATGGGGCATGGCCAGGAAAGGAGGGGCAGGACCAAGGTAGAGGAGAAGGGACACAGAGAAGAGGGGAAAACTGAGGTAGAAAAGTAGCAGCACAAGAGAGGGGCTAGGCTTAAAGGAGATGGAGGTTTTTGGCTTAGATAAAAGGGACTAGGTCAGGGTAGAGGAGAGGGATACATAAAGGACGGTTGGGCGTGGCGTCTGTGGTGAGAGTGGCGGGTTCCAACCTGGCCCCAGCCAAACTGCAACAAAAAAATAGCATAGCAGAGTGTTGTGGCGGGCGCCCGTAGTCCCAGCTACTCCGAAGGCTGAGGCAAGGGAAATGCCTAAGCCCAAAAGCTGGAGGTTGCTGTGAGCTGTGACGTCACAGCACTCTACCGAGGGTGACAAAATGAGACTCTGTTTCTAAAATAAATAAATAAAGGGCGGTTGGGGTTGAGGAACAGGGACAGAGGGAAGGTAAGTACTAGAGGGAGAGGGAAGGCTGGGGAGGAGAGGCAGGGCCAAGGAAGTCCCAAGGGTGGGACTGAGGTAGCACAAAGAAGCCAAAGGCAGGGCCAGGACTGAGGGATAGGGCAGGAAGGAGGAACTCAAGAGAACAGGAATGGAGCCAGGGAGGTAGGGGAGGAGGAGGAACATGGCTGAGGGAGGATGGACCAGCAATGGGATATTGGACACAAAGTGAGACTGAGGTGTAAGTGGAGGGAAAAGATGCTAAGGCAGAGGGAGAGAGTGGGGATAGGGGAGGGGCAGAAAAGATGAGGGGGTCCGAAGCCAGGAAGTGGAGAGGAACAGAGAGGAAAGGGGGGGACTACTAAGATAAAAGAACATGAGGAGGGACAATGCTGGTGGAGGGGCCAGCTAACAAACAGAAGCAGGAGCAAACAGGCCAGCTAGCAAACAGAAGCAGGGATGGGGGAGGGACACACAGAGGAGGGGTGGAACTGAGATAGAGGAGGAGCAGAGTAAGGGGTAGGTGTGAAGAGAGGGGAGGAGGAGCCAGGAGGACGCTGAGAGGGCAGAGGGGTGCAGCCTGTAGAAGGGATAGGGAGGGCCCTGGAGGTGAGGGGACGCCGGAAGATGGCCCACACGCGTTCAAGCCTTCACAGCCATCTGCTCAGGACACAGTCTCTCAGCTCCTTTCATCAGACGGGAACAGCGCCGTCCTGGCCCATCCAATTGGGCCCTTGCCTTTCGGCCACTTCCCCACGACTAGGCCCCACAGGGCCTGCCTCAGCGCCCTCTTCCCCCGAGCGAGCTGTACGTGGTCTCTGCCCGTCCCCTGGGGCCCGCACACTCAGCCCCACGCCCTCATGCTCCCTCCTGCTACCTCCCACTCCCTCCCACTCCCTCCCACCCTGGCCCTGACTGGGCTGCCCACGTGAAGGTTTCCGTCCCAGCAGCCCTGTGCCGGCGCGTGCTCACCTCGGCGTCGCCCTCGGCTGACTGAACCGCTCCGGCTCACTTGGCGCCCAAACGCTGCGCATGCGCCACAGTGGTCCAGCGCTTGCGCTCTGAGGTTTCAAAAAATGCCAGCGTGCCTTGCGCTTTTGGAGATAAGCCCAGTACGTGGTTTCACAAATTTGAAAATATGCCATAAATAGTGAAAACTCTTCTTCCCACCCCATGTATCCCAGGCATCAGATTGTTAGGCACTGTAACTGATTTGAAGTATCCTCCCGGAGTGTCTGTATATATATGAAAGTTTTGTGTGTATGCATGTCCCTCAGGATCCCTGGGGATTGGTCCCAGGATCCCTGGGGTACTAAAATCTGTGGGTGCTCAAATCCCTTATATAAAATGGTGTAGTGTTTGCATATATAGGATGTCTTACCATATACTACTTTAGAGTCAGTTTTTCTTTTCTTTTTCTTTTTTTTTTTCTTTTTGGCCGGGGCCGAGGTTTGAACCCACCACCTCCGGGATATGGAACCAGCACCCTACTCCTTGAGCCACAGGCGCTGCCCTCCCATATACTACTTTAAATCATCTCTAGATTGCATAGAATATCAAATACAGTATCTACACGTCACTTCTTTTCTTTTGTTCCTTTTTTATTTTCTTTTTCTTTTTGCAGTTTTTGGCCGGGGCTGGGTTTGAATCCGCCACCTCCCGCATATGGGGCCAGCGCCTTACTCCTTTGAGCCACAGGCGCCACCCCTCTTTTCTTTTTTATTTTCCCAGTCTCACTATGTTGCCCTTGGTAGAGTGCCACGGCATCACAGCGCACTGCAACCTCAAACACTTGGGCTTAAGCAATTCTCCTGCCTGAGCCTCCTGAGTAGCTCAGATTACAGGCGCCCGCCACAATACCTGGCTATTTTTTTGTTGCAGTTGTCACTGTTGCTTAGCAGTCCCTGAAGAGGCTCAAACCCGCCAGCCCTACTGTATATAGCTTGCGCCCTACTCACTGAGCAGGCGCCATGCCAACACCACTTCTTTCTCGTGGATTTAACATACTACTTGGCACATGAGGCAAATTCAAGTTGCTTTTTGGAACTTCGTGGAATTTTTTTCATAATATATTTGATTGTGTGTTGGTTGAATTCATGGATGTAGAACCAGGGATAATAAGGGCCATCAGTATATATGTAGACACAAGAATATGTATATGTAGATCCATATGTATATGTGTGTGTGCATGTGTGTCTATCTGTGTACACATGTGTATACACATACACATATAAGTGCATGCATGTGTGTGGTTATTATACATGTATATTACACATAATCTATAATACATTCAGTACATATTCATATCTGTAACAAAATATTAAAAACGTAAAACATTTTAAATGTAATATAATCTATATAATAGGACATGTGTATAGTATAACATGATATATAATGTAACATAATATATGTGATTACATGTGTGTGATATTGCATGTCAACTTTAGATAATGAGATTTAGAAAATATGATTAAGTATAGAATTTGAGTGTAAACCTTGAGGGTAGCCATCTAGGAGTCACCTAATTCAAGTTGCATAGCTGGTTTCTTCAGGGCTTAGGATAATTTAAAGTTACAACAGCTTAAAGGTTGAATTATTTTGAGTTTGAATTATTATTTATTTATTTATTTTTAGAACACTATTAAAATCTGCTTTAATACTTCTTTGGTGGAAAAGAATACCAAACTTTTAGTCAGTGATGAGAAACATTTTTACAGTAGTAGTAGGCTTTTATTTTTAATACCTATTATGCCATGAATTCATAGGGAAAAGGTTCCAGTAGCTCAGAGAGGTGCCTTGCCATTGAATGTGATAAAACGTTGTGTGACTATTATGCCATGAATTCCTGGGGAATAGGTTCCAGCACTTTATATTACTGTTACATGGGGTCTCTTGGTTATCCTGTGTTCTGTGCTATACACCTATTTTGCCATGAATTCATGGGGAATAAATAGGTTCCAGCACCTAATATCACGATTCTGTTGGTTCTCTTGGTTATCCTGTGTGCTATATGCTATATGCCTATTATGCCATGAATTCATAGGGAATGGGTTCCAGGAGCTTAGGCTCCTTTCCATTGATTCTCACAAAGGTTGGCAACCTCTAGGTAGCTTGAGGTTAGAGACTGGTCACCAAAATGGCCAAAGCAGGATTGGAGGATTGAGACCTACAGTCACACCCTCCTCAGCCTCCTAGTGAAGTTGATTACCAGTTATCTATGGTTTAATTAATCATGCCTACATAATAAAGCCTCCATGAAAACCCCAAAAAAGGTTCTGAGAGCTTCTGGACAGCTGAACATGTAGAAGCTTACAGGAAGTTGAACAAGAACTCATCCCTGTGCTGGGAGTGTGGCATACCTCACCTCTTTGGGGACAGAAGCTCCCACATTTGGGACCCTTCTAGATATTGCCCTCATAAATCTCTTAATCTGGTTATTTATGTGTGTCTTTTAAAATATGTCTTGTAATAAAGCAGTAATTGTTTCCCTGAGTTCTACAAGCCACTCTAGCAAATTAATCAAACCCAAAGAGGAGATCATGGAAACTCCAACCTAAAGCCAGTCAGAAGATCCTAAGGTCTGGACTTGTGACTGCTGTCTAAAGGGGAGGCATCCTTAGGAACTGAGCCCTCCCCCTGTGGGATGTGATGCCACCTCCAGGTAGTGTTGGAATTGAATTAGAGGACATGCAGCTGATGTCTGCTGCAGAATTGGTTTTTTGTTTGTTGGTGGTGAGAAATCCCCCATGTTTTGTCACAGAAATCTTTTTTTTTTTTTTTTCAATCTTGATAGAGTGCTGTGGCATCACAGCTCACAACAGTCTCTAACTCTTGGGCTTACGTGATTATCTTGCCTCAGCCTCCCAAGCAGCTGGGACTACAGGCACACACCGCAAAGCCTGGCTATTATATATATATATATATATATATGTATGTGTATATATATATATATATATATTTTTTTTTTTTTTTTTTTTTTTTTGCAGTTTTTGGCAGTGACCGGGTTTGAACCCGCTACCTCTGATATATGGGGCCGGTGCCCTACTCCTTTGAGCCACAGGCACCGCCAGCCTGGCTATTTTTTGTTTCAGTTGTCGTTGTTTCGCTGGCCTGGACTGGGTTTGCACCTGCCAGCCTCAATGTATGTGGCTGACACCATAACCACTGTCTACAGGTGCCGAGCCAGGTCACAGAAATCTGTGCTGATTACTGTGGTGTAAGAAAGTAACTGGCTCCCTGAACAGATTTCAACAATACCTATAAGTTTTACATAGTCTTCCCCTTTAACTAATTACTTGGTGTTTTGAGTGTTTCCGAGAAATGGTGGCTTTTCTGCAAAGACAAAGGAGTTGAGATTCTGAGGGCCTCTGAGCAGACTTCCAAATGCCAAAACTCATAATCCCCAACAATCCTCAGTGCCTGTGGTCTGTCCTTTTAAAAAAGTCCATGATTTCCATTAGTTCAGGAGATTGATTTCAGGCAGTTTGTTCTATTCTCCTGACAAGATTTCTTTCATATTAAAAAAATTCCTTTCTTCCTTGGCAATCCTCCTTGCCTCAATAATTGGATTGTTGTGCAGTGAGTTGCTGGACCTAGGCCAAAACCCCCCAGTAGTCTCAATAACAAGAACAGAAGAAAAACGCAGTTTGAGTTCTTCTACTTTCACACTATGATATGTATATTTATATAGCACACATATTTACTGTTATATAATTATATATTTATATGCATATGCTGTATATATGTGAAGGAGCTAAGGAAATTTCACCCCAAAATATGATTCCTTGATATAGAGGATATTTTAAAGTAAAAGGCCATTTTTGATCAAAAAGCACTGGGGTCTCCTCTGTAAAACCTGAGTAACCTGATTTAGAATCAGAACAAGCTGCTGACTTCCATATTGTATACAAATAGATCTGGCCCTAAGGACCTCTACACGAGCCCTGTCTCTCAGATGAACCTGCAATTCAATCGGTTTCTACCCATCTACACATCGCCCCTAGTAACCACTTAACTACACTTATACTTTCCAGTTTCTCTCCCCCTTCCCTTCTAAAAGGCATCTTTAAAAGCCACTGACCATCACTGAGATTTTGGGAAACCATTCTTGTGGTTCCCCCCATGTGCATGACACTTGGAAATAAACCTTTCTCTTATTAATCCACCATAATTATGAGTTGATCTTTCAGTGAAACAGACTAAGGGAAAAGGGCAGGTTTCACTGTGATCCCTACAGTTTATTGTATTTGGCAGGATTTCAAAGCTAGTCTGTTCTTCCAAAAGTCATAGCAGGAAGATTGGAATCCTGATACCAGCCAACACGTGGTGAGATATTTTACTTACCAGTTGGGGCTCCTCTCTGTAGGTTCTGGTTGAGAAGATGGTAAAAGATCTTTTGTTCTTTCCATATTTAAGATTAATAAGAGAAACATTTTTGTTTTGTTTTTTAAGACAGAGGCTCAAGCTAACACCCTGGGTAGAGTGCTGTGGCATCACAGCTCACAGCAACTGCCAACTCCTGGGCTCAAGTGATTCTCCTGCCTCCACCTCCCAAGTAGCAGGGACTACAGGCGCCTGCCACAACACCAGGCTTTTTTTTTTTTTGGTTGCAGCCATCATTGTTGTTTGGCATGTCCAGGCTGGATTTGAACTCGCCAGCTCAGGTGTATGTCACTGGCACCTTAGCTGCTTGAGCCACAGGCGCCTAGCCAAGAGAAATGTTTTTGTTGATGACAGTCTTGTATGCAACTCTGGTATTGGTATATTTTTGGATACTTTGTGGTGTATGAATATTCACTTTATTTGATTCCATCTCCTCTCAGAAATAACTTTTATTGTTATTGCTTATTTTTTTGTTGCTTGTCTTTCTGTGTCCTTTTGTCTAAAGAGGGTTAAGATAGGGCGAAACTCGGGCCTAGCTGCCCCCCCACCAGCCTGATGTTCACACTGGCCTTGTATACTAGCAGTTATATAGTTTCTGCTGGTCTGGTGTCTTTTAAGATAAAATGTGTTGCGGATCCCTGAAACAAAAACCATATGAGGTTTCCCTCTTGTCCTGTTCTATGTCTCAGATTTATTTCATGACTAAGCGAGAATTCTCTCCTTAGTCTCTGCCATCTGGAGGGTGAGTTTTGTCAAGAACATGTCAGGTGGCTGGTCTGAAAAGAACAAAAGTCTGGGACCCATAAGATTCTAAGCACCACACTGTATGTACCAAACATGTCAAGCTCTGAGGAGGGAGCCTTTTATTGTTGCAGGAAGATGAGGCCCAAAGGAGAGAAAGAGCACCCAAATACTGTGTTTATAAGAAGAAGGGCTTTATTCACCAGCTGGGAGTTTATAGCATAGAAGAATTCCAAATAGCTGTGCTCCCAACTGGCTTGGTCTTTCCCTTTTTATCAACAGTCAAAAAATTCCACCCCACAGGTACCCTTCTATTGGCCAGTTTAAATCAAGCAGGAGATGCTATTCCATCCCCTACAGAACTATAGGATTTCACAGAACTTGGAAATTTTCAAGTTCCAGGAAGTTAAGTTTACAAATTCCTAAGAGCTGAGTCAACATGGAGAGGACCCTGCAGGTGTATCCTACTGGTCTCTTTGAGAAGACCCGTTCTCCTAGACCTCACCTTTCTCGGGTATCCTTTCTCATTCCCCTCTTTTGAGACTCCAATATATTTTAATTTGGGGTCTCAATATCAGCTTGTTTCTGCAGGTGTTGATATTAATTACTTTTTAGCACTGAGGTTTTAGGGACTGTGACTCTTCTTGGGTTCTCTACTCAGGCCTTAATAGTACCATGGTGGTGGGCTAATATACATATGAGTTTTTACTTTTCCCTGTCACCTTTACCCCCTTTTCCCGAAGTCCAAAGTCCAATTAAGACAAGTCCCCCAAGGAGTTTCCTCAGGCTTCCGCCATGCATTGACCACACAGCTCCCAGTATGTGGCTGGAGCAGGGCATGTTGACTGTCTTAAAAGTTACTTTTACTTCCCAAGGGACAGTGAAGTCCTATTTAGCCAGCTGTGATGACTCCAGGTGAGGATTCCTTCCACCTTCACTGCCGTGCGTGTGGTCAGGATGATGGTATAAAGTCCTTTCAGAGGGAACCAAGGGTTTCAGTTCTAATTCTAGACCTAAACTTGGTCCCCTTGATCCTCCAAAGAGAAAGGATGTACAGACACAAAAGACTAAACAGAACACAGTTAATTACAACAGTGGAAATTTTCTTTGCTACTCTTTCTAGGGCTTTTGTCTATTCAGTTCAGTTTTTCCGAGTTCTTTTAGGAGTTCCTGCTAAATTGCAGAGGATTGACAGAGGCATCTTTGAATAACACCAGTGGTAAGGCCTGTATTTAATTAAGCTTTGCTTCTTGGCAGAGTTTACCAACTTCTGTTCTTATGGTCCTGTTCATGTATTTTACCTTGTCTAAGCTTTGAGGCCTGTAAGCTATTCAAAGCTTTAGCTTATTATTTGCACTAATTTTGTTATGAAGGCTAGCCCATTGTCAAATTTAAACCAGAGTGGCAACCTAAACCATGGGACAATTTCTCTGGGCAATACTTTTACTATTTCAGGAGTCAGTCCTTTTTATCCTGGTGGGGAAAGCTTTTACCTATTCGAAGTCTGATAGATCATTACCAGCAAGTACTTGTTCCCTCTAAATCTGGGCATTTCAGTAAAGTCTACCTGGAAGTCCTCAAAGGGTGTTGCTCCATATGACTGGATTCCTGCGGGTACCGTCAGTCCTTAGTGCATGTTGAACTGGCTGCAGGTGACACACTGTAGACCGACAGTTTTGGCCAGGGCTGCCAAGTGGGAGATAGAGAGGTACTGGCCCAGCAACTTCATCAAATACTATCACTATGGTGGCTCCTAGAAGCTAGGGGACTGCTATATCATCCATCTGGCATCTTTATTTATTCTCCCTCCATTTCCTGGCTCCTCTCTGCTGCCAACTGTGCCTTCTCTTTTAGGAAGTATATAGGTGAGAGTTCCAGAACCCACGGGATGAGGGGAGCCACTCATGACACTTGATACGGTTTGGATGCAGCCCTTTTTGCCTCAGTACTGACCCTAGTGTTCCCTTTAGTGATGGTGGAAGCATTTCCTTGATGTCCACAACAGTGCATCACTGCCACCTTCTGGGGTTTCCATACTGCCTCTAGCAAGTGAAGTATCTCCTGCTGATACTTAATGTCCTTTCTCCCAGAATTTAATAGTCCCTTCTCCTTGTACAATGCCCCGCGTACTTGCAGAGTCAGAAAAGCATTCATATTTTTCCCTTGACTTAGTTCTAAGGCTTCAGTCCAGGCAATTAACTCAGCCTTCTGAGCCAATGTTCCTTGGGGTAGGGGCTTAGCCTCTAGTCTCTGTTAAGGTAACCACTGCATACCCAGCCCACCGCTCACCTTGCACCATCATTTAACTGCTTCAGTCTACATTCAAGTCCTAGTTTGCAACTGTCCAAGGCTAGTCACGCAAGTCAGGTCAGCTAGAATACACATTATCTATAACTTCTCTACAGTCATGTTCAGTCTCTCTTCCACTGACTGGAAGGAGCATGGCTTGGTTCAGGGTGTTCTTACATTAGAGAGCAAAAAATGTCCTTTAGTGTCCATTAAAGTGACCACAGAATGGGGTACTTTCACTCTGAGATCCTGCCCTAGAGTCAGCTTATCAGCTTCTTGCACAAGGAGAGCCATAGCGGCTACAGCATGGTGGTAGGCATGGTGGCCATCCTTTTGCCACTTCATCCAACTGCTTAGAGAGGTAAGCTACAGACCTTGGCCAGGACCCAACCAGCTGGGTTAACACACCTATAGACATCTTTCCTCTCTCTGAGATATACAGAGTGAAGGGCTTGGCCAAGTCTGGTAGCCCAAATCAGGTGCATTTATCAGCCTCATCTTTAGCTGGGAGAAGGCATGTTCCTGTTTTCCTCCCCATTCTAAGGGCTCTCCTTCCTCTCTTTTAGTTGCCTTATACAAGAGCTTAGCCAAGATGACAAAATTGCGGATCCAAAGATGACAAAAGCCGAACGCGCCTAAGGATTCCCGAACCTGCTTTTGGCTCATGGGGGTGGGGAGGCAATTAATGACCTGCCTCCATTCCATGCCTAGCTTCCTCTCCCCCTGCTGGATAGTAAATCCTAGGTAACGTACTTGGCCATTGGCAAATCTGGGCCTTTCCTTTAGAAACTTTATAGTCACATACCTCTAGATGTCATAAAAGACAGTCCATGCCTTAGGCACAGCCCTCCTGGGTAGGGTGCCCTTAAAGGAGGTCATCAACACATTGGAGCACCACACATTCTAATTCCTCCTGGGAATTTCTGGAGGTCACAAGCCAGTGCTTCCCCTAAAATCTTGGGTGTTTTGAACCCCTGTGGCAACCTGGTCCATGTGTACTGGATAGCAGTTTCCATGTATGGTCTCTCCCATTGGAAAGAAAACAGCCTCTGGCTTCCTGGAGCTAGCCTTATACTGAAAAAGGCATCTTATAAGTCCAGGCCAGTGGGCCACTTAGCTTCTTCTGGCAGCAGACTCAGCAGAGTATAGGGATTAAGCACAGTAGGACGCAGTGTTACAGTTACACCATTTACTGGGAAATTCTCATTTTAGGTTTTAATTTTTCCTGAGGTATCTATATAGACACAGTAGATAACATTTAATACTGCACAAAATTTCCAGTGTAGCCAACAGGAGACCTTTGTTGAGTCTTAAGTCTTCCAAGTAAATATAACTAATATATATAATTCTACACTCTTTGCCCAGTCTCTTAGTCCCATTTAACAGATCGATTTAGTAAAACAGTTATGTCTCATTTTATGAGTTGACAGTACAGACAAGGCTGGGATCTAATACATGTGGGCTACAGCCTTTTTTCTCTTTGAATCATTTTTCTTTCTCCAATTTCTCTCTTTACTAAAGACAAATTACAGCAGAACCAGATAAGTTGCCAAAATAATCTGTACCTTCAGTATACTGGGTCTGATTATTTGCATAAAGTGCAGTAAGAATAATTCTTAGCCATCTAGGCTCTTCTTTCCTTTAAAATTGGCTTTGCTGCAATCTTTTATAAAGAATCTCAGGCTGGACTTTCTTGAAAGCCTTTCATGAGCCCAGGTTTCATCTGTGCCACTAGATACCTTGTATGCATTGGGTAAATTCCTCTTCTCTTGAGGTCCCCAAGCACATTTCAATTCCAGGACCTGTAACAAGTGAACCTTTGTTACTTACCACAGATCAGGAAATGTTACTGATGGGTATCTGGCCAATTTTCCAAAGGGCTTTTTTATTGGCCTCATAAAGTCAACCTGAATTATTTAATGCAGTCTGAACACCTCTGGAAATGTTAGTCCAGCCAAAGCCTTGGTAAAATAACCAGTGCCTTTATCATGTCCTATAGAACAAAACAGATTCTTATTGAACTTATGCAAATAACTGTATTGTTAGAAATTAAGAATACTTACAAATGGCTTTCAAATTCCAGGGAAATCAAGGGGAGAGAGAGAGAAGAAAAAATAGAGGTTTTAAATTCTGCTCATAAGTACATACATTGCTTGAAAAGCTACAAATACTTAAAAGACAGAAAGTGGTTTTCATTACTTCTACAAAAAGAAAACAGACAGAATCAACAATATTTCAAACAAAAAGCCATAACAAACTAGCCCAGTTCCACGTAACTGATTTCTGTTCTGTTTGAAGTTAGGTTAGCAATACTCATAGACATATTAACTTTCCAATGAAAGTTCTAAAAATCTTCTTTTAGTCTGAAGGTATTCCATTTCCAAAGACATCAGGAATTTGAATTTGAGAGAATTCATCAGTCTCTCTTAATATTTCTCTTTCTTTTTAGGATAAACTTTGGACTCAGCCAGTTACATAAAACACTTTCTTTTTTTTTTAGATGAATTAAAATTATTACTGACAATATATGTTAGGACAGACCAATGTCATATATGTTAGGATAGACCAATGTCTTATATGTTAGGACAGACCAATGCCTTATAATATTGGGACATATATATAACTATAACCCATATACAATTAATCACCATTTCATATTTGACGATGTTTCCTGTACATTTTTAATAAATCAAATGTCTACTTTGTTTTTCTATGACTTTCAGTGGTCTTAATATTTCATGAAGACCAAACTTAGAGTTGTGGGGTTTTGTTGTTGTTGTTGTTGTTGTTGCCTCTCCCCGCCCCCCCAGTCTCGGTACATGTGGTCAGTGCTGCAACCACTGTGCTACCGGTGCCAAGCCTCAAATTTAGAGTTTTGATTTTGGAAAGTTTGTCAAATATCAAAGGCCTAAAACATTGGTTGAAACAAGATTACAAGCCAAAAGATTTTATTTTATTTTTTTTAAGACAGAGGCTTAAGCTATCGCCCTGGGTAGAGTGCTGTGGCATCACAGCTCACAGCAACCTCCAACTCCTGGGCTCAGGTGATTCTACTGCCTCTGCCTCCCAAGCAGCTGGGACTACAGGCACTTGCCACAATGCCCAGCTATTTTTGGTTGCAGTTGTCATTGTTGTTTGGTGGGCCTGGGCTGGATTCAAACCCTCCAGCTCAGGGGTATGTGGCTTGTGCCTTAGCTGCTTGAGCCACAGGTGCCAAGCCTTTTCTTTTCTTTCTTCTTCTTCTTCTTTTTTTTTTTTTTGTCATTTTTGGCTGGGGCTGGGTTTGAACCCACCACCTCTGGCATATGGGGCTGGTGCCCTATGCCTTTGAGCCACAGGCACTGCCCTTCTGTTTATTTTTTTTTAATTGCAATTTTTGGCCAGGGCCAGGTTTGAACCCATCACCTCTGGCATATGGGGCCAGTGCCCTACTCCTTAAGCCACAAATACATAGTCACCTGGATTACATGTAAATTTTTTCACAAATTCTCTTTGATGAGCTTCATTTAACCTGCACAGTCAATCTACAAACATTCTAAACTTTCTTTAACTTTTGCCCTGTGTTTTACTTTCTTACACAACCATTATGTTTCAGGACAAAATTTATCACATAAGATTCTTTCTTTACACAATGCCATTTTCCTTTCCATATAATTTCTCTTACTCTCAAAAACACACTTTCCACAAAATAGGATCCCAGTTTATTATGAAGTCACCCATTTACTCGGCCAAGCTGATAATCAGAAGGTTTAAAAAGCAAGAATCTTATTCTTTGACAAAGACTCAGTTTCCCCAACAATTTAAACAACCAAATTATTACATTTTACAAATGAGAGACATTTTATGAGATATAACATTGATACAGGATTTTCCCACTCAGCAGAAGACAGGGAACTTCCATGTTTCAGGTTCAGGTGAGCTCAGACATCAGACTCCCAACTCCAGGTACAAACCCTCTGAGCCCCAGCAAGGTCATGAACAAAGCAGCCTGAAACATTTGGATGGCTCCACCCTGACTAAGGAGCACACACCCTAATTCCCTCCCCAGACAAAAACTGCTGCAAAGACCTAATAACCTTGTCCAAGGCAAGGGGCTGCATTCATTCATTTGCTAGAACACCCATCCAGTTTGTAAAGGTATTTTTCCATCTACCAAGTCCCGGCCAAAATACCTCTCAGGGCCAATTATTTACCCCTAGCCAAAGGACTCATGCAGGAAACCTCTGACCTGGGCCTCCTCCTCGGGTCTCCTCACCTCTTCAAGAGGCTATTCACCTTGAGGACCAGCTGCCCTGCCCAGCATAAGATTTACACTCTCTCCCCCAGATTTTCAAGGGCCATCCAGAGCTCACTGGACTGCCCGAACTCCAACACTTTCCAAGGCACTGCTCCTCTGACAATAGCTCTGGCACTCTCCACTTCCTCTGCACGCCCCTCAGTTCAACAAAATCCCATTTTATCTTTGATCTGTGGCCTGTGGGCTCAGTTCTCAAGTTCCTGAGACCAAAGACTCACTGAAGAAATTCTAGTAACAAAACTACAACATCCTTTCTAATGTCTTTTCATCCCCCCCCCACCAAGACCCACATGGTCTTGTGGCTGCAGCCAAAGACGGAAAGCAGAAAACCTGAAACTTCCAGTTTCTCTCAGAATAGCCAGGGGGCAAAGTTGGAGCAGGGAAGAAGGGCACACTCACACATCTCTTTCACCCCATGAATTGCGGGGTGGGGGCGAGTGGAAGCGCAAAACTCTACCTATTGTTACCCATCTCAGTCATTCTCCAAGCACTCATGTGCACAAAATTCCAACCCATTTCTTAATCTGGGCAGCCTCAGTTTCCCACTCAAGCTGCCACTTAGCCATAGGAGGCAAACCAACATTACCCTAGGCCATGTGAAAGGGGGTCCAGCTCCACCCTCAGAGTTCTCTTAGTCACACCACATCCACATACTCTTGTACACCTCTCAGCAGACCTGCTGGTGATCTAATGCCCCAGGAGTTGATCAGGCTCCTTCTTCCACTAAAACTGTAGTGAGACCCCAGATCGATCATACCTTGTCTTAGACGTCTCCTTGGGTAGGTGTATGTTCCTGCATGCCAGTTCCTCCTGGTGTTTGACTGCTCCTGGTGAAGACCGGCCAAGGGGGTCCTTTCTCAGCCCAGTGGAGGTGTCCACACAGAGAAGCAAAATTGCCTTCCTGGCATGCTGAGTGGGTCACATTGCCCAGGCCAATCAGGAGCCCCCACGTGGGTGTCCAGAGGATTGGTGGCAACTACCAGGTGCATGTTCTCTACAAGGGTGATCTTGCTTCCTGGTCAGGGAACCAAAATGTTGCAGGAAGACTAGGCCCAACAGAGAGAAAGAGGACCCAAACACCACATTTATAAGAGGAAGGGTTTTACTCACCAGCTGGAAGCTTACCGGTATAGAAGAATTCCAAATGGCCATGCTCCCCGACTGGCTCGGTCTTTCCCTTTTTATTGACAGACAGAAAGTTCCACCCCACAGGTACCCTTCTCATTGGCCAGTTTGAATCAAGTGGGAGATGTTATTCCATCCCCTACAGAACTATAGGATTTCATAGAACTTGGAAATTTTCAAGTTCCAGGAAGTTAAGTTAACAAATTCTTAAGAGCTGAGTCAACATGGAGAGGACCCTGCAGGTGTATCCTACTGGTCTCCTTGAGAAGACCCGTTTTCCTAGACCTCATCTTTCTCCGGTATCCTTTCTCATTCCCACCCTAGAAAGAATAGCAAGGAAAATTTCCACTGTTGTAATTAACTGTGTTCTGTTTAGTCTTTTGTGTCTGTACATCCTTTCTCTCTGGAGGATCAAGGGGACCAAGTTTAGGTCTAGAATTAGAACTGAAACCCTTGGTTCCCTCTGAAAGGACTTTATACCATCATCCTGACCACACGCACGGCAGTGAAGGTGGAAGGAATCCTCACCTGGAGTCATCACAGCTGGCTAAATAGGACTTCACTGTCCCTTGGGAAGTAAAAGTAACTTTTAAGACAGTCAACATGCCCTGCTCCAGCCACATACTGGGAGCTGTGTGGTCAATGCATGGCGGAAGCCTGAGGAAACTCCTTGGGGGACTTGTCTTAATTGGACTTTGGACTTCGGGAAAAGGGGGTAAAGGTGACAGGGAAAAGTAAAAACTCATATGTGTATTAGCCCACCACCATGGTACTATTAAGGCCTGAGTAGAGAACCCAAGAAGAGTCACAGTCCCTAAAACCTCAGTGCTAAAAAGTAATTAATATCAACACCTGCAGAAACAAGCTGATATTGAGACCCCAAATTAAAATATATTGGAGTCTCAAAAGAGGGGAATGAGAAAGGATACCCGAGAAAGGTGAGGTCTAGGAGAACGGGTCTTCTCAAGTAGACCAGTAGGATACACCTGCAGGGTCCTCTCCATGTTGACTCAGCTCTTAGGAATTTGTAAACTTAACTTCCTGGAACTTGAAAATTTCCAAGTTCTGTGAAATCCTATAGTTCTGTAGGGGATGGAATAGCATCTCCTGTTTGATTTAAACTGGCCAATGAGAAGGGTACCTGTGGGGTGGAACTTTCTGTCTGTCAATAAAAAGGGAAAGACCGAGCCAGTCGGGGAGCATGGCCATTTGGAATTCTTCTATGCCATAAGCTCTTCTGTGCTGTGAGGGCTGGTGAATAAAGCCCTTCCGCTTAATAAATGTGGTGTTTGGGTGCTCTTTCTGCGGGTTGGTCTTCATCTTCCTGCAACACTATAAAACCTGAGTAACTTGATTTAGAATCAAAAAAGGCTGCTGAAGGTCATCTGAAGTATGAGAACTGTTTCTCAGATTAATCTGCAATTCAATCTGTTTCTACCTACACTTCCCCCCAGCAACCACTTAACTACACCTATACTTTCCAGTTTCTCTCCCCGACTCCGTTCTAAGAAGGCACCTTTAAAAGCCACTGACTATCACTGAAATTTTGGGAAATCATTCTTGTGGTTCCCCCCATTTGGAAATAAACCTTTCTCTCATTAATCTACCATAATTGTGAGTTAATCTTTCAGTGAAATAGATTAAGGGAAAAGGGTAGGTTTAGCTGTGATCCCTACATATGTTCCCACAAATACTTGTATATTCCCTTTTTATACAAAAGATGGCACACTTTACACACCGTCCTGTGCCTTTTTTATTTTTCACTTACCAGTATATCTTGGACAGCTTTTCATGTCAGTACAAAGGCAGTTTGCTCACTGTTTTTGAACAGCTGCCTGGATTCTGTTGTATAGTTGTGACCTCATTTATTTAATTGGTTTTTGACTGCTGTATAGTTGAGTTATTGTCAGTCTTTTGCTGCCACAACCAGTGTTGAATACATATCATTGACCTTCAATGATCTTGTGCGAAAATCCACTGGTAAGACAAAACTTCTGAAGCAGAATTGTGAGGCAAAGGAGACATGTAAATGGCATTTGATAGAGATTTTCTAAATGACCTCTAAAAGCAGTATTTCACAATCACCCGCCTATCTAAACACGCTAGCAGCCACACTGTTATAGTAAGCTACTTCAGTTTTTCAAAAAATTGAGTTGAGAAAGCATACCCATGGTGATTCTAGTTTACACACTTACATTTTTCCTGAGTAAAGTGGAAAAATTTTTTCCTATTTTTAGGAGCCATTTGTATTTAATCAATGTGCATTTATCCAGGCCTCAAAATATGTGCGTAGGTATATTGAAATATGAGCAGCAAATATTCTATGCAAATGTTGGTTATGACAATAATGATGGGCTGGTTAATATGTCTTGAACACTGGCTACATGCAGTTGCTGTTCTAATTCAAGTTTGATAAGATGGATTCTTTCTTCACAATAAACCTGGATGAGGAAACTGAGGCTCAGAGAAAGGGCTCAAAATAATAGGCAGACATGGTTGAGAGAAGACTAAAACTTAGGTCATTGATAACCAGTGGTCTGACTTGACTGTCCACAGGCTCACTTGAGGCTCTCTACCTTCCCCAGGAAGACCCAGAATGAGTCCCGGCCAGGATGCATTAAACAGATAAGTGATACGCAAACATCAAGGTTCATTCACCTGGGAAGTAACAAATGACTCTCCATGAGAACTCAGGCCTTGATCAATAGGAGTTTTATTTTATTTTTTTATTTTTGAGACAGAGACTCACTCTGTTTCCCAGGGTAGAGTGGCATTATCATAGCTCACAGCAATCTCAAACACTTGGGCTCAAGAGATCCTCTGGCCTCAACCCCTAGAGTGGCTGGGATTATAGGCACCCACCATCACGCCTGGCTAATTTTTCTATTTTTTTTTTTTTTGGTAGAGACAGGGTCTCCCTCTTGCTCAGGCTGGTCTTGAACCCCTGAGCTCAAGCAGTCCAGCCGCCATGGCCTCCCAGAATGCTGAGATTATAGGCATGAGCCATAGCACCCGATCAGAGTTTTATTACTTATAATAAGTAAGGAAAACACCAGCAGTGCTTTCCAAAGTAGTATCTTACAGCAATCTCAAACTCCTGTGTTCAAGCAATCCTCTGGTCTTAGCCTCCCAAATAGCTGGGACAGGCACCTACCATAGCTAGTTTTTCTGTTTTTAGTAGAGACAGGGTCTCACTTCTGATTAATCTGGTCTTGAAGTCCTGAGCTCAGGCAATCTACCCAGAGTGCTGGGTTTATAGCATGAGCCACAACACCCAGCCCTCTTATTGTTTTCTTTTTTTTTTTTTTTTTTTTTAACTGGGGATTGGAATGATCATGAGAATTGGGATTCAGTGGGTCTCCAGACGCCTCAGGAAGGAGACACCAATGTGTGGTGTTTGGAATGGATGTGAAGTGAAAGGTGTCAAGCTAAGTAGCAGACTCAGACTCTTTACCACCACATTTTAGGCATTTTCTCCCTCTTTTTAACAACTGAGGAAAGGTAAGCCTACCCTTCTACTGTCATTTCCTATAGCAATGAGAGCTGTACAATCTGTAGACAGAGCAGGGCCCATCTAAGCCACAATAGCTCACGTGGGATCTGTGATCTCCATGGAGCCTCTGTGATGTCAAGGTCTCCTGCTATGAGGTCAGCGACAGGCCTGTGCCATAGTTTGAGGGTGTGTTTGGCATGTCTAACACTGGGACAAGTCTATCCCTTCTGCTATAATGCAGGAGAATTTACATTATCTTCCCAGAGACTGCTGACCCTGGTAATAAAAGGTACATATGAGACAGCGGTACAAAGAGAATGAGTTCACCATGGCTACTTGCCCATAGTTCTGCAGCACCATGCCCCTGTACAGGTGTTTCTGAGCAGGCTCCTGCAGCTGCCACTCCTACTGTGGGAAGTACATGGCTACAATCCTGAAGGTTATTGGTTCCTATAACACAAAACCTCTCATTCCCATTTACCTAGGGACTATTCTCTTAACCTGGCTCAGAAGGGAGGAGACAAGCTGGTGGACATTTGGGATGTGTTCGGAATTCTGCATCATGGTCAACTGCAAAAATGGCTGCAGTTTTTCACCCTGCCTATGACTGTACTCTTTGCCATGGTACATTCTTTGCCCTCTTATTCTGAACCAGGGCTTGGCCATAGGACTTGTTTTGACTGGTGGGATCTTGGTAAAATGTGACGTGAGCTATCTTAGTCTGTTTTGTGTTTCTATGAAGGAATACCCAGGACTGAGTGATTTATAAGAAAGAGGTCTATTTGGATGGTTCTATAGGCTATATAAGAAATATGGCAGCAGCATTGGCATCTAGCAAGAAATTCAGGGAGTTTTCATTAATGATGGAGGAGAGTGAGCATTACATGATCAGAGGAAGGAAGCAAGAGGGAAGAGGGAGATGCCAGGCTCTTTTTAACAACCAGCTCTTGTGGTGACAAATAAAGCAAGAAATCAGTCATTACTGTGAGGATGGCACCAAGCCACTCATGAGAGATCCACCGTCATGACTCAAACACCAACCAGGCTATACCTCTAAAACTGGGGATCAGATTTCAACATCAGATCTGGAAGGGACAAATATTCAAACTGTATCATAATCAGAAACTTGAGCAATGTTTATATAACTGCAAATCCTCACTTCCTTGGGCTGTCCTACTACTGCCATGAGAATGAAAATGCCTACATTAGCCTGCTGGAGCATGAAGGACAGACACATAGAACTGTGCCATGTCATCATGGCCCCCAGGGAAGCCAGCTTATATTAGCTAATACCACAGATTTCTCCCAAATATAGGTGTGAGCCCAGCAAGACCTAACTGAGCCTTCATTGATGAGTGTCCCCGAGGTTTTGTTGTTTGTTACACAGAATTCTCATAGCCATAAATAATGGCTACATGCATGAAAAAGTCACTGAGGAACTAGACAAAATTAAGAAGGATATCATTGAATTTAAAGAAATGAAAGAGTCATTTAGGATTTCCAAAACATAACAAAGTATCAGCAACTATTAAACTAAGGAGAAGAAAGAATCTCAGAGCTTGAATAGAAGGCTCTTGAGTTAATCCAGTCATTTAAACAGGCAGAAAAGAGAACAAAGACAGAGTAATCATTCAGAGAGATATGGTAGTCTGCAAAGTGAACAAACACAAATTGTAGCTTTATCTGCGAGAAAAGTGCTCAAAGCCTGGAAAATCTATTTGAGGTAATTATTGTAGAAAACTTCCCTAGTATTGCTATAAGTCAAGATGTCTGGATACAAGATGATAATCAAACTCTGGGAAGATTCTTGGCAAATAGGACATCCCTAAGACCCATAGTATTCAACTTGGCCAAAGTCAAAATGAAAGGGAAAATCCTGCAAGCAGATGGATGTAAGCAACAACTGACATACAAGGAAAAACCCATCAGGATAACAACAGACCAGCAGACTTCTCAGAAAAAACCCTACTGGCCAGAAAGAAGTTGCCCCCCATCTTCAGTCTTCTTAAAAAGAACAACTGCCCTAAAATTTGGTATTTTTCAAAACTAAATTTTACATTTGATGGAAAAAATAAGTCTTTTCCAGACAAGCAAATGCTGAAGGAATTTTTCAAGACCAGACCTACTCTTCAGGAAGTACTCAGATCTGCATTATACGTTGATTAGCACTAGTGACATTTACCAGTGTAAAATTATCTGAAAGCTAAAGTTCAGAGCCCTGATACCATGGTGGCTGAAGAGATAAAACAAAGCAACAAAGTTCCATTAAACATGATGAACAGAAGACCACCATCCTTATCAATTATTTCAATAAATATGAATGGCTTAAATTCCCCATTCAAGAGACATAGGAGATCTAGGCTCACTGAGTGGATAAAAAATATAAACCAAGCATTTTCTGTCTCCAGGAAACACATCTAACACATAAGGACTCATTCAGACTCAAGGTGCAGAAATGGAAAACAATCTTTCATGCAAATGTAAACCATTTGTAGCCATTCTTATATCTGATAACATAGACTTCACAGCAACAAAAGTAAAGAAATACAAAGATGGTCATTATGTAATGATAAAGGGAACACTTTAACAAGAAGACATAACAATCCTAAATATTTAAGCACATAACACAGATGCACCCAGATTTATGAAGCTTACCCTACTAGATCTGAACAAAGTGATAAACAATAGCATTGTGATAGCTAGGGACTGTTGTAATTAATAGCCCACTGACAGAACTGGACAGATCCTTCAAGTACAGCATAAAGAAACATGGTACCTACATGGAACTCTAGAGCAAATAGACCTAACAGACATTCAGAGAACATCCTGCCCCCAAGCTACTGACTATACATTTTTCTCATCAGCACATGGAGCATTCTCCAAAACTGACGACATCTTAGGCCATAATATGCAAGCATACCCAGCTGGGATTTTGATTCAGATTGAATTGAATCTGTAGATCAAGTCAGGGAGAACTGACATCTTAATAATATTGAGTCTTCCAATCCATGAACATAGTATATCTCACGGTATATTTTGATCTTCTTTGATGTCTTTCATTAGTACTTTGTAGTTTTATTCATAGAATCCTCCAGTTTTGTAAGACTTATACCTAAGGACTTCAGTTTTATATGGCTGGGGTGACTGATTTTTTTTAAAAATTTTCTATTTCACTTGCTTATTGATGGCATATGGGAATATAATGACTTTTGGATATTTATCTTATATCACGTGACCCAGGTAAAATCACTTATTAGTTTAGAGTTTTTCTTGTAAATTTTTGTTGTTGTTTTGAGACAGAGTCTCACTATGTCACCCTCAGTAGAGTGCCATGGTGTCTCACATGCAACTCAAACTCGTGGGCTTAAGTTATTCTCTTGCCTCAGCCTCCCAAGTGGCTGGGTCTACAGGCACCTGCCACAATGCCTGGCTATTTTTTGGTTGCAATTGTCATTGTTGTTTTAGCAGGTGCAGGCCGGGCTCAAACCTGTCAACCCCATGTATGTGGCCAGCACCCTACTTACTGAACTACACGTGCTGAGCCTCTTGTAGATTCTTTTTGATTTTTTACAGGCAACCAGGTCATCTGAGAATAAAGGCAGTTATTTTTTTTCTTCAAGCATTTAACTTTTTTTTTGCCTTATTTCACTAGCTAGGATTTCCAGTATAATGCTGAATAGTAGAGAGGGAAGATAGTCTTATCTTTTTCAAACTTTATGAATACAGCACTTTATAAGTGCTATCTTTTATCAGTAAGTATGATATTATCTTGAGGTTCTCATGAATACTTTTAATTAGGTTAAGGAAGTTCTCTTCTATTCTAATTTTGATAAGAGTTTTTATCAAACATTTTATCAAATGCCTTTTTTGCATCTATTGATGTGATCTTATGATTTTTCTTAGTTATTAATATGGTGAATTACCTTAACCCATTTTCAAATATTGAACTAGTCTTGCATTCATATGATGAATGCCACTTAGTCATGGTATTATCCCTTTTAGATATTGTTAGATTTGATCTGCTAATATTTTGTTAAGGAATTTTACATCTATGTTCATGACCGATACTGATTAGTTACTTTGTTTTCTTGTGACATCTTTCATCTTGGCATTAGAATAAAGCTGACCTTATAAAATGAGCAGAAAGTGTTCCTTTCTCTTCTATTTTCTGGAAGAGAATGTATTATTTGTGTTATTTCATTCTTAAATGTTTTGAAAGATTAAGTAAAACCATTGAGGCCTGGAGTTTTATTATTGAGAAGTTTTTAATAACAAATTCAATCTCTTTTTATAGCTGTAGGCCTATCCAGGTGATCAATTTTTTCTGTAGTCTTGATAATTTCCATTTTCCAAGGAATTGTTCACTTTTAACTAAATTAAAATTAATCCACATAGAATTGTTAGTGTACCATTATTCTCCACTTAGTGTTTGTGGGATCAGTAGTGAGTTCTCTGCTTTCATTTTTTATGTTGGTAATTTGTTCTCTTTCTCTCCCTCCCTTCTTCACTCCACCTCCCTCCTTGATTAGCCTGTCTTCTAAAGTCATTATCTTTGGGTTTCCTACAGCGAGGAGATTCTGGCTTGTTTGCAGAGCCCAAACCTAGACACTTTGGTCCTGAACTCCAATTTTTCAGGAAAATGAAATCTCTGGTTGTCATGAAGACAGAAATGTGCAGCCTATGCCTAGGAGATAGCCAGATGCTTCTTGCCTTGGGAAAGAAAAAGAAGGAAAATGCAGTTTTGGATTGACTATAGAGATAATCTCAATCTGAAGTTTTTCCAGAGTCTTAGACTTCAAACCTGAATTTTTGCTCCCAGGTCCTGCATTGCTAAGTAGACAGAATACCACCCCAACTGGTCACTGAAGACTGAGAACTGAAAGAACTAGGCCCCAAGGCACTGTGAGGGTTCAACTCCCAGGCCTGTGCAGATGAGCCCCAACCCCCGTCACCCCCTCCTGCACTCCCTGAGACCTGAAGCACTCAGAGAAGTTTTAGGAGGAGACTATGGGGGCTGGGAGAAGCAGGGGATGAAACTCAGGTAAGTTCTTGTGATTTATAAACTTCATGATATTTGAGAAGCACTTTTACTCACATTACCTTTAGAATGCACAACTTAGGGGGTTTGAAGGTTATTTTCATGACTGTATTACAGAAAATATTGTTGAGGCTCAAAGAAGTGATATCTTTGTTCACGGTCACACAGCAAGTAAGTGGCAGAGCCATAGTGGGCCCAGGAGTCTGTAGTTAAACTAGTTCCCCAGGTGATCTTGATTTTAGGCAGAGGGCAGCCCTAGCTGACACATTAAGTGCAGCATCTTGAAAGGATGAGAGCTAAGCAGTGCTGGGATTCCCAACCTTCAGAAACTAAGATAATAGCCTATTGCTTCTAGGCTACAAATCTATACCACATGTTACCGTACTAAATATTGTAGGGAATTGTAACTTACAATGGTATAAGCATTTATGTACCTAAATATAGGAAAGGTACAATGAAAAATAAAAGATAAAAATGGTACATCTGTATAGGGCCCTTATATTGAACAGAGCCCACAGAACTAGAAGTTCTGGGTGAGTCAGAGAGTGAGTGGTAAGTGAAGGTGAAGCCATAAGACATTACTGTACATGACTGTAGACTTTATAAACACTGTACTAAGGCTACACTAAATTTATTAAAAAAATTCTTCCTTCAATAATAAATTAAGCTTAGCTTATATCACTTTTTTACTTTATTAACTTTTTAATTTTTTAACTTTTTCACTCATTTGTACTAACAGTTAGCTCAAAACACAAACACTTCATGCAGCTATACAAAACTTGGTAGATTGTGTGTGTGTCTAATTTTTCTATTTGTTGGAATATAGTTTTTCTTAATAGTCTCTAATAATCTAAGGATTATAGATTTTCTTTATTATCTTTACCCTATAAGCAGTTTTTTTTCTATTTTTAAATTTTCCTTTATCTTTTAAACATTTTTTTCCCTTTTTTTGTAGAGACAGAGTCTCACTCCATTGCTCTCAGCAGAGTGCTGTGGCATCACACAGCTCACAGTAACCTCCAACTCCTAGGCTTAGGAAATTCTCTTGCCTCAGCCTCCTGAGTAACTGGGACTATGGGCACCCACCATAACACCTGGCTATTTTTTTGTTGCAGTTTGGCCGAGGCCGGGTCTGAACCTACCACCCTTGGTATATGGGGCTGGCACCCTACCCCCTGAGCCACAGGTGCCGCCTCTAAACTTTTTTTTTTTTTTGAGACAGTCTCAGTATGTCACCCTTGGTAGAGTGTCGTGGCGTCACAGCTCACAGCAACCTCAAACTCTTGGGCTTAAGTGATTCTCCTGCCTCAGCCTCCCAAGTAGCTGGGACTACAGGTGCCTGCCACAACGCCCAGGTATTTTTTGTTGCAGTTGTCATTGTTGTTATTTGGCCTGGACCAGGTTCGAACCTACCACCCTTGGTGTATGTGGCTGGTGATGTAACCACTGTGCTATGGGCACTGAGCCCTTTTAAACATTTTTTGAAAAACTAAGACACAAGGCTAGGCATGCTGGCTCATGCCTATAATTCTAGCACTCTGGGAGGCCAAGGAGGGTAAATTGCCTGAGCTCACCGATTCGAGATCAGCCTGAGCAAGAGTGAGACCCCCACCTCTAAAAAATAGCCAGACATTGTGGTGGGCACCTGTAGTCCCAGCTACTTGGGGGACTCAGGCAAGAGAATCGTTTGAGCCTAAGAGTTTGAGGCTGCTGTAAGGTATGATGTCACAACACTCTGCTGAGGGTGACAAAGTGAGACTCTGTCTCAAAAGAAAAACAAAACAAAACTCTAAGACACAAACACACACATTAGCCTAGGCCTACACAGTCAGGCTCATCAATATCACTGTCTTCCATGTAAAGGGATTATTTGGGTTTTTTGTTGTTGCGTTGAGTTCCTTGTAAACTTTGGATATCATTCCCTTGTCGGATGCATAATTTGTAAATATCTTCTCCATTCTGTAGGTCATCTGTTCACTCCATTGATTATTTCTTTTGCTGTGCAGAATATTTTTAGTTTAAGTCACATGTCTATTTGTTGTTGTTGTTGTTGTTGTTGTTTTTCTTGTGCTTTTGAGTTCTTAGTCATGAACAGTTTGCCTAGGCTAATGTCCAGAAAAGTTTTCCCTAGGTTTAAATTCTCAATCCATCTGGAGTTCATTTATGTATATGGTGAAAAACAGCGGTCCCGTTTTGTTCTTCTGTATGTAATAATCCAATTTTCTCCAGAACTATTGATTGAAAAGGGTATTCTTTCCTCAATATATGGTCTTGTCAACTTTATCAAAGATCAGCTGGCTGTAGATATGTGGCTTTATTTGTGGATTCTCTATTCTTTTCCATTGATATGAGAGTCTAAGTTTTATACTCTTACCATAATGTTTTGATTACTATCATTTTGTAGTACAATTTGAAGTCAGACGATGTGATGCCTCCACATTTGTTCTTCCTGCTTAGGATTACTTTGACTATCTGGGCTCTTTTTCAAATTCCATATGAATTTTAGAGTTGTTTTTTCTGTTTTAGTGATGAACATCATTGATATTTTGATGGAGATTGCATTGAATCTACAGATTGTTTTGGGTATGTCGGCCATTTTAACAATGTTAATTCTTCTAATCCATGAACAGGGAGTTATATTTTCCTTTTTTTTTTTTTTTTTGTTCTCACCAATTTCTTTTGTCAGTGTTTTCAAATTTTCATTGTAAAGATCTTAGAATGAGGTTAAAACTATTCTATCCTCTTCATTTTTTTTTTTTGAAGGGTTTGAGTAGAATTGGTATTAGTTCTACTTTAAATGGTTCATAGAATTCCAAGTGAAGACATCAGGTCTTGGGCTTTTCTTTGATGGAAGACATTTTATTACTACATTAGTCTTATTACCAGTTATTTGTCTCCTCAGGTTTTCTATTTCTTCATGGTTCAATCTTGGTAGGTTGTGTGTAGGTCTAATTTTTGTAGATTTTTCAATTTGTTGGAATAGTTTTTCATTATAGTCTCTAATAATCCTTAGTGTTTTTGTAGCACCAGTGGAACTATCTTCTTCGTCTTCTTCTTCTTCTTTTTTTTTTTTAGAGATAAAGTCTCACTTTTATCACCCTCAGTAGAGTGCCATGGCATCACAGCTTATAGCAAGCTCCAACTCCTAGGCTTAGACAATTCTCTTGCCTCAGCCTCCCAAGTAGCTAGGACTACAGGCACCCACCAGAACGCCCAGCTATTTTTTTGTTGCAGTTTGGCCAGAGCCAGGTTTTTGAACCCGCCACCCTCAGTATATGGGGCTGGCATTGTACACACTGAGCCACAGGTGCTACCCAAGTAATGTCTTCTGTTTAACCAGTGATTTTATTTTATTTTTAACCTTTTCTCTTTTTTGCTAAGTTAATTATAGCTAAAGTTTGTCAGTATTTTAATCTTTTCAAAATACTAACTTTTCATTTAGTTTATCTTCTGTATTTTTATCTCAATTTCATTTATTTCTCTCCTTTTATGTCTTAGTATTTTTTTTTTTTTTTTTGCATAGTTGAGTCCTCTGGTGCTAGCTGCATATATACTACGTATTTACAATGGTTATATCATCTTTATGTGTTGACCCCTTTATCGTTATATAATGGGTTTTAAAATGTTTTACCATTTGACTTCATTTATTTTGTCTGATTTAAATATAGCTGCTCCTGCTCTTCTTTGATTTCCATTTGCCTAGCATATCTTTTTCCATCCTTTTCTCTTAGTCTGTGGGTATCTTTATAGGTGAAGTGAGTTTTGTCAACACAGCATATACTTAGGTCTTTTTTTCTTTTTATCCATTCAGCTACTCTGTGACTTTTTTTTTTTATTGTACTCTGTGACTTTTAATGGAAGAATTTAATCCATTTGTATTCAAGGTTATTGACAAGCAAGGGTTTATATTGTCATTGTTACTAATTTTCTAGTTGTTTTGTAGTTTTTTCCCCCTTTTTTCTGCTCTTACGGTCTGTTAAGTTTAGGTGATTTTTCTCTAGGAGTATGTTTTGACTTGTGCCATCTCTTGTCAGTATACCTATTATATGTTTTTGCTTTGTAGTTACCATAAGGTTTATAAAAACATTTTATAATTATAATAGGTTATTTTCAACTAATAATGACTTAATTTTGAATGCAAAGCAAAGTTTAACAATATTTTGACTTTTTTGTTACTTCAATTTACATCTTTTTATAATTCCTATCTCTTAACCAACTATTGTAGTAATTATTTTTAAGAGTTGTCTTTTATTTTTCAAACTTAAGAATTTTCAAACTTGGTTTACTTAACATAGTTACAATATTGGGAATATTCTAAATTTGTCTGTTTTCATTCTTTTGCCAGTGAATTTAATACTTGAGTATGTTTTCTTGCTATGTGTTAGCATTAATTTCTTTTAGACTGAAGAACTCCCTTTAGCATTTATTGTGGGACAGGCTTGATGTTGATTAATTCTCTCAGCTTTTGTTTGTCTGGGAAAGTATTTCTTTGTGTTTGAAAGAGAGCTCTGCTGATTCAGTGTTCTTTGTTGGCAGTTTTCTTTTTTTTCCTTTATCACTTTGAATAACCTCCCACTCTTCTGGCCTCCATGGTTTCTGCTGAGAAATCTGCTTAAATCTGTATTGGGGCTGTACTGAATAGAAAATATTTCTTCTGCAGCTTACCTGAGTATTATTTCTTTGTCTTTCATTTTTGCTAAATTGATTATGTTGTACTTTAGGAAATCTTTTTTGGTTTGAATTTGAACGGGTGGCCTCTGATCTTTCTATAACTGGATGTTGTCATCTGTCTCCAGATTTTGAAAATTGTTAGTCATTATTTTACTAAATCTGTTTTCTAGGCCTTTCCCTCTTGTTTCCTTTGGGAATTCCTATTATGTGGAGGTCAGCTTACATAATGGCATCTCATAATTCTCATAGGATTTCTTGATTCCTTTTTATTCTTCTTTTGCTTTTTCCTCCTTTGATTGGGTAATTTTATATGTTACCCTATGTTTAATTGTCCTAATTTCACATGCACTAGTACTCTCCTCTGGATGAGTCTGCTCTTGAAGATTTCTAACAAAATTTTCAGCTCAGCTATTATAGTCTTTATTTCTACTATTTCTGTTTTTAATTGTTTCTATTTCTTTGTCAAATTTCTCATTATGTTTCTGGATTGTTTTCCAAATTTTACTTAGTTTCCTATTTATATTTTCTTGTGATTCATCAAACTTCTTTAAGAGTATTACTCTGGATTCTCTGTCAGAAATTTAATATAATTTTGATTCTTCTGGGCCCATTGCTGTATCTTTGATGAGTTTCTCTTACTGATATCATATTTCCCTGAGTTTTCACAGTCCTTGGGTCTCTAGGTAAGTATGTATATGTTTGGGGAGACAAGTACTTCTTCCAGTTTTTGCAGGTGTTCTTATATGATGTTAGAAGTTTGTTATTCAGTATTGAAATTTAAATGCTAGCCAGTTGTTGCTTCTCATTCTGGGAAGGATTTATCGTTAGCACTGGAACTAAAACATTGCGCTGGAACTAACTACCATTGTGTCCCAGTCTGGGCAAGAATTATAGTAAGCACTGGAAATTAAACATTGCCCAGGAACTATATTGCTGTCATTATCCTCCTAGTCTGGGAAAGACTTATGCAGACACCAGATATCAATCCCAAAATGTTAGACATTTATAGACCAGGAGAAAGCTCCATGTGAGCGTCTGGGCTTTGTGGAAAGTCCAGTCGGGATTGAGCCCTTCCTATAGGTTGTGTCCCTATAGCACTATGGCACCAGTCTCTTAAGAATGGCATCCCCACTGACAGAACTACAGAATACTTGCTGTGAACCACACACCAGCAGTGATCACATGCTTCCTGCCAGTACCTGCAATCAGTGCCTCTGTTTTCACAGCTCACCCCAGCTGGTTCAGCTCTCCTGTCACTCCCAATGGTTCCCATGAATTGGACAAGAGTGGACATCCACACAGATTCCCAGAGAAGTGGGGAGATCAAATGTTCACCTCCAGTATCTTCCTCTTACCTCAGAAACTGATTCTGGCAGGGTGCAGTGGCTCACACCTGTAATCCCAGCACTCTGGGAGGCTGAAGCGGGAGGCTGAAACACCGCCTGAGCTCAGAGTTTTAAGACCAACCTGAGCAAGAGTGAGACCCCTTCTCTACTAAAAATAAAAAAACTAGCCAACTGTTGTGGCTGGCACCTTAGTCCCAGGTACTCAGCAGGGTGAGGCAAGAGGATTGCTTGAGCTCAGTAGTTTGAGGTTGCTATGAGCTATGACACCACAATAATCTAGCCCAGGCAACAGAGTAAGACTCTGTCTCAAAAAAGAAAAAAAAGAAAAAGAAAGAAAGAAACTGTGGTTCTAAAGAAGTTCCCTGTGGTGCTGCTATGCCAGCTCCAAGGAGGGAATGTATAGTCTGAAATGGCTGTGTGTCCTACTGGAGACAGATTCTCTCAATTCTGTAGGCCCAGGGCTTTTACTGTTTCTTTCCCACATCCTAGTGAATTCAAGGTCAACTCAATTCTTATCTTTGAATTGTTGCTATTAGTGTTTTTGTGGGGAGAGTGATGAAAGGGTAAATTCTATTCTGCTGTCTTGCTGATGTCACTCTCTGAGGCAATTAAGGTACAGTTAACATTTTTTTTTTAATAAGTAGGAGGATTATACTCTAAAATATCAGAAGAATCACTTCTTAGCCCTTTGGCTAAGATCAAGTGTACAATATCAGAAGAAAAGGTATAACATAGGAAATACATAAACCAGTAACATAGCTTTTATTACCATTATCAAGTATTATGTACTAGGCATAACTGCATGTACTATACAACCTACAAGTAGGTTTGCTCATACCAGCATCACCACCAACACAGTAATGTATCACACTGTGATTTCAGGGCAGCTAGTGCACTAGACAATAAAAAATGTTCAGCTTTATTATAATATTATGAGGCCACCATCATATGTACAGTCTATTATTGACCAAAGCATTGTTATGAGGTGCATAACTATATTTGTTTAGGCTTCTATCTAGACTCTATTCTTTTGCTCTGAACTATGTGTCTGTCCTTTGGACAATATCACACTGTGTTGATCACTGTAGCTTTATAGTAAGTCTTCATATTATGTAATATAAGACCTATAACTTTCTTCTTTTATTAGTATTATTATTTTGTTGTTGTTGTTGTTGCAGTTTGGCCAGGGCTGGGCTTGAACTCACCACTCTCGGTACATGGGGCTGACATTCTACTCACTGAGCCACAGGCACCACCCTAACTTTCTTCTTTTTTTGGCTATTTTAATGTCATAGTCTTTCCATATAAATTTTAGAGTAAGGTTGCTGATAATCTATAAAAAAGAGATTTTGATTGGGATTGTATTAAATCAAATGGGGGAGAACTGACATCTTAATGCTGAGTCTAACAACCCACATATACAGTATATTGTTCCAATTATTTTAATCTTTGTTGATACAAGGTCATGTCATCAATAAAAAGCAATACTGTGACCTCCTCTTTCCTGGTTTGGATACCCTTTATTTCTTTCTCTTGCCTGATTGCTCTGGCTAGAACTTCCAGCACTATGTTGAATAGAAGTGGTGACAGCAGGCACCCTTGTCTTGTTCCAGTTCTTAGGGCAAATGTGTCCAACTTTCCTCCATTCAGCATGAATTTGGTTGTGCATTTGTGATACATGGCTTTTAAGATTTTAAGACATAATTTCATTCTATGTCTAGTTTTTTGAGGGTTTTATCATGAAAGGGTGAATTTTGTTCAGTGTTTTTCTTCATATATTGAAATGATCATGGTCTTTGTTTTTGCTTCTGTTAATGTGGTAAATCACACTTACTGATTTACATTATGTTGAACCATCCTTGCATCTCTGGGATGACGTCTACTTAGTCACAGCAGATTTTTTTTTATATGCTACTAAATTGTTTGATAATATTTTAATGAGGATTTTTGCATCTGTATTCATAAGGGTATTGGTTGGTAGTTTTTTTTTTTCTTTCTTTTTTTTTGAGGCAGAGTCTCACTATGTCACCCTCAGTAGATGTCGTGGTATCATAGCTCACAGCAACCTCCAACTCCTGGGCTCAAGAGATTCTCTTGCCTCAGCCTCCCAAGTAGCTGGGACCACAGGCGCCTGCCACAATGCCCAGCTATTTTTTGGTTGCAGTTGTCATTATTGTTTAGCTGGCTCAGATTGGGTTCAATCACGCCAGCCTGGGTGTATGTGGCTGGCACCATAACCTCTGTGCTACAGGCACCAAGCCAGCAGTTTTCTTTTTCATTGTTGTTGTATCTTTTTCTGACTTTGGTATGAAAGTGATACTCGCTTCATAGAATGAGTTTAGGAGAATTCCTTCCTTCTCTATTTTATGGAATAGTTTCTGTAGCATGGGTACCAGCTCTTCTTTGTAGGTCTGGTCGAATTCAGCTATGAATCCATCTGGTCTAGGGCTTCTTTTGGTTGGATTTTTTTTTTTTTTTTTTGAGACAAAGTGTCAAGATATCACCTTGGGTAGAGTGCAGTAGTATCATAGTTCACAGCAACCTCCAACTCTTGGGCTCAAGTGATTCTCTTGCCTCAGTTTTTCTATTTTTAGTAGAGATGGGGGTCTTGCTTTTGCTCAGGCTGGTCTTGAACTTGTGAGCTCAAGCAATCCACCTACCTCAACCTTCCAGAGTGCTAGTATTAGAGGCATGAGCACCACAATCAGCCAGGAAAATTTTTTATTACTGTTTGAATTTTGTTGTCTATTATTGGTCTGTTCAGGAATTCTATTTCTTCCTGATTGAGTCTTGGGTGATTGTGTGTTTCTAGGAATTTTTCCATTTCCTCTACATTTTTTAGTTGATGTACATAGAGGTTTTCATAGTATTCATGGATGATGTTTTGTATTTCTCTGGTATCAGTTGTAATGTCTCCTTTTACATTTCTGATTGAGGTTATTTGGGTCCTTTCTCTTCCAGTCCTGGTTCATCTTGCAAGCAGTCTGTTGATTTTATCTTTTCAAAGAACCAACTTTTTCTTTTGTTGAGCTTCTATGTTGTTTTGTGTTTGCCCACTTCATTTAGGGATGTCTTTCATTAATGCTTTTTAGTTTTCTCCATAGCAATCCTCCATATGTGTTTTTGGATTTATAGCCAAGGACTTCAGTTCTATGGGATTATTGTAACTGATTTTTAAAAAATTCATATTCCACTAGTTTATTGGTGGAATATAGGAATCAATTGACTCTTGGACAGTCATCTTGCATCATGTGACCTTGACAAACTAATTTGTTAGTTCAGGTTTTTGATAGATTCATTTTTATTTTCTATATAATCAAGCATGTCATTTGAGAATAAAGGTAGTTTTATTTTTTCTTTTCCAAACAGTATGACTTTTATTTTTGTGACTTATTATCCTAACTAGAATTTCCAGTATAATGTTGAAAGTTGATACTTTTGTCTTATTTCAAATTTTATGAAGAAAGCATTCAATAACTGTTTTCTCTCACCAGTAGGAGATTTTCATAGATACCTTTAATTAGACTGAGAAATTTTTCTCCTATCTCTAGTTTGATGAGAGTTTTTGTCATGAAGTTTGTCAAAAGCTTATTCTGCAATGATTATGTGACCATATGATTTTTCTTATTTAGTGTAGTAATATGGTAAATTGTATGATTGATTTTCAAATATTGAGCCAGCCTTCCATTAAAACAATGAACCATATGACCTCAAGATAAATTATCCTTCTTTTTGTATACTGCTGGCTTAGATTTGTTAGATTTGCTAATTTTTTTTTTTTTTTTTTTAGACAGAATCTCAAGCTGTCACCCTGGGTAGAGTGCTGTGCTGTCACAGCTCAAGCAACCTCAACTCTTGGGCTTAAGTGATTCTCTTGCCTCAGCCTCCCAACTAGCTAGGACTACAGGCACCCACTACAATGCCTGGCTATTTTGGGGGTGTAGTTGTCCTTGTTGTGTGGCAGGCCTGGGCCGGATTCAAACCTGCCAGCTCCAGTGTATGTGGCTGGCTCCCTAGCTGCTTGAGCTACAGGCATCGAACCATAGATTTGCTAATTTTTAAAAAGAATTTTGTATTTGCGTTCAGAAAAGATACTGGTTTATATATATATATTTTTTTTTTGTGACTTGGTTTTGGTATTAGTGTAATGGTAGCCTCATAAAATGAGTGGCAAGTGTTTTCTTCTCTTCTATTTTATGTTTTTTCTTCCTGAAATGCTTAGCAGAGTTCACAAGTGAACCAAATCATCTGAGCCTAGAGGTTTATTTTGGGGAGGTTTTAATTACAAATTCAATCTTCTTTTATATAGGCCTATTCAGGTAATCTATTTCTTTTGTAATCAGTTTTGGTAGTTTGTGTCTTTCAAGGAATTGGTTGTTTCACTTAAGTTATCAAATTTATAGAATTTTTAGTAGTATACCTTATTCTCCTTTTTGTGATTGTAGGATCAGTAGTGATATCCCCTCTCTCATTACTCATACTGTTTATTTGTCTCTTTCTTTTCTTGGTTAACATGCCTTTTAAAGTTATTATCTTTGGATTTGCATCAAAAAGGACATTCCAGCTTGGTTCCAGAGACTCCTTGGGTCTGTAATCCAGCCCAGAAAAGTGAAGTTTTTGGTTATCCCAGACACAGAAATGAGACTACACAATGCTGCTTTTCACCTTGGAAAAGAAGATGAAGGTAATCATGGATTCTAACTAGCTACAGAGATAACCTCAGCCCTAAAGTTTTTCTGGAGTCTTAGCCTCTGAACTGGGAATAATTTTTTGGTCCAAGAGCCTGGCGTTTGGGTCACTAAATGGACAAAACATGTTTCAAAGACTTTGAGGACTGAGTGAAACAGGCCCCCAGGCACTATGTAGGTTGGAGTCCCAGGCTGGCACAGGGAGTCCATTCTCCCACTTCCAGTCCCCAACCCATGCTCCCCGTGAGACAAGAAACATACAGAGTAGAATTTAGGGGGGACACTGCAGGGGCTGGGAGAAGAAAGGTGAGCTCCAATGATCTGTAAACCTCATAGTATTGAGAAGCATTGTTACATTACTTTTAGAATGCACAAAGGGGTTCGGAAGGTAGAAACTATCATGACCATTTTACAAAAAGAAATTGCTAAGGCTCAGAGAAGTGATATATTGGCTCATGATCACACAGTAAGTGGCAGAGCCAGAGTAGGGCCAGGATACTCCTCAGCTGATCCTGTTTTTGATCCATCTTTTTGGGTGCCTGGCTTGTCTGAAAAACAGCTGAACTTGGCTGACCTCAGATGCACATGCTGGATAACTGTGGGAGTGGCATGACCCTCCCTCCTCTTCCCAGTCTTTATTCTCTCTTTAGTTCCAGTCACCACCAGATGCTCACTGTTTTACTTATTTAATTGTTTATTGTATGTCTACCCTCACTAGAAAGTGGGCTCCACGAGGGCAGGGATTTTTGTGTGTCTGTCCACTCTATGTATTTATTGCCTCGAACAGTGCCTGGCATATAGTAAGCATACAGTTAATACCTAGAGAATGAGTGAACTGCCATCCATGGAAACAAGTTTCATGTGTGCTAAATCAGAGGTAATGGCAAAAAATATCTACAACGAGACAACCATAAAGCATTTTGAAAAAATTATATTCTGGCTGACTGCAGATGCCTGCCATAGCCTTTTGATATTAGGAAGACCTGCTTTGTCTTTGTTAAAAGTGGTAGGGAGATGTCAAAGGTGCACCACCAACAGAGCCTTGCCCCTTTATATTAAGTATAAGGTAAACAGATGGACTGAAAGGATATTGAAAAGTAGGTAATATCATCTGTGATTCAGCAACATGTGATACTGCCCAGGGTCACCTTGAACTGCTCTCCACTAAGCTCAACTCCTATAACAGTCAGCTACTGCACAGTGGTCTATAACACACAGCTGCAAAGTTCCAGTGGTCTCCATCAAGCATTTATTTCTCTTTCAAGCATCTAAAAATCAACTGGGGCAGGTCTGCTCTGAGGTTGTTTGGGTCCTGGCCTTTCCCACTAGTCTCTCACTTTCCCGGGGTCAGTGGGCTTCCCAGGGTATGCTCTTTTAGTTTAAATGGCAGAAGCACAAGAGGACAAGCCCGCTTGTGTGCACAAATTTCCAGCCTTTCTTCTGTGGACATTCTAGTGGGTGGGGTGAATCACAAAGACATGTGGGTCCCAATCCAGCTGGGAATACCTTTTCCTCTAGTGAGTGTCACATGGCAAAGGGGCTGCCAGGGAGAGGGGGGAGAACTGGGAACAGTGACACACTCTGTCATCACTGTATCCCACAATGTGTCTCACTGGTGTAGTGGTGCAGTCATCAGTCAGAATGGCAATTCTGAGACTAAGTACAACATTCCAACAGTTGCTGTCATGCTGGGCAACCTGTAACTTTAGGGACACCAAGTCTCGTGTCTGTGCCAATTACTCCTGCAGGAGAAGCAGATGTCTTGAAGGGGAGGATGTCATTCTACAAAAGGACATTCATGGATGAAGTGGCCTCAGGCCATGTGTGGCCCTCCAGATCCCCAAGTGAGGCCCCTCTATCTGAATCCAAATGTCACAATACAAATCCCTTTATTAAAGGGAAGGTGGAAAATCCTATACGACAAATGACTAGGTTTACTCATTAAAGACCTTTTTCTTTTCCTATACATTGGCATACCTATGTATGTTTATATGTGTATATTTATATGTTTATTGGTAAATGTGTATATGTATTTATAAGTATATATAAATTTACAAATGTGTGTGCATAGGTAAATGGCTTTGACTAAATCCTGCAGTGTGCTTGTTTCTACTTCATTAATTTCTACTTGTATCATTATTGTTATATAATATTATCCTCTCTTCTACTTTCTTTAGATATATTTGCTGTTTTTTCTCAATGTCTTAGGTTATATACCTAAATAACCAATTTTTAACATTTGTTACTTCCTAAAAGAAGATTTAAGGCTGTTCATTTCCTTTTAAGTGCTGCTTTGGCTGAATCCCACAAATTTGGTATTTTCATTATTTTTCACCTCTAAATATTTTCAGATTTCCATTGTTGTTTTATGTTACTAGTATTTCCCCTTATCTCCCTACACATATTTATATATGAACAAAACGCCCCAACAAAAAGACAATGACTATCAGACTAAATTTAAAAACATGCTACTTTACAGTGCTTAAAGGAGTTACACATTAAATATAAGGATAGAAAATGTTTAAAAATAAAAGGCTAGGGGTGAGAGGATAGAGCAAGATGGCGCAATGGAACCCTCCAGCTGTCCTGCTCCTGACAGGAACACCCATTGGAGCCACCATCCATGCAAAAAAGCACCTTTGTGAGAACCAAAACTCAGGTGAGTGATCACAGTACCTGGTTTTAACAACATATCAAGGAAAGGGGCTCTGAAGATGACAGGAAAGACAGCTCTAAATTATCTATGCCACCCCACCTAGCTCCCAGCAGGGCAGGGGAGAGAGACTCTATGTGCCAGGGAAAGAAAGCAAAGTGACTATACTACACTACACAGGGCATCTGCCCACAGCAGGGATATTTAGACCAGTGCTGACCTGAGGGAATCCTCTGCCCTAGCAGTAGGAACCTGAGTCTCAGTGTTGGCTAGCTCCGCCACCAGCTGACAAAGGCAGGCAGGCAGGCAGGCCTCAGACTGCAGTCCTTGGGCAAGTCCTCACGCTGGTCTGGGAATCAGTGGACTTTGAGTGCACATGACCCAGTGAGACACAGCTGTAGCAGCCAAGGGCACCTGCATCACTCCTCCTCCTACACCAGACAGGGAAGCTGAGGATAGTGAAAGAGAGAGTACATGGGTCTTTTTCTTGCCACTTGGTTATCAGCTCAGCCACAGTAAAACAAAGCATCAGGCAGATTCCTGAAGCCCCAGATTCCAGGCCTCAGCTAACTGGATGCAATTCTAGACCCACTCAGCTGTAGTGGCCAGGGGAGTGCTCACAGCACCCTCTGCCAACTCCCAGCCTAAAAGGACATGGGGCCTGTGACCGTCCCCTTTCAGTTAGGGAATCAGTGACACAGCACCTAAGAGTTGGGTATCTGTGGTCAAGGTAGGGACTTGGCTGAAAATCCCTGGTTGCTATGGAGCCACAGGCATGTTTGAGAACTACTGTCTATCTAGGATTTTGTTTCTGGTAGTGAAGTCAAGTTGATGTATGGTTAATAAGTTTGGGAGACAAAAAATATGAAAGTGACCCTTCTGAGGATAATTACTTTTAACCTCAGGCAGCAGTTAGGAATGGACACCTTAAAGAGATTCTAAACCATAATATTGACAATTTCATATTAAAGGTTCATTAGTTTAGTTTAGTTTTTTTTTTTTTAAGTTTGAGAAAACCTCTTACTCTTAATTTCAGTTTAAAATGCCCACTCAAGTAACTAAAATATACTTGTGGCTATTATCAAGTTTAAAAACATTATTGGAGTATTTGTTTTACTTTTGTAAGTAAGTTGAAAATGTGGCATCAAGTAGTATTAAAAGGTCCCTTAGAAGTAACTGATGATATATGTAATACTTTAAAATAGAATAAGATTTCCAAGTCAAACTTTTTTAGGCTAAAGAGGCACTAGGTTTCTGGATTTATAATTTTAACAGAAAAAAAAAAAAAACTATCTAACCACCTCAAACACTTTACAAACAAGAGTCTGAGAAATATTTTATTTTTAACTTTTATTTTTATTGTTGACACTATTACAGATAGATAGAACAATCACAACCATATTAACAAACCAAAAACCTGTGCACAGAAACAAGATGAAGAAAATATATCAGGATGTTAACCACAGTCTTTGGACGATGAAAATATGGGTGAGTTTCTCTTCTACATTTCCGTAACTTCAGAGTTTCTATAATAATCACATACTTCATATCTTCATATATAATGGAAATATATGTAATAAAGGTGGACTACCGAAACACTATAATGAAGATCATTCAAGGAAACAGACAAAATAACCATAATCCCACAACCACACAACTATTTCTTAATTGTTTTCCAGCTTTCTTCCCATCTTTGACACTTATGCATATTTATCATTAACACTCTAATAATCATAGACTGGTGCACAGATCAAGATGTTGCTAACAGCAGTTGTTGTTGGATGTGGGGAATATGTGTGAACTTTCTCCTTCTACTTTACTGAATTTCCAAAGTTTTCTATGTGTATGTATTATATTTGTAATGGAAAAATACATACATAAAATTATTACTGAAATATGAAAGATTATTCAAGGAATTTGAGACAAAATATTTAACCATAATCCCACAATGACAATACTATTTTAGTTATTTTCCACATTTCTTTTCACATTAGACTTTATGCATACATATTTAACACTGTTATAATCACAAGCTTGTGCACTGAAATAGGATGGAGGAAATAGTTCAAGATGTTAGCAGTAGTGGCTGGGTGTTGGGAATATGGGAGAATTCTGTTCCTTTTCTAATTTACTGTTATTTTCCAATTTTTCCTTTGGGGATGTATTATGCTTGTAAACAGGGACATACATAATACATTTTGTTATCAGGACACTACTTTAAGGAACATTTGAAAAAATTAAGATGAATATATTTAAGCATAATTCCACAAAGGTAAGATAATAGCTATTTTGAATATAGATTTTGACACAGTTATACTCATAAACCTGCCTACAGAAATAAGAGTAAATAAGATACTAGAGAATGTATCTGTCTTTGGATGTTAGGGATGTGTTTTTTTTTTCCTCCACTTTTCTGTATTTTCCAAGCGTTTGATAATGAGTTCAAATTATGTTCACAATGAAAACATGATCAGTAATACTACCATAAAGAACAATCAAGGAATTTAAGAAAATAATGCTCCACTAAAAGCCTACAACAACAACAACAACAACAACACAACAGCTTTTGACTATAAGCGTACATTTTTAAACAGTTATAATTGTAGTATAAATATAATTTTGTGTCCTGCTCTCTCCACTAAATATTCTGTAAATATATTTCCACATTGCTACATAACTTATGATTATCACTTAAACAGCTGCATAAGAGTCCATAGATACTCATTTAATCATGCCCCTACTGTTTGCCATTTAAGTTGTTACTAGCTTTTCACTAACTTACAGTTGGAACAGACACCCTGACTTTGGCAATCTGCCTCCTGAAAAGAGTCTACTGAGAAACACTGCCAACAGAAACCAGCCAGCTAAGCTCACCCCAGCATCAAGGCCGAGTTCCTGAGACTCCCCTTCCCATACAGGGCCTCACTGCCCTTTGGTGTTCCATGTGTCCATTCCAACCTCAGGCCTTCCTATGCAGCTATCCCTCACCTACACCACACCATCAAAAAAGCGCCTCTCCAAACTGCCCAGGACACCACTCAATTCGTTCTGACCAAACTGGCCTTCCAGTCCCTGCCTCCATTTTCTTCTGTCTGTCTCCTCCTCCTCCTAGATCTGCTGACGTATTAGGGCTCCTTTCTTTGGCTTGTTCATTTCAGCTTCTTGTTCTTAGCTCTGCAACCTCCCAGGACTTTGGCATTACCTGCAGCTTTGACACACGAGCCCTAATCCCAATCTAGGAGAGTTAAGATTCAGACACATTTCCCCCAGTGGGTACTTAATGATCTGCACTTATCTTTTACTTACTTAATCTACAGATCTACTTTTTTTTTAAGTTTTTTTAAAATTTTAATTTTTTTTTTTCTAGCCAACTCAAGGCCAGAAAATTTCTTAAGATAGCCATTATGCGAGGGGAGGGGAAGCAAAAGAGCACAGATGGTCCACAGGACATGGGAAACCTCAACTTGGGAGTAAGAGGAAAACTAAGGGAAATCACACAAACAGGACATTCATGGACAGCTCAGAAATACTGAAGGCATGAAGAGAAGGAGCACATGGTAACAAAACAAATTAAGGCTGCTGGGGAACCTGAGTCCATGTTAAGCTTGGGTTGGACTGTAAAGAAAGCTTTTATTTTTTAAATGCAAGTTAAACATGGGGTTAGAGAGGGTAGAGAAGAGGAAAAATAGCAATGGAAAGATCTAAGGATATTAGCTCCTGGGCACCCAGGGTGCAAACTGGCTTGTGGTAGCACGCACTAACACACAGGGGACCCAAGCCACATTGCTACTTGTCACTTAAGGCAGGAAGCACACAAAGGAAGGGATAAAAGGTTGTTAGCCTGCATCCTTATTTACAGCATGAGAGCCTCTCCTCCAGTTCTCAACCTTCATTAGGCACTACCGTGATCTAGTGATGGTTGTAACCCATTCTTTAAAGGCAAAGACAAGATTTACAGGGAAAAGCTTAAGGTTTTAGGAATTCACTATCGAACACACATTAAGTTGGTTTTTTAAAAAAAACAACCAAACTTGTAATATTTGTGCATGAGAACCACAACAGTGTACATACAATGTGGCAACTGATCAATTTGGGTCACAAGAGGCCAATCTGTATATTGTAAAAGCTTACACAACATTAGGTTTCAAAGTTTTGGTGCAGACAAAATTGCTGCAAAAAGAAGCTAAAGGTACTTCTCTTTTAAGACAGCAAAGAGTAAAAGTCACGTTATCTTTCATGCCGACACTTTCACAAGACTATTTAACAGTAAGAAACAAAATATGATTACTCAAACAGATACTGACAGGGTTCAAATAATGCACAATAAATCTTTCTCAGGATCTAAGACACTTACAAATATACTGTAATTTGTTGCTCTCTCCCTCCTCCAAAAAAAGAAAAATCAAAAGAGTACCAAGTAAGGTACCTCAGCACAGTAAACTGTCACTGATATCACATTAAATCCAAATATATGTGATCACTGTTTTGCTATGATTTGCTATTATATATACATGTCAGGAAATAGCACATATAGTGTATAGGAGTGTCATTTACAACTGATTGGGGTAATCTTTGTAGACTTGAATACTTTGCGGGTTTTTCCCTTACTCTGGTTATTTGGATGAAAGGTCAGGTGTTTGCTGTGGCTGTCCCCCATGCAGACAGTGATGTCTGATGGGGAGACTAATACTGAAAAGGTATCTACATCCAGTCTCTTCTCAGTCTGAGCTGTTGGATTTTAAGTCGGATGTGTACATGTTAAGGTTAAGTTTGCTACTGGCACTATCAAAGGTTGGTCTGTATTTTCTGTAGTTTGGTTAAGAGTCAAGTCCGAGGGGAAGGCTTTCTAACCTGTACTCCCCTGCTCTCAGCCAGTATGAGTATTCTGGTGTCTGGCAAGGGACAGGAGGTCACTGAAGAGCTGCCCGCAGACATCACATTTGAAGTACTTCTCATCAGCCTGGTCGGCACCACCAGTGCTGGTGCTGGCACGTTCGATGTAGCCTGAGCACTCACCAAAGGCATTGGCAGGCTCAAAGATGATCATGCTGGCATGGGTTTTCAGGTGCTCACCGAAGGCGGCACTGGAACTAAATGTTTCTGGGCATTCATGGCAGTCATAGTATGGTTCTTCCACCTCAATCTCTTCTTCTTCATCTTCTTCTTCTGGGTCTTCAATCCCTGCGCCATCAGGTTCATCGGCATCTCCCTCTGGTTCTTCAGCTTTTCCCTCTGGCTCTTCAGCTCTTTCTTCTGGGTCTTCAATCCCTGCGCCATCCGGTTCATCAGCATCTCCAATTGGTTGTTCAGCCTCTGCATTTGGTTGCTCGGCCTCTCCACTTGGCTCTGCAGCCTCTCCATCTGGCCCTTCGGCCTCTCCATCAGGCTCAGCAGCCTCCACCTCTGGCTCGGCAGCTTCCATCTCTGGCTCAGCAGCCTCCACCTCTGGTTCAGCAGCCTCTGCATTTGACCCCTGAATGCGCAAAACTTGTGGAACAAGGACATTGGCTTCAACCTCCTGAGCTGCTGCTACTTCTTCTTCATCTTCTTCTTCTTCAAGATGAAGCTCCTTATGCTTAGTGAGGACTGTGGTATGAATAAAGGACTTGCCACAATCCTTGCACTCATAGAATGGTATAGCTCCTTTGAGGGGCTCAATAAGAAATGAGGTATGAGTATAGGAAGGCCCATACTCATAGGGTTCATTCTTATGAACACTTATATGATCTGCAAGTTCTGCAGCCTCAACGAAGGATTCTCCACAGACTGCACATTCAAAGAGTCTCTCTTCAGTTTGGCTTCTCTGATACTCAGTGAGGGCTAAGCCTGGAATGATAGCTTCCTCAACCATCTGGCTCTGCTCCAGTAACTCATCTTCCCTGTGAAGTCTCATATGCTCATTAAGGGCGGAGCTGTGAATGAAGCCTTGTCCACATAGAAGGCATCGGATGGCTGACCCAGCAAGTGCAGGATTCCTTTCTGCAGCACGATTCCTCCGTGGCTTCGTGGGCAAAAGGGCAATAAAACCATCATCACACGCCTTCATGGAATACAACTGGTCTTGTTCATGAATTCTCTGATGCTCAAAAAGGAATGAGCTATGAATAAAAGATTCCCCACACTTTGGGCATTCATACAGCTGCTCACCAGTGTATTCTCTCTGATAGTCGCTGATAGAATGGGTGTGAATTACAGAATGCGTGTACTCACGGCTATCAACGAGGCACTTCCTGCTGTGGACTTTCTGGTGGTCTGTGAGGTCTGTGAGATCCACAAAGCCCAGCCCACAGTCCTGACATTCATAGATTGTGTCATCCGGGTCTTCCTTCTGAGATTCATCCATGTCTGAACCCTGAATGACAGAGTCTTCAACCATCTCCTCATCCTGGGTCTCCTTGTCCTGGGTCTCCTCACCATGATTCATCTCACCATGGGCCTCCTCACCATGGGTCTCCTTGCCATGAGTCATCTCATCATGGGTCTCCTCACCATGAGTCATCTCACCAGGGGTCTCCTCTTCATGAGTCTCCTTGCCATTAGTCGTCTCACCATGCATCTCTTCACCATGAGTCATCTCACCATGGGTGTCCTCGCCCTGGGACTTCTCTTGAGTATAGTTTTTCTGATGTGTGTTGTGGTCTTCGCTGGTGGCAAACCATTGCCTGAACTCGTTATATCTGATACGTGCCTGTTCTTTTATATATTGCTCTTGGGCATAACTTGTCTGAGGGTCAGTAGGAGCCAAGCTGTGAATGACAGAATGCTCATAGTTTCTGCTTCCAGAGGGCTTCTCTCTATCATGAATCTTCTGGTGTTCAATGAGGTCATAGCTATATGCAAAGGACTCTCCACACTCCTGACATTCATAGACCTTCTCTCTGTGGTGAACTGTGTATCGTTCACCAAAAGGTAGAGGGTGAATTACAGAGGTTTCCTTGCCCCTACGCTCAATGTACTTCTTTTTAGCACGAGCCTTCTGGTATTCACGGACATTTGAGCTGGGAACAGAGAATTCACCATCCTTCTTCAATTCACCAGATCCCTCTCCAGTGAGACTTTTCTGAGGTTTGGCATGAGATACACTCTGGATAACAGAGTCCTCATGGCTGTTATTCTTACCCCCTTCATAAGGCTTCTCTCTGGCAGGAATCTTCTGTTGCTTATTAAGGTCTGAAATATAAGTGGAGGATTCTCCCTTCTCATTACATTCAACCAGTTCATTTCCATTGTGAATTTTCAGAGGTTTGGAAGCTGCCAAGCTATGAACAACGGACTTCTTGTATTCCATTCCTTCACAGGTATTTCCTCCAGCACAGACTTTCTGATAGTTAATAACATCAGAGCTCTGAATGGTAGATTCTGCAATCACTTTGAGTTTAAAGGGCCCTGCTGCGCTGTGACTATTCTGAGCTTCAGCAGAGGCTAAGCTATGAATAACAGATCTCTCCTGTGGTCTCCCCTCATAGACATTTTCTTTGATGAGAAAATTCTGGTTTTTATTAGGGTTAGAGCTGATGGTGAATGCCCTCTCCTCCTCCTCATTTTCAGGTGGTCTTGTTATAGTATGACTCTTCTGAGATTCAGTGAAGGGTACACTGTGAATGACAGATTTCTCGTATCCTCTGCCTTCAAAGAGGTTCTTTCGAGGATGAGTTTTCTGATGCTCATTGATGTCTGAGCTTTGCATAAAAGCATCCCTGCCATCATCAAAGTTGTAGAGCTTCTCCTTAGGGTAAGTTTTCTGACGCCTTTTTAGGGACTGACCAGGAATAAAGGTTTCCTCACACACTTTACCCTTATTTTCAAATGGGTTTCCTCTAGCATGGATTTTCTGATGTTCTTTCAGGGATGAGCTGTGAAGGAAGGTCTCCCCACACACCTTACATTCATAGACTTTCTCTTTACCATACATTTTCTGAAATTCGCTGAAGGTTGAGCTAGGCATAAAGGCTTGCTCACACTCGCGCTCACGTTCACGTTCACGCTGGCGCTCCCGTTCCCGCTGGCGCTCCCGTTCCCGCTGGCGCTCCCGTTCCCGCTGGCGCTCCCGCTCCCGCTGGCGCTCCCGCTCCCGCTGGCGCTCCCGTTCACGCTGGCGCTCATTATCTTTGTCATCACCAAAGTGGATTTTCTGGTGCTCAATCAGGGCAGAACTATGAAGGAAGGTTTCCTTACACACCCTGCACCGATAGAATTTATCTTTGCCATATATCTTCTGAAGCTCAGTGAAGGTTGGGCTAGGCATGAAGGTCTCCTCATACTCCTCATCCTTACATTCCATGAGATATTCTCTAGCATGAATTTTCCGGTGTTCAGCCAAGGCGGCGCTCTTATTAAAGGTTTCCCCGCACTCCTTACACTCAAAATGTTTCCCTCCAGTCTGACTTTTCTGAACCTCACTGACAGCCACACTGCGGATAAAGGACTCGCCATACTCATAGAGGTTCTCCCGCGTATGCATGATCTGGTGCTCAACAAACTCTGAGATGACACTGAATGACCTCCCACACTCATCACACACATATGGCATATCCCCAAAATTAACAACTGGCTGCGAGTCGGTGAAAGAGGGGGCGCTCAGGCTGCTCAGACTGCTCATGCTCATGGCTTTTCTCATTTCACTACTACATTCAAAGGGCTTCTTTCTGGCACAGCCTCTCTGATCATGGGTTGAATTATTCCCATCTGTGTCAAAATGATAGCGCCTCTTTCTTTCAAGAACTCTCTTTCTGGAAGCAAGATCTGAGTTAAACCTAGAGCCTCCCCTGAACGCATTCCTTTCACAAGCCCTCTCCTGGATCACTGAATCCCTCTTGTTTAACGAAACATCCTTCCAGTTATCATCTGATGTTCTGGGGAACCTCTGCGGCTGATCGCTTGCCTCCCTTGTTCTTCCTGATTTGGAGCTGCGTGACACATCAGTGACGAATTTGTCCATTATCACCCCATGGGAAGATTCATCTTCACAAATTCCCCGCCGGTGGGCTGACTTTTTGGCATCAGGCATAGTTTTCAGACCTGGAAAGAAACCCCAATATAAATACTCCCTAGTCCTTGTACTTGTATAAAATGACAGTGGGACTTGGAGGAGAGCACCTTTCTCTCATATGTAGGAATGGAAAGTGTAGAAGTTTTCGCAATAGGCATCTCATTGATTGTGTGGCTTCTCTGTAGGGTCTGCCTGCTGCTTACCTCGACTGGTGCTTGGGTAGGCACTTCTCTTGGACCTTGAGGAGTGGCCCTGTGTCATGTGGGAGTGGCCATCATCTTCAGCAAGCTGCACCCCTGGTCATAAGAACAATACGACGGCTCAAATTTGAGTTGAGGACCAAGACTCATCATCATACACTGATCTCCGTCTTTCTCTGTGTCACTAAACATGAAGTGGCTCATATCCGATTCTTTGGATGTCTTTCACTTGCTGTCTCATTTCCCTACCATCCATTCCTTAACACATTCTAATCTGCATTTTAATTAATTCTTCTCACTCCACCCAGAAATTTGTAAAAATACCCTGTGTGCCTGAATTCAGTGCATCCTTTTTTAGTCTTCACTTTCTCGTAAACAACTCTTAAGTCTTGATATCCTCTTTTTCACTGGCCTCCGTGGTCTTCCTCTTACCTCTTGACTGTTCTCTCTCCACCTGCTCTCCAAACACTGGAGCTCCTCGATGCCCCATGGCCTCACAGACCTACCCAGCCCACTGCCTAGCACCACTTGGGCTAGATGCCTTCCAGGAAGAGTCTGCACGAGAACTGCGGGTCCCACTCTAATGTACGTTGAAGCTTTCCAGCACCAGCGCTCTAGCAAACATGTTGCCCCCTCCACCCTTGTACAATATATTCTTCACAAAAAGCAGAAGGATTTCTTAAAAACACAAATCTCACCATTTACTCCCCTGTTTGAAATCTTTCAAAGGTGTCTTATTACCCTTCAAGTCCAAATATATTAACATGGACTCTTAGCGATTGCAGCTTGAAAAGAGCAAGGTGACAAAATGTGCCAGCGACTGGACAGGGAGCTGCTTACCTAGCGAGAGCAGCTTCCTGTAGTTCTCCATGTTGTCTTGGATTGTGTTGTGAGGCTTCCTGTCCTCAGCAGGGTCTGTGACATTTTGGTACGATTCAGCATCCTAAAATAGCAAATACACATCTTTCAATGGAGTCTGTCCCCATGGACATCCAAAGAGAGAAGAATAATGTTGGCGACATGGGTGCTACATATATGAAGTTATATAGGAAGTGCTCACGGAACTTGGGGTTCTGAGTGATCCAAGCCAAGTGTTACTAGGGGCCTACGTCGTACCTACCTTGGTGCTACACTCTGAGGCAGATCCGAAAGACGCATGACACATATTCCTTGCCCTCATGCAGCTTATAATTTGGTTGGAGAGAAAAGACTCATGAAACAATTAGAGAACAATAAACAATAAATTGGGGTATAGATAATAAGTGCTAAAGTTTTATAAAGGGATAGTTCAGGGTGGGCCTGAACAGTGAGCAAAGGTTTTACAGAGGGCTTTAGGTAGGGGCTTAAATGGTGGGTGAGATTATGATACAACAGAAAGGGATTGGTGGGAAAGCTCCAATGGGCTAAGTTCAAGCATGGGTAGTGTACTTGGGGAACAGAAAGGAGATATACTCAGCAGACACCTGCTCAGGACTTAAAGCTCCCTTCCTGTTCCTCCACTGCATAGCAGGGCTACACTGCCATCACTTACAGTTTGTAGAATTTCCAAATAACCCAGGAGCAACTGGTAGCACTGAGGGCCTTTATTTTATAATTGCCTTTGCTATTTTAGGGGACATTTACCTAAGAAGGAATTTGAGAATCCCCTAAATTACTCAGACAAATCTTTCTATTCAGTATCTTAAAGCATCTTTGCTTTTGGCCAGCTGGCTACACTAAAACATCACTAGGTTTGGTGAGTCATGGTCCTGGAGGCCCAGAGAGAGATTGGACAGGGAGATGGTGCTGGGGGAAGCCCAGGGGCTTTGGAGCTGGAGAGAACCCTGGGTCAAAGGAGAGTCACATCATTTGTGAACTGTGAAACCTCGGGGAACAGAAATCTCCCTGAGCCTCAGGGTCTTCATCTCTAAAATGGGAGAAGAGCATCCACCTGCCTTGTAAGGGTGAAGATTTTTTACAATGTGATGTGTTTTATAAAGAAAATATAGAAGTTTTGGTATTAAGTTCAATGGAGTTCTACTGGTAGGAAGAGGCATGAGTGTTATAACAACATGAAAAATGTGAGAAAAGAGGGATTGCAGACCAAGGTGCATCACCTACTGAGAAAGAGGAAGAGACACAATCATCAGGGTCTGAATGAAAAGCCTATTTACCCAGCTGCCAGTGTCCAGACATCAAAAAGAAAACATAACAACAAAAATTAAACAGGGCAAGGAAACGAAGAAGAGCTTCAAAAATGTAACTCTTTCTCAAATAAAAAAAAAAAAAAAAGATGCTCACTGTGTGCTTGAAATTGACAAAGAGCATCTGCATGTACACAGCTGCCATGAAGTTCACCTGGAAAAGCCACTATGCTGAGAATAAGATGGCACAATTTAATTGCACAACATGACCTATTCACATGAACTACTAAGAAATTTGTACATGACGCTAAGGGATGAGAGGATTTTCTCTTTTGTAATTCAGAGTGTAATTTACACCAACTGATGCTGCTGTTTCTACTATACTGAGTCAATAGAAATCAATGGGCTCCAGATTCTGGACTATGCTGCCACTCTGCATGTTGTCAAAGAAGGGCACTTAAAAAGCAAAACAAGGCCAAGTCCAGCTATCAGGACAGCAGTGACCAGGCCCACCCATGCCTCTTGCCTATCTACCCTCCTCCTTGGTGCCCCAGGGCCTGATCTGTGCTCCTCCTGATGCCCTGGGTCCCATCTCCTCAGCACCTTGCCCGGCCTTCTCATCCTCCACTTATGACATGTCAAGTGTTACTGCCTCAAAGACATTTTCCTTCAATGTAAATCAAGACCCTGTTAGAATTCCTTGTTATCCTATTTTTCCTTCACCACACTGAGAATGATTAGCAGTTATACATATTTATGTGAGTATTTATGTGTGCGAATGTCAAATGTTTCTTGGGGCAGAGCCCCACTTGTCTTGGTCATTGCTCTGCCCTCAAGGACATGGCCTCCTCTTTGACCCAGTCTCTGTGAAAGGGGCGGCTCAGCTCACCAGCTCCTCTTCCTCAAAGTCTAGTTGGTACTCAAACCCTCCTCACATCCCACCATGTCTATGTGACCCCTCTCCTCTAAGGGCTGTCTCCAATTCCAGGTCCTTTTCCCCTTCACAATCTCTGCCTGTGCACCCACTCCTGCCATAGCATTAACTCTGATGGTGTGCCCACCACATGCCAAGTAGGCACTTTATATGTGCATGTGAGTGACTCTCACTGGTTTCTCACAGCAGCCCTGGAGAAATTGCCATGCCCATTTTACAGATGAGGAAACTGAGGTTCAGCTTAGGTGAGTAAATGGCCCAAGGCCATGCAGCCAGCAGATGACAGAGCCAGGCTTCAAATCCAGCTCTCATCAGCTCCAAAGCCTCTGCTCTCCCTGGTCAGTTTTCTCCGTGGACCTGTGGCTTCCCTTGCTCCCTCCTGGGAACCAAAAACATCTCCAGAGTTGCTCTGTCCTAGCCCAAAGTGAACAGCTCATGTGACCAACGTACCAAGGGACACACACTAGGGGGGCAAGAGTGTCTCTGACTATATGGATGAATCAGAGACCTGGGCCTCTTGTCACCTGTAGTGGTGAGCCCAGGCTCCTCAGGGAGTGAAAGGGACTCTCAAAGGAAACTGGGGGTGGATGAACACACCATCTGGGGAAAGAAAGGCATCTTTGCCATGAAATGAAGATGGCCTTTCTGGAAAGAGGAAACCTAAGCATACCTGAGATCGGGACTCATAATCCATTGAGTCCCTGTCATCATCTCTTTCCATTTCAAAAGTTGTTTTTGCCATCACAGGAAGGGAAAGATCACGTTGAGGCAGCCCTGGAAAGAGAAGAGAAATGAGGAAGGAGTCAGGCCCAGCCTAAGCTAGCAGATCCCCGGTCTGTCCCAGCTAGCTCTGCACCCACCTAGGGGTGAGTGTGTGCACAAGTGTGACTCTCTGCACTCTGTGGCAGGCTCTGAAGAGCCCCATAAACATCCTATAAGCAGGGCGGGCCACGGACAGCACTTTATCACTCTGATCCCAACCCTAGGCAGCTCAGACCACACCCTGAGCTGTGTGCATCTAGACGTGGTACCCAGCAGCCCTGTCCTCTGGTTGCTGGGTCTCCTCAGCTGTGATATGACACAGAGATGGCATCAGTGGTGCCATACTATAGGGTCACTGCTCTGAATAGTACCTAAGGTGTCATGAGCCATCACTAGATGTCACTTTTTAAAAAATTTTTAATTATTTTCTCTTTTTCCACAGATGTTTTGAAGAGGAACAGATATGACTCTTGATAATCTTTTCTTGATCACAATTGTGTGGGTACCCCACTTCCCCTCTGTGGTGTCCTGCAATGGCAGGGACTCTGACAATAAGCCCTCCTCTCAGCAGCAAGAAAGTCCTGGCCTGTGCTGGGGATGATGTGTCCCAGGGAATCCTATGGAGGCTATGGAAGGTCTCCTGCTCAGTTAACACTGTTTTAATGTATCTGTTGGTCATTGTGCCTTAGGTTTACATTTTTCTGGCACTGCAGTCTTTTATGTAGAAACTGCTAGTTTTAAAAACATGCCAGCTTAAGAATGCACAGGGCAGATGGTGGGACGGTCTTGAGTGGTGCGTGGGGTAAAGATCTGAAGGCGCAGCTGCTAACTGGGAACAGAAGCCTTGGGCAGCTGGGGGCCAGGATCAGAACACACTGTCCCCTGCCACACACACATACCATGCACATAGCATAGGTTGTAGCGCAGCCAGTATACACTTACTGCTTCTAGGGCTCCTGCTGTATGACCAGCGATCTCGCGGCCCCATATCTCTTCTTCGGCCCCTCCTATCCAAGTTCTGGTCACGATCCTGGTCACCTGAGCAGATGAGACATCAGAGGTGTGAACAAGGGGCTCTGCTGTGCCCACCCCTTCCTTACTCTTCCTTCCAGGAGACAGATTCAAACCCTGCTTAGTCTGGCCCTATCCTTACCCAAACCTGCAACTTGGTTCCAGGGCATCATCCCATGGGGCTTGCTCTGAGGCAAGTTCCAAAGCTCAGTCAAGGCCAGCTCTCCCTCTGGACCCCTGCTGGTTTCCCAGAACCCAAGGCACTAAGTCCATGCTCAGACAGTGGCAGACCCCTGTATCTGCTCCTGCTGATCTCAGAGCACACATAATAGCTTAGAAGAGCTAAGCCCACACTTTCCTTGAATGTAATGCTCCTTGAAAAAGTTCACTGTATCCTTAATGCCCCCCAGGAGGCTTGGGGCACAGCCTGCTGCAAATTCCAAATAGCTGAGAAGACTTTCATGCTTAATAAAACCCTGTATTTTGTTCCATTTATTGCTATCTGTTTACATATAAAAGTATCTCATACGTCATCCATTAATTTGCTCCCATCAGTGAGTGATGCCAACCACTCCAGGGACAGCGTGTCATCTCCACAGAGACCTTGCCCCCCCCACAGGTGGTGCAACTGGGAGGGCTGGCTACTCACTGCTGAAAGAATGGCCTGCACGAGGTGGGGGTGTCTCTCCCCCATCTTGGCTCATGTCCTCGTCACTGGTCATGTCACTGTTGGTGTCGTCTGAGGGGATGAGACACCAACTTAATCCTTTGTCACATCTAGCCTGTATTGTCACACCAGTTTCCCTCCACCCCTCAAATACACAAGCAGCCAGAGTGACCTGATCTTGTCATTTCTCAGATCAAAACCCATCAGTGGCTTCTGACTACTCCTGCCACTTAAAGACTGGATGGAAAGCATGACTGCAACCACCCCTCCAGAAGTCTCCCTCCCTCAGACACGAGCAGCCAGCAGGCAACTTCCTGGGTCAGAAAAGGTTCTCTTCCTTCCATGGAAGTGGCTCCGCTCCTTCTCTGACTCAGAGTCATGGAATCACCACCATGGTTCTCAGCTACCAGGGGACACTTGGCCATGTGTGGAGATGGTTTGGTGGTCACATCCAGTGGAAGGGAGAAGGCCACAATGTGGCTCAACATCCACAGTGTACAAGATGGTGTTGTACCCCACCCCATGACCAAGGCGGCTCTAGCTCAATGTCTGTCCATAGTGCCAAGGCTGAGACCCCACAGGAGTGTCTGCTGCCCACGCCAACCTCCATCCCTCCTCTGGAGAGTCTCACCTTCTGGCCGGTACATCTCCTTGTAATTCTCCAGCAGAGTGACGAGTTTCTCGCAGTTCTCTGGCTTTTTTGCTCGCACCCAAGGCTTGAGCTTGTCAGGGATGATGGTCAGGAACTGCTCAAGGACCAAGAGTTCGATGATCTCCTCCTTGGTGCGAGTCTCCGGCTGCAACCAATTGAGGCAGAGGTTTCGGAGTTTGATCAGGGTCTTCTGAGGCCCAACAAATTCCACATAGATTAAGTTCCGAAACCTCTGATGAAAGAACTCAGAGTCAGTTGGGCCTTCTCCTATGATGACATCCGGCTCTTTAGTCAAGTCATTGTCTAGCTCATACAGATTTGGGGCCCAGGACTTCTTAGGTTTGGTGGCAGACAAGTGCTTTGGAGGCAGCATTTCTCTAAGTAAAATTTTCACTGGAGGAACCCAACATGAGTCAACGGGAAAGACGCAGCAGCCTGTGACAGTCAGTACTCAGGGACCTGTGGATCGTAAGGAGATATATATACACATGTCCCAGAAGGTGAGGACCAGGCAGCAGTGCAGGACAACCCCACTGGGACTTTGGCAATGCTGTGGGTATGGAGGCCCTGGTTAGTAGACACACACGCACACCACCATGGGAATCTGGCCTCAGCACAGCAGTTATGATGAGACCCTCCCACCCCTGCTTTGCACAGACCTGTGCCTGGAATTAGCGCTGCTACCAACTGTTATGTAATCCTGGGCAATATCTCTAATACGCTGGCGCCTGTCTCTGTACTATGTGAAATGAGGAGACTACCTATATCCCTTTATAAAATAAGAAGGCTTAAATAAGCTAATATCCTAAAAAAGGCTTACCTAACACAAGGTATATGAAAAATGCTCAAGGCCCCAGCCATCACTAAATCAGATGTCAATTTTTCTTAGCATAATGGAAAGGGAGAGCTAGGTAGGGATGGAGGCAAATTTTGCCATCTCTAGGCATTTCCTCCTTTAACACAGTCACAAGAACACAGACTACAACATGTAAATGATGATAAACCACTCAGAAATGTTACAAGTACTCAATTCTGATGGCAAGTGATTGCGTTTTCTCTTCACTGATAAATTTCTCTGTATTTGTGCTGCTGCATAATATAGCTGTTGGCCATACCTGGCTATTTCATTAAAACTCAACAAATTAAAAATTTAGATTCTCATTTGCATACTTCAAATGCTCTGTAGGCACAAGTGCCCAGTGGTTGCCCCGCTGGATAGTAAGGAGCACATCGTTCATCCTAGAGCCTCCACTGTGTACTTGAGTTCACAGGGAGGCTTAGGACCACACTCACAGCACACAGTTGGCCACTGGACCATTTCCTCTCTATCCTCCTTGAGGAGGACTAAGAAACAACAGAGAGGACAACACAGATAATACTATGCTTGGTAGAATAGTCCCAGCAAGGGAAGACTGCAGGTCAGAGACCAGGCGCCAGAGGACTGTGTGACACTTCAGACTCCAGGACGTGGTCACTCTCACCCAAGACAGGCCAAGGTCAGAATGCTGTCTCTGTGAATGAGGCAGGCAAGGGCAGAGGGCCCAGTCCTGCCCAGCTGCATCCAGGCTCAGACCACTCTGGGATCTGAAATGATGTTGGGCCCCATTCTTGGGCAATGGGACGCCCTCAGGCATGTAATCACCTGTGTGGGAATAGGGTCCTTCCTGGGACTTCAGACCAAGCAGCCCTCCACAGGAACAGTGTCAAAACGCAGGCACCTACAGATGTTTTAAAGAAAGAAATATGTGGACGAAGAAACATGGAAGAAATGTACAAGGAGTGTCAGAGAATTAACTCCCTACTGTTTAGTGTTAAGGTCTAGAAAGAGCACTCCCGTGCCATATAAACTATGCCAGAGATGAGGAACAGAAAACTTTCCAATTGTCTTTATGGAACCGGAACAATTCAAAAACTCAAGAAAGATAGTACTAACCCACCATGGACCAAACTTGCTTATGAAAGCAGAAATAAAAGTCAAGGTTGCTATTACTGAACACTGTTCCACAGAGTCTAGCTTCTTACAAGATAAGACAAACCAACCCAAGGTGCAAAGACAAAAAGATATAAATTATCACTCTCACGTAAAATTTGTATGTGTATGTTTCAATACTATGTGAATTTGTCTCTCTAATAGACACATATTTGAAGCATAAAGCACCACTTGGTGAGAACTATGTAGTAGAATGATAGGCTTAAAAAGTTTAATAGGAAATCAACAATTTTTAAAAGAAAATGTAAATAGCCAAACCTGACTAAGGAAGTAGAGAAAAATACGACCACCAAAGAAGAAATCTAAAAAGTTGAAATAATTTTAGGAGCAATTTCCCAAATAGGAGCTTTCCATGAACAAAGTATTTACCATGTTATAAAAAAAAATTTCCAGAACACAGAAAAGAGATGAAAGATTTCCTGCTCATTACTAATGTGACCACTTGAATGTCTGTATCTTACCACAAGGCGGATGCCAACTTCCGTGCCAAAAAAAACAAAAACTCACACTTGTTTCTTCCAGAAATTCAAGACAAGAGTAAACAAATACAATCTTCATTTAACATGCTCAAGATTTTCTTACCAGGCCAACAGAACAGACTTTGGTCAACAAGAGCATTGAAAAATGAAAGATTTTTTTTCAATTTCCAGGGAGTTCAAGCTGGGAGGAGAGGGGAAGGATGGGATTAGTGAGCTCCCACCTAATGAGCACAACATAAGGGTATATGGCACACCTCTTTGGTGTGGGATAGAACTACAAGAGGGACTCTACTTATAATGTAAACATTATAACCTAATTTTTGTACCCTCATATTAATCTGAAATTTTTAAAAAAAGGAAAAAGAAAAATGAAAGATTCTTAACAGAAAACCTTAAAAAAAAAAATCAGATCTTAGCTACTCCTTCCCACCACAGCAGAGGAAACTCATTTGAGAATGAAGGAACAGCTTTGAGACCAGAATAATCATAAAGATGAACAATACAGGGTGGCTATAAAGTTCGTGTGCAATTTAAAATAGTGTGTAATTTAAAGTTGCACACGGACTTTATGGCCACCCTGTATGTACGTCTGTGTGCATGTGAAGAGAGAGGCACACTCGTCTACGGCTTGCGGCAATGTAAAATTTTATACAATCAAAAATGCACATATCCTTTCCTATAAATTCCATATATGTGAACTTATCACCCAGCTATGTAATGGTTTGTGTGCAAGAATGTATTCACGTAAGTGCTGTTGATTATGGACAAGATACAACATATTCCTATCACAGATTATTACAAAACCTTTTAAATAACATAGCAATTCTAAATAAATGGATATGAAATGACCTTTAAGATAGTTAAGTGCAAAACAGATGCAATGACGTGTATAGCACTCTAAGAAACTATGAAAACAGATACGTTGACACAGAGAGTTTTAGGAGGACACATAAGAGACTGTTAATGGCACCTGATGGCGACTGCTTCTGGGGAAGGGAGCTGGAGGCCAGGGAAGGAAAGGCAACTTACTTTTTCATTGTATATTCTCCTTTTGTTTTTTGTTTTTATTTTTTTACCATGAGCATGTATTACCTAGTCAAAAAAATAAATTCAAAGTTAAAACAAAACAATAAACAAAAGCACTAGCAGAGGCCTTCAGAGGCTATGCTTGCCCGAAGGGTGGGCACAGGCAGGACTAACAGCTTCACATCAATGCTGGGCCCAAGCTCGCCTCCATTCCCCTGCTTCCCCGATCCCAGCTGGGTCCAGGGTCATTTCCTAACCTGGACATTTGTAAATGACTTGATAGTCAATTTAGAAAACCCTGACCTGGAAACCTCTGTGACCCAACATATACTTATGGAAACTGCAGTTGCAATTTGAATATACCCTTCAATTACACCCAGCAATTACTAGTACTTAAATATAATGCCAGTTTCCCTTCTGAAATCACACTCACAGAGCTATCAGCCTCGGTACACAAAAATGAAGAGTTAAAAAGTGTGTAAATGTGTTTGCAGAAGCACTGTGTACAATGGCAGAGAGGGAGGGAGAGAGTGCTAAAGCAAAAAATCAACAGCAGAGCTTGCTGAAAAGACCCCCATATGGAGGATAGGAAAATACAGATTGTTCCAAATGTTCTGCACTATAAAAATCAACCAAAATAAAAACAAACCAGCAACAGAAGGGGAAAAGTATTTTGCAACATAAAAGACAGTATTTCAAAGGTACATTAAAACATTAAAAAAAATCTTAACATTAAAAAAAGGTAGCCTAACATGAAAATAAAAAACATGAATACACAGAGATCATAAAATTGGCATAATAAAAGCCAAGTTATGTTTCAGAAATCAAAGAAACATGAAATATTACAATGAACATTTTTTTTGATGTCAAATGGGCAAATAACTAAAAGATAAAAATCTACACTGGTGAGGGTGTGAAGAAGCTGGCTGGTGCAAGCATGAGCTATATTTCCGAATGTCATTTTAGCCTTTGTTTAAAGACATTAAAAAAATACCTATCACTTTTGAACCAGCCAGTCTCCTTTTAAGGACAAAGATAGCCAAGTAGATGAAATACTAATTAAAAAAAAAAAAAACCGCTAAAGTCAGCTAGCTGTACGCTATGGTTAAATCCTGGCATATACGTCTAATTTCTGGTATGTAAAAGGTAAAAGTTGGAGCACTGAACAATGATGGCAGGTAAAGGAACTGTATGTGAAGGAAATGGGGAGAAGTGAGCACCAGGGAGAGAGGGCTCTATTGTGTGTTGCTGCTGTGTAACCATTACCACAGGTCATGTTGCAGCAACCCAGAGCTAAAGCCAGGGACAGTTAAGTGTGGTCCACACCCCCTGCTGGGCTACCTGTCACCAAATGTGCCATACATGATGAGATCGGCTGTCTTCCTGGCCAGGTTACCTACCCCTACTTGGTTCACCCTGTCCTCCACTTGCAGCCCAAAAGGCAACCAGCAGAGCCAGACATAAAATAAGCCCCAAATAAACAAAGATAAATGTATCCCACCAAAAATATCCTCTTGTTAAGGTGGGGAGCTTAGACAAACAGGTAATGCAATTCTTCTAGAACAAATGCACATGATATCCAGACAACTCTTCATAACGTCTATGAGGTAGGGGGTGCTTTGTCTATAAAGTGGCCTAAATTACATGAAAACGAAGTGTTGTTTCCAACGTGAGGACACAGGTAGGAGGGCATGTACGCCCCTGGACTAACAGCATCTAGAAATCAATTTGTTTGGAAGTATTCAAATACATGGAACTTAGTTATGATAAAGGTTTTATATCAGGAAAAGGATTCATTATTTACATACAAACTAGGAAATTTCTTAGGACTAAATGATAACATATAGGGACAAGACAGGACAGCTAACACTTCCATGTCTGGCCAATTACTCAGTATGCATTTCCAAGATCAGAGTTGGCCTTTGACATTAAGAAAGACCAATACAACTATTGCTAGTGTCACGCCTCCCCCAGGAAATTAGGGATAGGTAGTGGCTAAGGCTATGAGGGCCACGATAGCCATAACTAAAATAAGTCACTGCACTCAATAAACGGCTTTCCTCCACAGATTTCAACAAACAAGGAATGAAAAAGTCTTCTAACAGAATGTTAGTAATCATTAAATCATGTTTTTAAGAAATTTTATAGATTTCCTGATTACAAACATAGAAGATGGTACTTCTATATTATTCAGGCACTGAAAAATATTCAATGTAGAAACTCTAAGCCACGTCCACTGATAAATTTTGTTGCAGTTATTACTAAACCTTTTAAAATCTATACCTATATTGTTGTAACTGCAAATACACTCATTTATGTTTGCACAGGAAGTAATGAAAATATCCACACAATGGAACATAGTGCAGTTTCCAGAATGCAGTTTCCAGAAGCTATAGATGGAAAACTTGAGTTTGCCATGTTTAACAAATCACTGAAGCAAAACAATGCTAGTTATTTAAATGTATGGTAGTACACATAAACTAGACTGGAAGAGAACTTCCATATAAACCTATATAAAGACTATTCATAATGTGGGGAAATATAGTAAAAAAAACCAAACCATTAATAAAGTATGCGTCTGTGTTTTTCCATTTCCACTTAAAATATATTTTAATTTTGCAATCAGAAAAAATTGGAACATAAAAATTTGGAACTAAATTCAATAGTCATCTTGTCGAGTGTTTCCTTTTCCTTTCTGTATTCTTGCTTTTGCCCATCAGCCCCTTGACTTCTCCACTGGTGTTCCCAATTCCTGACCCCTTCCTCTTCCCTACGCATTCCTGGGCATCCTCTAGTTGCTCTCTGTGACTCCTCTCCAGTGAGCTTGCTACCAAGGGGCTCAATATTTGGCACCATGCCCCACCCCAATCCCTCTCTTCACTGATAGCTGTCCCCTCCATCTTACAGGTCAAGACTGAATTTTGGCCATCTGACAAACCCATCATCTGGCTTGAAACTGGGTACCCATATAACCTCATTACTAACCCTCCACAGTTCTCTTTGATTTCTCTTTAGAGTGAGAATCTCAGCATGAGCAGCCAAGGCCAGATAGGACACATGGGGACCAGCTGGCTCTGTCTCAAGGGAGTAAAAATGGCCCCCAATTCCAAGGGGAGGGAGAGAGAAGCCAAATAATGGGGGCCAGTGATGAAGGATCTCTCTACTTGGCAGGGCAGAGAGAGTGCTTACAGGTGTCTGGCTGATCTTCCGTCTTCCAAGAATCTGTTCACACTGAGTGTCTTAAAGCATAAAACATCTAAGTATACAGAGCAAGTTTCATTCATTACCTGGAACATCTGGAACCATGGAACAGTGGCACTGTCAGTTTCATGACAGTGTTGCCACAGGGGTCTGCATGGTGGTACTGATGCCTTTCCTTAGCTATTTTGTGACACTTCACTTTGATTCTATGAGTAGGGTCCCATAAGGAATAAGTTTCACAATTAATATAATGTGTAACAAAGATGAAATACTTGTGGCTCCTTACAACCAGTGATGGGATCTTTGATCTTTCTCCTCAATCAGAGAAACCATGGGTCAGTGTTTAACTGACCAGAGGAAAATGCAACTGAAAAAGAGTATCAGATGCTAGCTGGGGCCCAATGCAGGCAGAGAAGAGGACACACTGTGACCCCATTGTCTTAACTTAGGCTCCCTCACTCCACTGGGAGGGATCCACTAAAGCAATTTTGTGTGTCTCCTGCAGCCCTGTGTCTACTTACTTAACCCCTCACCATGGTGCACCTACATTCTGCCTCTAACTCATTCTACCTACCTCAATAAAAGGGGGCTGGAATTGAGAACTCTATAGTCAGGAACAGAGGAGGTCACACTCTCTGCCTCAGGGACAGCAAGGCAAGCAGTTTCTTCTCTCTTCTTGTTTGCTTTATTCTCCTGCCTCTCTGCAGACCGACGTGCTCCACTTCAGCATATAGAGCAAGACGCCATCTCAGCCCCAGGCCTGCCTCCCCTACTGAATTAAGTGCCCAACACCGAAAGACTCATTGCCAGCCTGTGTCCCTTCACCCCAACTCTCAACATCACTCTGCGGTCTGATTCCTTCTAGGAGAGTGGTCCTCAAACTCAGGGTTGCAAAGGGGTTGCCTGGAGTGCTGCCTCTCCGGGAGGAATGACTTAGGGATTCTGTAGCTCCCCAGGAAATAGGCAACTGAGTGACCCAGGAGCTGTGCTTTGAAAGCAAGTGCTCTAGGGCTCAGGTGTCCAGTCTAGTCCACTCAACAGTGAACAAGGTACATGTGAGACAATGGTGGGTCACGGGAACAACTTTATATGGGAATGTGAGCCCAGGAGTAAATGATCACCAGCGCTACCACACAGGCCACCATCTCCACCCTTTGTCCTGTTGGGTGGTTTCTCCATCTCAACATCTGGGCTTGCTTCTATCACATCTACTTAGCACTTACCACACTGCAGCAAAATCTCCTTGTTGTTGTCCATTCTTGAGGAACTTCCCCAGAAGTTTAGAAAAAGAAGAAATATTATCTAGGAGTTCAGTTTTAAGAGCAGCACAAAAATGGCTCAAGACAAAGCTACTTTAAAGAGACAAAATGTCCTCCAGACTAGTATCACTTATTTGGCTATATTCTGATAACAATAATTGGCTTATAACATTTTTAAGTGGGGATGCATGGAAAAGCAGTCCACAAAGCATGGTTCATCCAATCGCCTACAGGAGCAAGAGCTACTCTGGTTAGACCTAACTTGAATGGAGTATAAGAAGGGTGAGTGGTATAAGAAAAGGGACTTCCCTGGCAACCCTAGCAAGGGCTACTACCACTCTGACCAGACAGCTGCGCCAGGCCATGTTACAATGGTGCTGTTAAGGCTCACCCATACCCTCTGGGTTCCAATTCCATACTCACCATGCAACCTTCTCCCTACAGCATTGCTTCCCATGTAGGTCTGCCTACAGGGAGAGAATCTGCTGATCAGACACAATTTCAGTCCTTGGGTGCCTGCTACTGTGGTCTCCTCCCACGAATTAACAAGCAAGAATTGAGGGACTGAGAACATGCTATCTCAAGTCACGCATCCCATGTGGTTTTAAGGCTCTTGAGCTTCATTAGGTGTGGATTTGCTGACATTGGATCCTGAGATGAAGGAAGGTTTCTAAGTCTCCATCCGCTTCAGCACCATATTGGACACCTTGAGCAGTCAATGAGGCCAGGAATATACCAACCCATCTCCAGGGCCACTTGGGCATGTCAGCTCTCTCCAGGCAGTATTTTACCATCAGCATAGCTGCCTCTCTTTGTAATGGGAATTCTCATTCTGAATACACTGAAGAGTATACAATGAAGTGAGGAATGACATCACCCACCTCTGGCAACCCCAGGTCTGACATGACCCTGTCCGGGATCGGAGCCAGTACTAATGCTTCCTAACAGAGTGAACAAATGGACAACCTTTGTGTGTTTACTCACTTGCCCTCCTCATGATTCACTGTACCTGTTCTGCATCAGTCAGTAAGCCACAGACAAAGAGCGAGTCCCGTGGAATCTTCTTTCGTAGCACCTCTCAAATTCACCCCATTCTCCCCAGGATGTGACCACACAGCCAAGCCATTTCACCCAGACCCAAGATAGTCTCCTCCCACTGGTCCACCCTCCTCTTCTGTACCCTATAACCAGATGTTCTTTTCAAAACTACAAGTCTGATTATTCCCATGTTTAAAAAACTACAGCGACTTCTCAATGTACTTAAGGTCAAGCCCAAATACTTACCACTGATTAAAGGCCTTTTACTAGGAAACCCAACTTACCTTTTCCCACCTCAGTCAGATGCCACTCAACTCTTCCCTTGTGCTAGGCATCCAGGAGTGTCGGCTCCTCCCTCTGCATCCCTCAGGAACATCCCTGTCCCCTCTGCTTTGACTCCTCTCCCCATGACACACACCATTCACAGCCTTCCAGGGACTTCCCAACCATCACAGGGAAGCCCTATGTGGACTCTCCCTGATGTGAAATGAATCACACAATTGTATTTTCCACATCTTTAATTCCCCAATAGACTATATAGTCCATGAAAATGCTTCTTTTCCCATTGGAGTCATGTTCCCAGTACCTGGCACAAAGTACATAGTCCATCAACAACAGCAGGTAAGTCGATGAATCTCTCATGCTTCTTTAACCACCAGACAAGAGAGAAAAAATAGGCCTGAGAGAGTAACTGAGTGTTGAAAAAGTAGGATACCAAGAAGAATGGTGTGAGACCAAGGAGGAAAATTTCTGGTGAAAGCCCAACCCACTAGAAGAATCTGTGTGTTCGCAGAGAGCACACACAGTGTTTGTTGGTTATGTGGAATGGTGTCTTTCACAGTAAAGTCTCAGGGTGAGAAAAGACAGTGGTTGCTTCAAGGACAGGTGTGCCTGTGAAGAGGAAGTTCAACTCACCTGCACCCAGCCACCTAGAGTTTGGACCTAGTCCCTCTTCCTCTTGCCAGTTGTCTCTGAGAAGAATGGAGAAAGGTCAAGAAGGCAGAGCTGCAGAAGGAAAGAAAATGAAAAAAAAAAAAAAAACATGAAATGACCAATTTATTTTGCAGTTACAGTACTGGGTTCCTCAGGTTGGAAACACCACTGTAATACTCCACCTTTATCTCTATTGACAGCAGAGGTCAAAGTGACACCAGAAAAAGTGTTCCTCTCAAGATGAAGGGCCACAGGTCCTGTTCCCCAAGGCTAGGTTGCACCCTTTTCCCAACAAGGTTATGTCAGGAACAATCTCTAGCTGTTTTAGAACTTTCTCTGGGGTTCTTTATTAAGGTATCAATTCAAGAATCCTCTTTGCCACTGATTAGCTATATGGCACGGCTATCCATCTATCAGGAGCTCAATGTAGTCATCGTCATTTGTTAATGGTATAATTAGTTAATCATGGGTAATAGTTCAGGACTTATGAATGTGCTCCCAACAGACTGATAACACATACACAATTAAGTCCTACTGTGCCCCAGAGCATCAGCTCAATCAATTAGAGGCCCCTGGGGGAAATATTAATAGCTTCACAATTACAGCTCTGGTTTACATTCCAGGAGTCAGGAGTTACTGATGTTAAAGATTTTCTTTATCAAAAACTATTCTACGTTTGTTTAATTTGTACAAAAACCAAAGAATGTAAACAAAACACGTGTACCCCCTAATATTCTGAAATTAAAAACAATAACAAAATGATCCCACAATGAAATGTCAGCTCTAAATGCTACACCCATTGGCAAATGCAGTGGGGAGTGTGAATTTAGTGTCACTTTCCCTATCTCCAAAATGGGGGGGGGGGCATCCCAGCAGCTTAGACGGAAGTAGGGACCCCTGTCACCTCCTACCACGAGCTTCCCTGCTCCCCAGCCCAGAGGCCACCCCACCAGACCACCTGTGCCTCCAAATCCCCCATTACACAGACTGTCTAAAACCCCTCCAAGCTGCCAAAGGTTATCCAGACCACAAATTTTATACCCGTAGCCCACCTAATATGTTGTCTCAATTAAAGTCCCATTCTTCCCCAAATCTCTTAAATCCCCTTAATTTGGGGCAAAGACCCACTTTTATCTCATTGACCCCACAGCTGCATCACTGAACCCGTTCCCCTCCCTCCACCAAATCTATTAAAACCCTGATTTGGACCCTCTTTTCTCAAGCACCGCACTCTCTGGGGCTGGGGTCTGGAGCCCCCTGCTGGAAGCTCAGTGCTACCAGCCAGTTGTGTGCTGTCGCCCAAGATGGCGGCACTGCGGCACTAGGCAGGGGCGGGGCGGAGCTCTGTGGGCACGTCCCTGCAGCCAGCTGTCATTCAAGACGGCTCCAAAAGCAGGCACCACCCCTCGGCCAGCAGCGATGGCACCAGATGAATGAAGAGCACATTGCGATCCCCACCAACCTCCAAAGCCACTCAGCCCAGTTGTCGTTCAAGATGGTACCCGCCCACTGCACCTCCGCTGCCCCAATCAGCCCTCACATTTGTGCTAGGTTGGGCTCACTCTGACCAGCCCACCGAGCTGTCATTCAAGATGGCGCTTACAAAGTGTGTCCCTGTGACCCCTAATCAGCACTTTAAGCAGTAGGGTGGGCAGTGCTTAGGCCCACTCTTACTAGCCCTCCCAGCTGTCATTCAACATAGCACCAGTGCAGTGCGAGTGCGTCTCTGCTGCCACTTACAAGCTAACACTTTTTAGCACTACGGAGGGCGGGGCTTGAGCCCACCCTCACCAGGGGGCCCAGACGCCATTTAAGATAGAGATGAGCATCAGCCTGCCTAACTGCCATTCAAGACAGGATCTGAGCAGTGCGCCTCTGCTGCCACCTATAAGCCAATGTTCTTAGTGCTAGGGTAGGAGGGACTTGGGCCCACCCCCACCAGCCGGCCAGGTTGTCATTCAAGGTAGCGCCTGCGCACTGCCTCGGTGCTGCCCCCCTACGAGCCAACACTCTTACCACTAGGGTGGGAGGGCAGGTCTACCCTCGTTAGCCCGCCCATCTGCCATTCAAGATGGCGCCTGCGCAATGTGCCTCTGCTGCCTCCTGAGCCAGCACTATTACCACTTAGGTGGGAGGGGCTCCGGCCTACCCTCACAAGCCTGCCCAGATGCCATTCAAGATGGCGCTTGCGCTATGCATCTCTGCTGCCTCTACGAGGCAACACTTAGCACTAGGGCGGGACGGGCTTGGGTCTACCCTCACCAACTAGTCCAGCTACCATTCAAGATGGCGTCTGTGCCCCTCTGCTTCCTTTTATGAGCCAACACTCTTAGTGCTAGGGTGGGAGGGGCTCGGGCCCACACTCCCCAGCTCTGCAGGTTGTCATTCAAGGTAGCACCTGTGCAGTGTGCCTCTGCTGCCCCCTATGAGCCAACAGGCTTTGTGCTAGTGTGGGTGACCTTTACTAGCCCACTCAGTTGTCATTTAAGGTGGCGCCTACGCTTAAGATGGCACCTGGGCAGTGTGATGTCAGCTAAAAGCCAACACTCTTCCAAACTATGGTGGGTGGGGCTCGGGCCCACCTTCGGAAACTGACTGCTGTCAATCAAGATAGCACCTGGGCAGTGCGCCTCTGCTGCCCTCTATGAGCCAACACTCTTAGCACTAGAATGGGGTCACCCTCACCAGCCCGCTCAGATGCCATTTAAGATGGCGCCTGCGCAATTCACCTCTTCTTATCCCTATGAGCCAGCATTCTTAGCACTAGGGTAGGTGGGGCTCGGGCTCATCTTCGCTAACCCACCTGCTGTCAATCAAAATGGCGCCCGCGCAGTGCGCCTCTGTTGCCCACTATGAGCCCACACTCTTAGAGCTAGGATGGGTCACCCTCACCAGTCCACTTAAGATGGTGCCTGTGCAGTATACCTCTGCTGCCCACTATGAGCCAACATCCATTAACACTAGGGTGGGTGGGGCTCAGTCCTTCATGAACCCACCGCTGTCAATCAAGATGGCACCTGCGCCTGTGCAGCCCTACGAGCCAACAGTCTTAACACTAGGGTGGACCACTCTCACTAGCCTGCCCAGTTGTTACGCAAGATGGAGCCTGCGCAGTGTACCTCTGCAACACTCTTAGCAATAGGGTGGGTGGGGCTCTGGCCCTTACCGAACCACCCGCTGTCAATCAAGATGGCGACGGCGCAGTGCGCCTCTGCTGCCCCTATAACACTCTTCGCGCCACGGTGAACCAGGCTCACACCCACCCTCACCAACCTGCCTAGCTGTCATTCAAGGTGACGCCTACGCAGTGCGCTTTTGCTGCCCACTATAAGCCAAAACTCCTAGCGCTAGGGTGAGCCATCCTCACCAGCCCGCCCAGCTGTCATTCAAGATGGTACCGGCGAAGTGCGCCTCTGTCGCTCCCTGTGAGCACTAGGGTGGGCCACCCTCACCAGCCCACCCCGTTGTCTTTCATGATGGCGCCTGAGCAATGTGCCTCTGCTGCCCCCTATGAGCCAACACTCTTAGCACTGGGGTGGGAGGGGCTTCAGCCTACCCTCACCAGCCCGCCCAATTATTCAAGATGGCACCTGCGCAATACGCCTCTGCTACCCCCTATGAGCCAACACTCAGAGCTAGGGTGGGTGGGGCTCCGGCCCACCTTCACGAACCTGCCCAGCTGTCAATCAAGATGGCGCCCGCACAGTGCACCTCCGGTGCCCCCTAAAAGCCAACACTCTTAGCGTTAGGGTGGGCCAACCTCACCAACCCGCCCAGTTGTCATTCAAGGTGGCATCTTCGCAGTACAGACTGTCACCCTTTGGCCAACACTAGCAGCATTAGAGTGAATAGGCTCTACCCCTCGTCACTTTTGTAAGTTCCTCCTCTCACAGCCCACTGGCACTCAAGATGGCGCCTGCCCAGTAAACCTGAGGTTTACAAGCCCCCCCCTTTGGCCACACAGAGCTGGGATGGCCCCCGTTAGTCACTCAGAAAGCAGCCCCTCCCGTGATCCCGCCCTTGCGGCAAACACAGCAGTAGTTCAAGAAAACGTCTATGCAGTAACTCTCAAGCACCCCCGTGTGGCCAGCAAAGATGGCACCAATGTGGGTGGAGCTCTGCAGCCCTGTCAGTCACTAAAGATGACATAGCCCTCCCTCAGGCCCGCCCCCTATGGCCTGCCTTGCTGTCACTAAAGAAAGCGCCTGCGCAGTAACTCTCAAGTGCCCCGAACCTGCACTCAAGCAAAGATGGCACCAGGGTGGGCAGGCAAGGCTCTACAGATCTGTCAGTCCCAAAACATACCACCCCCTCAGCTCTGCAGGCAGAGCTCCTGCACAATACACCTGCTAGTGCCCCCCCCCCACTCGGGTGAAAGAAGTCTAGGTTAGACACCAATACGGAAGGGGTGCCCCTCTGCAGCCCCCAGACTCTGCCAAGGAGTAACCACGGGTACACTGTCAACCTGTGGCCCTACATCCTTCAGGACAGCAGCTCTGCGGCATCAGCTGTCGCGGCAAATCTTAACCAGACAGTCCCAGAAGTCAAGGTGGTACCATCACAAGCCCTGCTGCCAGTTCCTCCAACAGCAAATAGGTGCAAGGAGGGCAGCCTCTACAGCCTCCCCTCACACAGAGAAGGTGGGCCCGCTGTCACACCCCCACCTGCCAGCTGAGCTGCGCCCCCGCAGCAGACCTCAGCCGCCCACATCAGAGGTAGCTCAGGGCAGGTGGGGCTTCTTGAGACCGAAGTCACCTGCAGTCACCTCAGCCATTGGCCCCACCTCACCAGTGGTCAGCTAACAGGAGGGGCCCGAAGAGCTGTTCCACTGCAGCAGAAGGGTCTTAGGCTTTGCCCCGCCCCCTTGCAGCTCCTAACTCCTCCCCTGGTCACTGCGGCAAAACAAGCCGCGCCCCGACCAACAGCCCCAACCAATCAGAGGCCTTGCGGGGCGGGGCACAGTGGTCCTCTGCAGCCCCCAGACTCACCTGAGGAAACCCAGCAGCTCCCAGGAACTGCGCCCTCCCTGTGGCATCCACACTACACCATGAACTTGCCCATGACAGAAGCTCCTGGACCATGCAGTCCCCTGCACAGGATTGCCGCGCGGCAGCCTGTCCCGTCCCTGACCCCCAGCCCACAACCTCAGCAGGCAAGATGGTACGGGACCCCCGTCCACGGCACCTCCACAAAGCAGCCGTCTACGCAGGCCCCCAGCCCCTGCACCCCGCCCAGTTCGCCCCTACTGAGGGAATTGTGAATTTGCCGCAGGACACTGTAGCGGGCGCCAAGGCACAGTGAGCAGCCAGGCGGGCAGACTCACCTCACCTCACTCCCCGGCTCGGAGCGCGGCTGTCTAGCGCGCCCACACAGCACCCGGCGCCCAGCGGCGCCACCAGCTCAGAGTGGACATCTCCGGCTCGAGACCCTCTTCCTCTGCGGCTCCCGGAGTCTGCACCGAGGGGCGGCCAGCGCCTCCTTGTCAGGCTGCTCCGCAGAGGCGGGACTCCCGCCAACCAATCAGCACACGGGCTGCTCGCCCCAGGTCCTAGCCACACCCCCGCCCCGTGCCAATACCGCTGCGGTTGCCACAGTAACAGCTTGGCCCCAAGGTTAGGGGTTGACGTCAACCGAGCTCGCGCAAGGGGCCCTGAAAGGGGGTCGGGGTTGAGTGGTGGGGGTGCAGTCCCCCACAAAGGAGTGGGGGAGCAATGGAGAAAAGCCCACTAATGATGCTCAAATGCAAAACCACTGAAGAAAAAGACAAATTTTCACATTTCTTTAAATGAAAAAAATGCAAATCCCACGGCAAACACATATACATCGAGATCTCAAGATAACGACAAACAGGAAGATTTTCCACCTGGGACACGCGAAAGACACCAGGCTAATTTCCTTAATAAACGAAGAGCTCTTGGAAACCAACAAGATAAAAACCAAATCAAGCCAGAAAGATGGGCAAGGAGAAAATTGACAATTCATAGGAAAATACAAATGCCTGAAGACCTGCAAAAGAAAAACCCTGACCTGACTCTGCGTAAAAAAGTGCAAAACCGAAGCGCCGGTTTGCAGGAGCGGGTAGCCTTGCACACGGCTGTCACCTGCCAGCCTTCCACAAAGAACTCCCACTGCGTGAAATCCACTGCATTGCCATTCAGTAAAACAGTAAGAAATTGAAAGATGATTAAGGAGTAAATAAACAACCCTGTCTTTGATATAAGGAAACCCGATATAACCTGGGGGGAAAGTGAAGTAGAACTATATGAAACTATTAAGGACCAATGTAATGTCTCAACAGATTTAGTGAAATACGCAAGTTGTTCAAGTTTGTAAAGAAAGAACTCTGGTAAGTGTTTTTTCATTTGTTTGTTAAGGATAAACACAAATGCAGGTAACACTTCTGGAAAGGTATGCAAGAAATTGTTAGCTGATTATCTCCGGGGAAAAGGAATGGGGGAAGAAGCATGAAAAAGGGATTTCTCCCACCGCCCTTTTCTCCCATCTATACTGTGAATTTCCTTGGCAGAAATACATTTCTTCTCTGGTAGTAAAAACCAATGAATTATTAAAAGTTTATTAATGTAGCTCTTGATCCAACTAACCACTTTCAAGGAACTAAAGCACAGGAAATACACAGAGATGTATAAAAGATTATATACAGGGATATACACAGATCATTTTTGTTAAAAAATGTATTCTGCAAAAAAGAATTAAATTGTATTTTTGCAAATCCACACATTGCAATTTTATATGGCCAACAAAAATATGGTATGGTTTTAAAATTAAAGGAAAAAATTATAATATACAGTTAATCGCAAAAAGGAGTTATCTAATAGCACTTCTACCATAATACTCAAAATTAGATTTTATATTTCTACTTAAGGAGTTATCTATCAGCTTGCTATACTGAGAAGGTGCAGGATTGAGGTAAGATATGTGTTTTAAACTCTCCAGACTATCCACAATCTCTTTTCACCCACCGCTGCCACATGAACATAAAATGTGAATGAAAATACCATATTCGAAATGTAAATATACCTTCAAAACAAGTCCCCCTGCAGGACTACAAACAAGTGACCTGATACTACTCTTACTTAGGTCAGAGATTTTCAAATCTGGGTACTCATTAGGCTCACCTGGAAAGCTATTAAACCATGCAGATGCCCAGGATCCCACAGAGATCTTTGTTTTGCAGATCAGGGATCTGGTTAAAGATTTGGAGATGATTTTAACATATTCTAAAGATCCCATCCCTTTTCTCCTCAAAGATCTCCGCCAGTTACTGTCTGTATTTTGGATCATTCATTTCTGTCAGAAACCATGTTTATGAGCTTTTGTAGCTGCCGTTCCTTTTTGCAGCACCTCCCCCCCCATGAATACTTCTTGATAGTTTTTGACTGTCACCAACACATGATCTCACTGTATATTTTCTCTTCATAACACACAAGCTGTACCAGCTCCTATGCCTTCCATACTCCTGAAATTGCTTGAAATTTCAACAATTCCCTGTGGCTAAGAAACTTGCTCTTAATCTCATGTGATCTCTCAGTTAACACATCCTCATTAAAACAAACAAACAAATAATAGCAAATAAATCCCACACTATCTTCTCCTCTTCCTTTTTTTTTTCTTATTGTTTGGGATTCATTGAGGATACAAAGAATTAGGTTACACTGATTGTGGCTGTTAGGTAAAGTCCCTCTTGTAATTGTGTCCCACCCCATCCCCCATCTTCTCTTATCAGGTGACATTACATGTTCCCAGTTTTGCCCCTATGTCAGTGTCCTTTTCTCTGAAATAGCTGGTTTCTGCTCTGCTCAATCCCTAAATGCTGAAGGCTGTTGCCTCAGAACTCTGTCACAAGTCTCCCACATCATTGTTCACTCCCTAGGTCACTCTCACCTAGTTGCATGATTTAAATGCCACATATGCCAGTAGCTCCTAAATTCCAATCCTTTGTTGCAGAATTCTCCACAGAAACCCAGCCTCAAATATCTGTCTGCTTGAAAGCCGACTGTTCACTTGGATGTCTAATACGTTGGCAACTCAAAGCATTTAAAAGAAATATTTTCCCTTTCTCCATTTCTATGAACAGCACTAGATACTGTAGCAAAAAAAACTCACAATTATTCTTATTCTTTTCTTCCTTACCACTAATATCCAATTTATCAACAAGTCCTGCTGACTCTACATCCAAGACACATCTCAAATTTGTTTCATATTTTCCCTTTCCATGGTAGTCCCAACTACCATTCTTTT
>NW_003852486.1:7331514-7334521 GCF_000181295.1 Otolemur garnettii | reverse complement strand
GAGCCCCATCATTTTCTTAAGATAACTTTTTTCCACCCCAAATCCCTCCAATATTCTTCACACCACAATGGGGGGTTACTCTGTAGGCAAATAAGGTATCATTTTCCATTGTGAATGACGTCTTGACTTTTATCCAAACCACACATAAAATAAAGTCTAAAATTTAGACTTTACATACACACAAAGTTAGACCACACACAAAGTTAGACAGCCCTCATTATCTCTTCTCTTGAAGGAGCATTAAGTTTTGGTGCTATAAAATTTCATAATTTTCCCTCAGAATTCAGCTTTTCACACCTTATTTGAGAAATCCCTCCCCACACTGAGGTCATACCTAGTAGCTGTAAATTTTAGGGTTTCTTAATGGTTATTTTTGTATATGTTCTGTGGCCGGGATGTAATTTTTTTCCTGACATTGTATCATGTTTCTGTACATAAGTGCGCCTGTTCTTGAACTATGGAGTCTGTCTCCTTTGTCCAGCTGTCTGTCTCTGTGCATTAATCATTACAGCGTTATAGTATCTTGGTATGTGAAAGGGCAGCTGTCTTATCTTGTTTTTATTTTTTATATATATTTCAGAATATTATAGGATACACAAATGTTTTGGTTACATGAATTGCTTTTGTTCTTTTTGGGACAAAGTTATAATACCTGTCACAATGTACCTATTAGGCATGATTTCACCCCTATCCTCTCCTCCCCTCTCCCACCTGCTTGATTTCTGCTGAGTTTTACTTCCATATGTACACATGAGTGCTGTTTGGTTAGTTCCAACTTAATAGTGAGTACATGTGGTGTTTGTTTTTCCACTCTTGCAATACTTCAACTAAGGAGAATGGATTCCGGTTTCATCCACATTGTTACAAAAGGGATCAAACCATTTTTCTAAGGGCTGAGTAGTATTCCGTGGCATACATATGCCACATATTATTAATGCACATGAATTGATGAGCCCTTGGGTTGTTTCCATATCTTTGCAATTGTGAACTGTGCTGCAATAAGCATTCAAGTATAAGTGTCTTTTTGATGAAATGTCTTTTTTCCCTTTGGGTAGATATCCAGAAGTAGGATTGCTGGACCAAATGGTAGGTCTACTTTTAATTCTTTGAAGTTCTCCAAACTATTTTCCATAGAGTTTGTCCTAGTTTGCTGTCTCACCAACAAAGTATGTGTTCCTTTCTCATCACATCCATGCCAGCATCTACTGTTTTGGGACTTCATGATAAAAGGCATTCTCACTGGAGTTAGATGGTATCTCAATGTGGCTTTGATTTCCATTTCCCTGATTAGTAATGTTAAGCACTTTTTCATATATTTGTTGGCCATTACTCTATCTTCTTCTTTTTTTTTTTTTTTTTTGAGACAGAACCTCAAGCTTTCACCCTAGGTAGAGTGCTGTGGCATCACTGCTCACAGCAACCTCCAACTCCTGGGCTTAAGAGATTCTCTTGCCTCAGCCTCCCAAGTAGTTGGGACGATAAGCACCTGCCACAACGCCCAGCTATTTTTCGGTTGTAGTTTGTTCTCTGGCAGGCCTGGGCTGGATTCGGACCCTCCAGCTCTGGTGTGTGTGGCTAGTGCCTTAGCCGTTTGAGCTATAGGCGCCAAGCCTCTATCTTCTTTGAAAAGCTTCTGTTCATATCTTTTACCTACCTTTTAATGTGGTTGATTTTTTTCTTGATTTGCTTGAGTTCTTTGCAAATTCTGGTTATTAGCCATTTATCAGAGGTATAGAATGCAAATGTTTTCTTTCATTCTTAGGTTGCCTATTTACTCTTTTGACTGATTCCTTGGTTGTACAGAAGCTTTTTAATTTAACCAGGTCCCATTTATTTATTTTTCTTATTACTGTGACTGCCATTGGGGTCTTCTTTACAAATTCTTTGCCTAGCCTAATATTCAGAAGTCTCTGCCTTCATGGGGTTTATAGCCACTGATGAAGCCAAACAATTAAACAACCACACAAATAATATGAACTAACAAGCAGTAAATGTGATTAAAGATACACTGTGCTATAAACCATATAGCAGATAGCCTAACCTATTCCAGGCAGTAAGGAAAGACATCCCAGCCTTAGTTAACGTTGTACACAACAGTTATGAAGCAGACAGGAATATGGATAGGTATCTGTGTGGCCAGAATACAGAACGGCATAAGATAAAAAAGGTGAGAGGATGGACTGGCAATCCCAGATAACCACAACCTCTATAGGAATTCCAACCACACTGTAGGAATTCCTCCTAGCTGAGAAGAGTACTCAGATCCCACCCAGGCACCTTGAAAAAATGGTATTATTTCCACCATACTTTCATGTCAATGCTTCATAACATGACCAGGATGATAGGAGGGGGTCCTCTGGCTTCCACAACGCAGACCATGAAGATAGTAGAGAAAATGCATTCTTACCTGGTTTGTTTTAAAGGTCTACCACAAGATTAATCTGCAGAGAATGGAGAAAAAGATAATCATTGAGATAAAAGTAAAACATGAATCAGAAAGCAGAAAAACAGCTGGAGATAAGACACATAGATTTTACAAATTCTAACAAAGATTAAAATGTTGAACAAATTATGGCACATACATTAAATAGAAAATTCCACAATCTTAAAAAAGGATACAAAAACTCTTATGGAATGTTCTTCAATATTCACTGTTAAATTAAAATCCAAGGTGTTGAAGGGTGAACACAGTATACTTCATTTATTGAATAAGGGAGGTATAGCTCAGTTGTAGAGCATTGGACTGCATTTGTTAAATAAGACACATGCAGCTAGGTGCCTGTGGCTCAAGTGGCTAAGGCGCCAGCCACATACACCTGAGCTGGCAGGTTGGAATCCAGCCTGGGCCCGCCAAACAACAATGACGGCTGCAATCAAAAAATAGCCCGGCACTGTGGCAGGCGCCTGTGGTCCCAGCTACTTGGGAGGCTGAGGCAGGAGACTCGCTTAAGCCCAGGAGTTGGAGGTTGCTGTGAGCTGTGATGCCACAGCACTCTACCCAGGGGGA
>NW_003852486.1:7279889-7331114 GCF_000181295.1 Otolemur garnettii | reverse complement strand
TCAAAAAAAAAAAAAAAAGAGATGGGAAGTGGGAAGAAAATTTTCACATACTCTTTTCTTTTTGAATTTTGTAATACACAAATATATTACCTATTAAAAGTTAAAGAACACAAAGAATATTCTATATTATTTTAGACTAACACATATGAAAATTTTAATGAAAATGAACACTTCCAAGGTAAATAAAAAATAACCAAAAATGACTACCAAAGGAATAGATAGGGGAAAAAAGATAGGAAATGTCTTCTTACAATGGCTCCCTGTGTTAAACTTTCCAACACATTTTAGTAACCCAGCACCCAACAGGCTCCATGTGATAAAAACTTTTATTGAGCATTTCCTGTGTACTAGCTACTACAGCAAGCATTACATTTATTTGCAGCTCATGCTCACAATTCCTTTGAGTCAGATGTCCTCACCACCTCTACATATAAAGAAATTGAAGTGTAATGGTCTCACTCAAAAGTTGCATATCTAATAAGTGATTCCAGAGGTCAGACTTTTCAACTACCATGCTATGTAGTTCTATGCTACACTAGAGAACTTTAAAGAAATGCATCATTTTCTAGAGAAATAGTAACTAGAAGTATCCTTCACATGCCCAGGAAACAAATTATTCTTAATCTGCATAAACTGTTTTAGGGCATTAAAACAAACAAAAAACAAAAAGCCCAAAAGGCTTGCCAATTTATTAAACTGACTAAATTAGAAGGGTAGCTTTAAAGAACACATTTCTTACAATGAAAATGTGTTACAAGAATAGCTATCTTGTATGGGGCACTCACTCTATGCCAGGCACTGGAGTAAGTGCTTTAAAAAAGATCTAGGTGCCACTTGGAAAAAGGTCTGGCAGTTCTTCCCAAGGTTAAACATAGTTACTACATGACCCAGCAATTCTACTCCTAGGTGAAATGAAAACACATGTCCAAACAAGAACTTGTAACAAGTGTTCATAGCAGCATTACTTATAAGGGTGGTAAAGTAGAAAGGCAAATGTCCATCAACAGATAAACTAATAAATAAAATCATACATTGATAAAGCAGAATATTACTTGACAATGAAAAAGAATAAAGCACTAGTATTTGCTACAGCATGGATAAACTATAATGTCCAGAACAGGCAAGTCTATAGATAGAAAGTAGATTAATGGTGTCCAGGGTGGGAGTGGAATGGCATGGGAAGTGAGGGTTTTTTAGGGGAACAAAAATTATATCGACTGCAGTAATGGTTGTACAATGCTGTTATATTAAACACAAACTGTACACTTTAAATGGGTTAATTGTATAGTATATGAATATTTTGTTAATGCTGTTATTAAAAATATATATCTCAATATCTTAAACTGAAACTATTAATAACATACTTGTTTTATACATGAAAAATATTCAGCTCAGAGAGGACATTTTCTACTCATGGTCATAATAAATTAGTTGAAAAAACCAGGATTCACATCTGGGTCTTTCTGCTTACTATCTCCCAACACAATCCCATGAAAATACACTGAAAATCTTCAAGAAATCCCTCATTTGTTGGTTGGTGGTGGTTTTTGCTTTTGAGAAAACACAAACCAAGGACTAAAAGATAAATGAAGGCAGCCCGAGAACAACTAATTCCTATAAGGTAGAGAATCCCAAATTCAAAAAATATACAAAATCCAAAACACTTCTGATGCTATTAAGCATTTCAAACCTAGCATAAGAGGGAAAGTTGCCCACATTAGAAGGTAGAAAAAGGGCTTTTAATCTCAAACAGTTTCACTTTAAGAGTGCCCAGAGAATAATAAAAATAATAGGTATCATTGAAACTTTTATACTCAGCAAGGCCTGATACCAAGCACTTTTACTTTTTTGAGACAGAGTTTCACCTGGTCACTCTCAGTAGAGTGCTGTGGCATCTTAGTGTACAACAACCTCAAACTCTTGGGCTCAAGTGATTCTCTTGTCTCAGCCTCCTGAGTAGCTAGGATTAGATGCCTACCACAATACCAGGCTATTTTCAGAGACTGGATCTCACTCTTGCTCAGGCTAGTCTTTAACTCCTGAGCTCAGGCAATCTACCCGCCTCAGCCTCCCAGAGTGCTAGGATTTCAGGGGTAAACCACCAAACCTAGCCTCCCCCCGACCCCAAGCACTTTAGGTGAATTAGTATGTTTAATTATCATAACAACTCTATGAGAGATGCTATTATTACTTGGTTTTATAAATGAGAGATGAGCCTTGAGCAGTTGATTTTTTGGCAGAGCTAGAAATCAAACCCAAATCTGTCAGACTCCTAAGCATGAACTCTCAACTATCCCTATGTATATTTCTAGGCTATTACATTTTAAAGTCATAATGAAGTGGATCATCCTTGAAAGGTAGGCAGATAATAAAGATTTGGCAGATGTCAAGGGAGTACTTTCCTCAAAATGCACTCTAAGCCCTTGTCATTTATGGACAATTTTCTTCACACTTCGAACACAATTCCTAAGCTTTATAAATTGTACCAATTCAGTGAAAAGAAACAAGTCTTTCATTTGAACAACATAGCATAGGGATTTGGATTTTCAACCCCAAATATTTTCAAATAATAACATCTAGTATTAATGGAGAATTTATAAGTGCCAGAAATGTTTCTACACACTTTATAATTATTACCATATTTAATCTTCATGACAACTGTCTAAGGTAAGTACTATTAATAAGAAAGGGAGGCACAGACAGGGAGGATGCTGGACGTCAAATCATTGCTGGTAAGTGGCCAGGATTAAAACACCACCTAGCTCTACCCTCTAGCACCTATTTGATTGCCTGTTAAATAATGTGATATAGCTAACATGTCATCCACTGGCCTCCCAGCACTGCGCCAGACTCTTTATATGTACTATCACAGCCTAACAATGAAAGAGTAGATATGAACACTGCCTCTTGTTAGATGAAGAACATGAGGCTCAGAGTGTAGTATTTTCCCCAAATACAACAAATTAATACAGATCAGAACCAAGACTTAAATCCAAGTATTCCTGACTCCAGATCACATCAATAGTCACTGTATCGTGAACTTCTTTGGTAGAGTCAGCAAACCACAGCCTGCAAGCCCAATCCTGTCTGCCGTCTGTTCTTAGACAATCCACACTGCCCATATATAAAATAGTTGACTCAAAAATGGTTAAATGGTTGGGGAAACAAATCAAAAGAATACCTTGTGGCTCACCGTGCATAGTTCAGTGAGCAGGGTGCCAGCCACATACACTGAGGCTGGCAGGTTCAAGCCCAGCCCGGGCCTGCCAAACAATAATGACAACTACAACAAAAAAAATACTTGGGTGTTGTGGCAAGCGCCTGTAGTCCCAGCTACTCAGGAGGCTGACACAAGCAAATCACTTAAGCCCAGGAGTTTGAGGTTGCTTTGACCTGTGACACCACCGCATTCTACCCAAGGCAACATAGTGAGACTCTGTCTCAAAAAAAATACTTTGTAACATGAGAAAATCATATGAAATGCAAATTTCAGTGTTCATACAGCCACACCCATTTGTTTACATATGGTCCTCTATGGCTGCTTTCATACTACAAAGGCAGAACTGAGTAATTTCGACAGATACTGTATATTCCATAACGCCTGAAATATTTGCTCTTTGACCCTTTACAGAAAAATCTTGCTGATCCTTTTTGTTATTAAATTTAAAACTCTTAGTGAAATAGAGGAAGAATGTACAAAAAGTACTCCCCCCAAAGGAAGTAAAAGTATGGTTATAGAGGGTGACTAGAGTAGGAATGGAAACTACCTTCTAACTTTCAAGGAACAAATAATTTCTCCATTGCAAAAGGTGTTCCAAGGCCTAGAAAACAGTGAAGGGCTTCCTAGTTCATTTTAATTAACTGGTTCAGAGATTAAACAATCTTTAAGCTGTTTAATTGGAAAGAACTCTGCATAATGAAAATAACAACAGCTGACAGTTATGGAACTTTCTCTGTGCTGCCAGATGTAAGTAAAAGATTTCTACTTAATCCTCCTGACAACCAGGGAAGGTAAGGTGGCATTGTTAGTAAATTTTGTGGATGAAACTGAGGCTTCAAGAAGTTAAATTAATTGTCCAATGCCCCTCATCTAGTAAGAGCTCAAGACTCTTGCCTCTGGAGTTTTCTGCCCCTACAGACTACATTCTTTACACGACACCATTTAATTTTAATCTAACATATCTGCAAATATTACGGAAATGCATCATCTTCCGAAAACTACAAAGTACCAAAATTAAATATCAAAATAATAATCTTGGTGAACTATATAAATTTCCTACTAACTCCCAAGGAGAAAATAAATAAGTGCCACAATTGAACTGGGTCATAAAAGAAGGTGTTCTCAACAAATTTTAAATCCCTAGCCCAGCGGGTTGCAACAGCCTTCATCTCTTTCTTTAGCCCATCATGCTCCTCCTAGAATAAAGAATCCTTGCAAGATGATACCTACCTAACGTGTTTAGCTGGACTATATGCCAGGCACTATTCTAAACTCTTCCTATTCAATAACTCACCTAAACCGGGGAAAAAGTCTCCCCTGTAAACTGAGACACAGTAAAGTTTAATAGTTGTTTGAAGACACACAAAGAAGTGAGAAGGCCTGGACCCAAAGCCAGACAATCAATGATCGGTGGCCTTAACAGACTTTCAGCTTGTAAATCTTAGGACCCTAATAAAATACGCTCAATTCAGGGAAAACAGAAATTAGCAAAACGGGGCCAAACTTAAGGGGAGGGAAGGTGGCGTGGCGTACCTTCGGTTTTTTTTAAACAAAATCAAGTCTTCCCAAGTCTCCCAGCAAAGCACTTCTGAACGGCCGACTGTCCTGTCAATGAGACCGGTCCAGACTCCAAATAAACTAACAAAATAGATAAGTCTCAAAAGCTAAATCTAAGAAGCCAGCCTTGAAAGATCACAAATTGTACAACCCTCCAGAAAAGGGGACTCCAAAGAGGCATAAAAGCAGATTAGTGGTGGCCTGAGGCTGGAAGCCACAACTCACGCAAATGGTCTCCACGGAATTGGAGGGTGGGGTGGGGGCTCGACGGAAACATTCTAAAAGTGAGTTGCAGTGAAGGCCGCACAACTCCACAAATGCACTAAAAATACCGAGTCGTGCATTCTTGGTGTATTTTGACGTATGTAAACTACATATCCGTTGAGCTGCGTTAGAGGCCGGATATACCAGCGGCCGGTTCTCCTTGAAGGCAGCTTGCTGGACTCTGCGCTAAGCATCCCTCAGGAGGGAAAGGCAAAATTACGAGAAAACGTAACCAAGAGCTGGCGCGGGGCAAGGCGCTGCAGCAGCTGTGTCCCCGGCGAGGACGGACGCGGAGCTCCGGGGCCGAGGCCGTGCAGTCGTCGGGGTGCCGTACTTGGGACGTGCGGGGCCTCAGCGCAGGGCCAGGGCGGGCGAGGACCAGGACCACCATCTCCCGGAAAGAGAGGACGCCCAAGTACCGAAGAGGCCCCACCGCGCGAGCCCACCAGCAGACCGGAAGGCCACGCCGAGGGGTCTGCTCGCGACCCAACCGGTGGGCGGGGCGCCCCGGCCCGCGGCCCTCCACGCTTGAGTCCGGCCCCCAACTAGGCCCGAGCCGCGGCCTCGGAGTTCTGCCTCCTCCCACGCTCTTGGGCTAGACGCCCGGTTCCTCTGAAGACGACGGTCGGTAGAGCCAAGATCCTTATCTCCTACGTCCTCAGTGTCTCAGGGCTGTCAGGTAGTGGCGGACTCATAGAAGCGAGAGCTCTGGTGCGGCCCAGGAACACCAGCTTCCCGGTGGGCGAGGACGTGCGTATTGCGCATGCGCTCCTGGGGCCCTGTAGGTAACCGCGCAGGGCCCTGCCCTCAGGGAGCGCGCCGCAGCCAACCCAGAAGTAGTTAGGAGAACTTAGCGTACTTCCGCTGCGACGTGTGGCCTGCAGGAGAGCGGGGTGAAGAGCAAGTTTAGGCCGTGTTGCTTCTACATTAGGTCATAAGAAAGTCCTTTGAGAATAAGCTTCCGCTTTAGAATTCTAGTAAATTTCAGTGTTGGAATTATATCTAGTCGTATTTAGAATAGATGTCGTTATGGGGTGGGAATAAGGTCTATAATTCTGTAACCAGAACGAAAACTGAGAGGGCGGGCTCCGGTGAGCTCCAGTGCGGTGTCTAGTGTCGTGCTTGGCGTTGAATGGGTGCTCCGTGATGGTTTCTCCAGTGAATGAAGGAATGAAATAATTTGAAAAGGGCGCTGCTGGGTCTGGAGTTACTATTAGATTAGCTGGTAACACCAATTATTTCATTTGCCACAAAGTAGCCTACTACGAGAGATAGAATTGCTAGGTTTGGCAAGTAAAAAATACAGGATAACTGGCAGATTTGAATTTCAGATAAAAAGCAAATAATTTTTAGCCTAAGTATATGCCATTTGGATATACTGTGTGCCCTGTATTTTACCTGGCTCCCTAGTGAGAGGACAACATGTTATGGTGGGGAGGGGGTATAATTTTGTTCCTCTTATGAAAAGAGCTGTAGCAGGAAAGAAAATGGTATCTGGAATTTATAAGTACCTTCAAACAATGACATAGCAGATCTGAAGGCCATGCTTGAGAGACTGTGATTTTTAAAGTTTGCTCTAAGTTTTGTATTCACATCATCTTAATTGAAACCTCCTACACAATAGAATGATGATGATTTTTATTTCACAAGTGCACAAAGAGGCTCAGAAACAGGAGGTCCCCTGTTCAAGTTCTTGTATCTTCAATGTCACCCCAGAAATGCTCATTGAAAACTGACTCTGTGCTGGTCTGGGGTTTTGATTCCACACAATCTGCCTCTAGAGCTGGAAAATTCCAGTCTCTGCCTATGCCTCAGCCTCCCTCAGGCTCCTTCCCTTTGCCCACTCCAGCTGCAGTTCCTATGGTAACAGACTGAACCTCTCTGGCTAACAAGAGCTAAGAGCTTTTGAAGGGGAGTAAGCCAGAACAACTGAAATCAACCTGTCCTAACTGGAGGATAGGAAAGACCATCTGAAGCGCTAGAGCCTGCTGTTCCTCCATCAGTGGTTTATGCAAGAATTTTGGATGTGTGCAAATCTGTTCTTGGATGGAATCTGCAGAAGAACAAAAAATTGGATATGTAAACCTCTGCAGACCCCATGAAACCATAGGTTTTCAGTTCAGAAGCTGCCACAAACACTAGTGACATTTGTGATCCAGCTCTTCCTATCAGAATTCATTTTCTTCCTCACTTGAGCTTTCAGTTCTCTGTGGAGCCATTATCCTCTCTAAAGATTGCCTGCATGCATTGCTCCCGTGTCCTCAATCCTCACCCCTCATAGCCTCTATCTAGACTCTTTCCAGCTTCTGTGAGCTTGCTGTTTTGACATCTGCCTTAGATACAGGTGTTAGACCTGTATCTGACCTTGTTCTGGACAACCTGAAAGTATGCTGGAGTCACCTTTCCTTGGTCTCCTGCCTCCCTTATTGGCCCTCCCACTCCCCAACAGGAGTCCCCTTCCTGGGGCCATGTCTTTCAAATGCAAACCCACCAATCCAGAACCTATACCCCAACCCTCTCCTTTATGGAGTTCTCATACTCAGGGCCACTATGCACCTGCAGTTATCACCCTATTGCTAGGTTCCAGACAGCTAAGGATATCCCTGTGCCTCAGCATGCGCTGAAATTATTCAGACTAATCACTTTTAAGCACGCTTGTCCTACCTCATCTGTTCCCTCCCAGAGAAACCACAATAAAGGTTCCTGCCCACAGCTCTCCTCCCTCTGCTTCCTGTCCAGCCCTGGTGCTTCCCTGGGGACCCTGTGTGACATGGCTGCCCCCTCCTTCCAGGCACTGTGTGTAAAAAGCTATCTTTCAGTGTCAGTTGTTTTTCCATCTGTTGGCTTTGCTATACTTTAAACTTGCCTATTAATATACTATATTGCCATTCTCTCATCAGTTCCTTCTAAATGTGCAAGCATCTGTTGCCCTCCACTCCTGAAACACCTCTGTTCAAAATCCACTATGTAGTTACATGCAACAGTCACTTCTCTGTCCTATAGTTATGTGGCTTCTTTGGAGAAATCAACACAGTTGGACCTCTTACCCCTCCTGGGAAATTTTTTCTTCTTATGCATTTTAGACCCTCTACTCTCCCAATTATCCTGGCCCTACCTTCTTGTTCCAGCTCTCCTTCCTAAGCTGAAAGTGTGCATATCCTTTGACTGACCCAGCTGTTCTTACTCAAGGAGCCTAGATGACTGTTACCAAGAATGCACACACTAAGCAAAGAATAATAATAGTTTCTGACATTGACTGAGTTCCTATAATAGGCCAATCATGCTCCAGGCATGGGAATACGTGGAGATGAACAATGCAGATCTCATTCACATTGCATGGAGCTGATGGTCTAGTGGGACTACAGTGCCCACAAGAGTGGAAAATAAAATATTTTCCACAAGCTTAGGATAAAATGGACTGGTCTACAATCAAGGAAACAAGTACCTATCAGAACTGGCTTTAAACCTCTTCAACCGATCAAAGATAGCCCACCTAAGTAAACGTGCTTTGGGAAGCCAGTCACTTTACTTTGGAGAAAGGAGCTCATCAAGGATGGATTGCTCTGATGAACATGGCTCTGAGTGCCAACCAATCAACAAGGGTCTCACTCGAGAAACTGCAGTTCTACAAATGATGTCAGCCCCTTTGCGTGTCCAAAAGCCTGACAACCCCTGAATTCCATGTTGCTCCCAAATCCTCTATAAAACCAGACCATTCTGTGCAGAGGCTGCCTGATTTGCATAGCTCTCCCTTATTATGGTGAGAAATTAATTCAGCATTGTCTTTTTATTTCAGATACTCAGTTGCATTTGCTTGCCGGGACTGCAATAGCAAAGTTCCATGGGCTGAGGGGCTGTAATAACAGAAATTTATTTTCTCACTGTTCTGGAGGCTAAAAGTCCATGACCAAAGTGGTGGTGGGGTTGATTCTCTTGAGGCCTCTCTCCTTGGCTTGCAGATGGCTGTCTTCTCCCTGTGTCCTCACAGGGTTGTCCCTCTATGCATGTCCTAATTGCCTCGTCTTATAAGGACCCCAGTCAGATTGGATGAGGGCCCACCCTGATGATCTCATTTTAACTTAATTACCTCTTTAAAGACCCCAACTTAAAATGGTCATGTTCTGAAGTGCTGGGAATTAGGGCTAACCCATAAACTATGGGGAGGGCCACAGTTCAGCCCATAAGGGAGTAATATTGTGCTTTGACAAAGTAATTATCCTGCATATATGCTTACAGATTGTTCCTGCATTTCTCAGCTCTCTGCGCTTTCTTGGAACTTTGTCTCCAAATGAACCAAATCCATGCCACCTAAGTTCTCTATGTTCTGGGTTGTCCACTCTCACCTGGGACACCAGCAACCTGGAGAACTTCATATTCCTCCAACAGAGGCAGAGTGGAGAGTCATGAGCCTGTGTATATGTCATGCTGTAGCCTTCACCTCCACTTGTTGACCAGCTGCTGGGACTGGGGATCATTCTTCTCATGTAAAGAACTGCAGAGTGAATTCTGCCCCAGCAGAGGCACTGGAGGTCCCAGGTGAATAGGTAGCAGGCATCCACATCCCTCTGTGAACTGGGGTGGGGGTGGGGCTAACCTCATGCTTCTGGGAGAGGCTTGTTCTTGCTCATTTCCAGTCTCCTCCTGCCTGGGAGCTGAGCCTTTCTATCAGAGAATGAACATGGCTTCATGTTGCTTCCAGACTGCTGGTCTTTTTGCTTTGCAAGGAATCAATTTCTTGTTCTCTTTAACCCCCAAAGGCTCTGGAAATCAAAATTACACTTACACATCTCTAGAGGAAGGGAAGTGTCTGTCACTCACCTGTGAGGCAGAAGTGGGGATGGCAAACCACAAAGTCCTGCCATGCTTACCTCAAAAGTCCCTCTCCTGCATCCCATGGTCCACCTGCTGTATCTTTCTCCTGGACCACAGCACCAGTCCCCCCTTGCTTTCCCTGCTTATTCCAGCCCACCCTTCAGTCAGTCCACATACCAGCAGAATTTTGCTAGTCCCTTCAGTCAGAGCAACCAGCGCCTCCCTGTTGCTGTTGGAATAAAAGTAGTGGGAACTCTAGAATCTTTACCAGGGGTCTTATAGGTAATAATTTTGTGGCATGATTTGAGCTGAGAGGCTTTTCAAGCTTTCTTGAAGCTGCATTTGTACATTTTTAATAACTATTATACAATATAAATCATTGCAAAAATAGCTGATGGCTATGCCTGTTGTATGAGTGTGACTAGGTATCCACAGAGCTGGTGTTTCAACCTCACCCCTGTTGATATGTGGGGCTGGATGATTCTTTGCTGTGTGGAGCCATCCTGTGCACTGTAGGATATTGAACAGCATCCTTGGCTTCTAACCACAAAGTTGTATGAATAAAATTGTCTCTAGGCATTGCCAAATGTTCTTTGTGGGAGCCCAAATCACACCCTCTCTCCTTCACCCTCATACACTACCATAGAGTGAGTTGATAAAGCAATGAAAGTGAAATTCTTTTTATTGCTTTATAATTAAACTTGGTTTTTATCCACTTCAAGAAGCGCAGTTGTTCTAGGAGACAGGAAACACACTCAACACATTAAAAGATACTGGTGTAAGATGATCGGTCCCTGGAAATTCAGGGAAAATGTATTAAAAATTGGATTCAGGGATATATTTGCAAAACAGATGTCTGGTCTTTACACCTTTTTACATTTTGGAAATGGGTGTTCTCCAGAACACTGGGCATATTGTGTCCTTCTAAGAAAACTATCCTTTCACTAATTATTAGATACCAATACATACATAGCTCAGCCTCCAGCCCAGCAGTCGGCTCATGTATCAGGAAAAAGCTCCATGGAAGCTATTGACCTGAAACTTTCATCTGGACACTAGGCCTTGTGTTAATGCTCTAGTGAGGTATCCAGACATAAACCCTGTCTTCTGACTGCCTTCTTTATTTTTTCTGGGCCATGAGAATCACTCTCAAAAGTGTCCCACTTCTCTCCATGCCCTAAGTCCTGAGCTGGAGTCAGCTGCCCTCTTTCTCTTGATGGCAGCAGTAGCTTCTTATTGTAGCTTCCTCTTATCCCCTCACAACCACTCTCCAAACACCATCTGACAATGTGAAAATGGAGATGAAGTCTCTCCTAGCTTCAGACCCTTCTAGGGCAAACTACTGTGTCACTACCTCCCACCCACTGCAATGGCTACTATTTAAAAAAATAAATAGATGAATAGCGGGTGTTGACAAGGGTATGGAGAAATTAGAACACTTATGCACCATTGGGATATAAAACTGTGCTGTGAAAAACAGTATGGAGGGTCCCCCAAAATTTAAAGCAGAACTACTATGTGATCCAACAATTCCAGTTCTGCATATATACTCAAAAGAATTGAAAGCAAGGTTTTAAAACATGCTTGTAGCCACATTATTCACAATAGCTAAGCAGAAGCAATCCAAGTGCTTATGGAGAGATGAGTGGGTACATGAAATATGTATATGTACATGTGCATATATGCACATGCAATGGATTATTATTTAGCTTGAAATAGAAAAGAAATTCTGATGCATCCTGCAACATGGATGAACCTCAAAGACATTATGCTCAATAAAATAATCCAGTCACAAAAAAACAAATAGTATACAATTCCACTTCTCTGAGGTACCCAGAGTAGTCAGATTTGCAAAGACAGAAAGTAAAATGGTGATTTCCAGAGGCTGGGGAGTGAAAGGGATGAGGTGTTATTGTTTAATGGATTCAGAATTTCAGTTCAGAAGGTGAAGGAGTTCTGGAAACAAGATGGTGCTAATGGTTGTACAACAATGTAAGTACACTTACTACCAATGAATTGTACACTTAATAGAGTTGTTAAGGTGGTAAATTTTATGTTATTTGTATTTTGCCACAATTAGAAAAACAAAACAAAACTACTGCTCTAAGGACAATATCTTGCCTGTTTATTAGACTGTTTGTTTTCTAATTTCTATCCCAGGCTTCAGCCTCATCTCTTTCTGAGCTTGTCTCAGCTCTGCACACTCCAGAAATTCTGAGCTAGTTTTCTAGAGACCATGTGCCCTGTCTCTGCTCTGTCACCACACACTCTCTCATCAGCATAGTCTACTAGGTCTTCTACCATGGACTCCAGTGAAACTGCTATTGTTATGGCCGCAGTGTCCTCCTTCTATCCAGGGTAATTCCCTGTCCTCACGATCTCCTGGCCCTAAATACTTCCCTTCCTCTTGTCATTCCTTCCTGGTACTGGCTATGCTTTTCAGGACACTCCCTCTAGGAGCCTTCAGAAGAGGAATAGTCCCAGTAGGGTGCTGCCATTGGCTTTCACAGGCTCCTGAGATCCAACTATGTTCTTGTCATCCCAATTCCGCATTTGGATGTCACCTTGTTAGCTTGATATCAGCCATGGTGGGAGTATTTGCACACTAGAAATTGGCAAACTCTACACATTATGGTTTTGTTCCTCTGAGAGCCAGCTATTAGTCATTTACCAGCCCACCACTGAGTGGTCTCCCCTTCTGTGCTGCTCAAGCATCCTATCTTCCTGACATGATGTCTCTCTTCCTGTGAGACTATGAACACCACTAGAGTAGTAACCAGGCATGCAACTGGTGAGTCATGGAGCCAGGCTGTGAAGGTTCATCCTGACACACACTGATTATCTCTTATCCAAATGTTTGGAACCAAGTGTTTCAGATTTTGGATTTTTTCAGATTTTGGAATATTTGCATGTATAATAATGAGATATCTTGAGGATGGAACTCATCTCAACTCTAAACACAAAATTTGTCTACATTTCATATAAACCTTATACACATGAACTGTAGTTGATTTTTAATAGTTTTGAGCATGAAACAAAATCCTGGCTGTGTTTTGACAAGGACCTGCCTTGTGAGTTCAGGTGTGGAACTTTTCCCTTGTGGCATCATGAAACTCCAAAAGTTTCAGATTCTGGAATATTTCAGATTTTAGATTTTGGGATCAAGTATGCTAAACCTGTAATGGCCACCATAATTTCAGTTTGTCTCCCTGGAAATAGACACACAATAGTAATGATAGAAGTGGGAGTCATTTGAATTCTAGTATTCCTGTAGTAGACCTTTTACCTTTACGAATCCCTTACACTGGCCCAGAGTAATCTCCCCACTTCTGCTTCACTTGAGATGCTCTAGTTGTGCTGCGTTTTTTTTTCCATCCCTGCAACATCTGTCTTTCTAGGGTCTTTATATTTCTTCTTGTATCTTGTTAACTTCAGATCATTGACTGACTCCTTTTAGTCTTCCTCCAACTTAAATGTCACATCCTTGGAAGAACCTCTTCTGGGAACCCCAGCTAAAATGGCCTCTTGAACCCTCCAACAATGTCTGTCACCCCACAGGAGGACCCATCCCTATGATTAACCCTCATTCTACATTCTTCGATGTGGGCAACTGATGTCTTCTCAAGTTTATTTATAAAGTTACAGATAAACCAGCTTCAAAATCTCTACCCTTCACCCTTTTAAAGCCCCACCTATTGTAAAAGTGCCTCAGTTTTAGTATCAACATTAATTTTTTTATTCTGGCAAAAAACAGATAACATAAAATTCACCATCATAAACATTTTAGGTGTATAATTCAGAATTGTATTCATATTTTAGTGAAATAGATCCCCAGAATTTTTCACCTCATCAGTTTGAAACTCTGTCCCCATCAAACAACCCCCCATTTCCTACCATAGTCTCTGGTAACCACCATTCTAATTTCCGTTTCTATGAATTTGACTAGATATCTCCTATAACTGGAATCGCAGTATTTGCCCTGTTGTGACTGGCTTATTTCATCCAGTGTAAAGTCCTTAAGGTTGGTCCATGTTGTCCTATGACTAGATTTCCTTCTTTGTAAGGCTTAGTATTCCATTGAATGTATAGGCCACATTTTGTTTATCCATTTAGCTGTTAATAGGCATTTGCACTGCTTCTTCCTCTTGGCTTTTGTCAATAGTGCTGCTGGGAACATGGCAATATATCTTTTAGAGACCCTGCTTTCTTTTGGGTATATACCTAAAAGTGGAATTGTGGGATCATATGATAACTCTATTTTTAATTTTTTGAGAAATTTCCATATTGTTTTCAATAGCGGCTACACCATTTTTCATTCCCACCAATAGCACATGAGGGTTTCTACACATTTTCTGGGTGTTTTTCTTTCATTATAGTGGCCATCTTAGTGGGTATGAAGTGATATCTCATTGTGGTTTTGATTTGCTTTTTTCTGAACATTGGTGATGTTGAGCACCTATCCATGTGCTTGTTGGCAATTTGTATATGTTCTTGGAGAAACATCTATTCAAGTCCTTTGCCAATTTTTATTTATTTTTTTAATTTTATATATATATATATTTTTTTTTTTGAGACAGTCTCATTATGTCACCCTTGGTAGAGTGCTATGGCATCACAGCTCACAGCGCCCTCAAACTCTTGGGTTTAAGCAATTCTCTTGTTTCAGCCTCCCAAGTAGCTGAGACTACAAGCACCCACCACAATGCCCAGCTATTTGCTATTTTTTGTTGTTGTTGTTGTTGTTGCAGTTGTCATTGTTGCTTAGCAGGCCCGGGCCAGGTTCAAACACACCACCGTTGGTGCATGTGGCTGGCACTGTGATCACTGTGCTATGGATGCCAAACCCTTTTGCCCATTTTTAAAAGGGACTATATGATTTTTTTGTTGTTGAGTTGAAGTTCCTAAATATATATATTCTCAATATTAATATAATACTTGACTGGCTATATCATTTGCAAATATTTTCTCTAATTCTACAGATTGCCTTTGCACACTGTTGATTGTTGTGTTCTTTGAAGCTCGTAAGTGTTAAGTTTGACATAGTCTGTTTCTCTATTTCCATTTTTGTAACCTGAACTTTTAGTGTCACATCCAAAAGTGTAAGGGGGAAAATCAACTGCAAACACCCGCCCTTTTGTCTGTAAAAGTTACTTAATGATTCAACTAGTTATTGAACAGCCATGTCCTCCAGTCCTCCCTTGATGCCGGTGCCTCTGAAGGCCAACAGGACCCTGGCCTAGAGATGAAACAGCAGATAAAAGAGTTTGTAATGTATAGTTAGTGTCCTGCAGCTTGAGATAAGAGGGTTTAATGATATACAGTTAGTGTCCTTTGGCTTGGGACAAGAGGGCTTAAAGATCGGAGCTAAAATAGTAACTTTGGAGGGGGGTGTAAGAACTTTGTGAGGTTCTCTCAAAGCAAGGCAGGCTTTGAGGATGATCTCCCTGTCTTCCTGAGATTCTGAACTTTGGTAATAAAGAATGACTTTAACCTATATGAATGTCTGACTTCTGGTCATAAAACCATATCACTGCCTAAATGCATTCATTAAAAAAATTATCGTGGCTCGGTGCCTGTGGCTCAAGTGGCTAAGGCACCATATACATACACCTGAAATGGCAGGTTCAAATCCAACCCAAGCCCGCCAAACAACGATGATGGCTGCAACCAAAAAATAGCTGGGCATTGTGGCGGGCACCTGAAGTCCCAGCTACTTGGGAGGTGGAGGCAGGAGAATTGCTTGAGCCCGGGAGTTGGTGATTGCTGTGAGCACTCTACCCAGGGCAACAGCTTGAGGCTCAGTCTAAATAAATAAATAAATAAGTAAGTAAGTAAAAAATTATCCTGACCTCTGTCAGGGCCCCACTTTCTACCTCACTCCCTCTAGAAGAAAGGAGACATATCTTAGTGAGCCCCTTGGACTCCCCAGTATGTGACAGTGCCCAAGACATGCAGAATACTTGATGAATGAATGAATACTCCATCCTTGATGTTTGACAGAGTATTATTTATAGTTTCCACCTGACTGTACCTAGACAAGGTCTCTGAACTCTTCTGGTTGGCATTATGAAGGGAAGGACAGGCTTCCCTGCCTTACCCTGCACCATGGCCCTTCAGGGTAGACCACTTGCTCTTGATCCCCTGGTGGGTTATGCACTTGGGCTGAAATTTGGCCACCCTCCTGCCCTTCCATCTTCAGGGTGAATGTGGCAGGTGGTTCTGCCCCCACCTCCTTCCAGGCAGCCTTGCGCTGGTATGCAGGGACCTGAGGCCTTCTCGGGCATCGGGGGATACTGAGGTTGAGTGTGGCTGGGAGGGTGAGTTTAGGAAGTTTCTAGTTCTCACTTGAATCTTTCCCACTGCAGGTGGGGACATGCTTTTTGGATCACCTGTGCCAGAAGGGAATGTGAGTGGTGGCAGAGCCTGCATCTTCCCAGGCCCCTTTCTGAAAGTGAACCAACCATGCATAGGGCCAGCCTTTCCTCCACGTGGGATGTGGAAACAGTAATACCTTCTCCCCTCCCTAGCTCCATTGTGTTCCCTGGACCCTGCTGGAACAGAAATCCTGTTTTCTGTGTGTCAAGCTGGACTCAAGCAGCGCTCCCCCTCCCCTGCAGGGCTGGAACATGGAGGGTAACAGGCTTTCTTGCCAGCCCTTCTAAGGGCCTCCAGCTGCAGCAAGAGGGATTAAGGAGAAGAGGTTCCTGGCGTCCCTGTGTCTGGCTGGCAGGGATGTTCAGGAGGGTCTCAGGGGAATTAGAGTGGACTGGAGACTCCCAGATCAATCAGAGGTGTGAAGGTCACAGGAGCTGACCTTCAAATTAGAGCACTTGTCACCCCTGGGGCATGCACATCCTCCAAGGGCAGGAGGAGAAAGGCAGATTGTTCTGGAGAATCAACTTCCAGTGCTGCACCCTGCAGTTTTGCTTTCACCAGGCCCTTCTGAGCTTTATGGATGAACAACTCTCTCCTACCCCAGCTTCACTTTGGTGATTACCTGGGGGTGCAAGCAAAGCCCCTGAATCCCAGACCTAGAGACACTTTAAAATACCGCTGTCCCAAAAAGCTCCCCTTAGGGAGGTCCTGAGCTGCCTTTGAGGTTCATGTTTTGCAAGGTTGAAAGCTGGAGGTAGTGAAAAATGCCCAAATTTCCTCCTGCAGTGTTGAAAAAAATCATTTGATGATACTTGTTAAAACTCCAGGAGGCAAACTATATTCAGGACCATTGAGATAGGTATGGGGGACATAGCAGCAGGGTCATGGTAGGAAAGAGAGTTGGGCTCCCTCTGAACACAGCGTGAGGGCAAGTGGGGCACTGTAACCAGAGACCAGAACAGAGGTCAGAGAATGGAGAATCCCAGAGGAAGCCTCCTTGGGGTGAGGGGTTGCTGGACTAACTGATCTCAGTGGTCACGGCTGAAGGTGAAGCCAGGCTGTTGCCATAGAATTTCCCTGGATTATCAAAATCCATCAGGTAGGAGGTGAGGGCTTCTGCCTAAGCCACCCTGCAGCTGAGCTGAATTTTACAAGGAAGTCATGGATGGGCCAAAGAGAAGATTCAGGCATCTCACCAACATTTGGCCAGGCAAGGAAGGAATCTGTCAACACATAAGTGTTAATGCACCAAGCCAAAGGAGTATATCGGAAATAATACAGTGTCTTCTATTTTCCTGAACATTTGCCTAGACATGTGGGAGAAAGGTTTTCACTAGCATTAGCTGAAGAGTGGTTGCCTGGTGATCTGTCTTTGGTAGTCCACGTTCAATTCACAGTCAGTCACTTCTCTGCTGGTTTATTCCCACCAACTATCACTTCACGGGGCAAATGGCAGTGGGGCTGTGTGTGGACTCTTCAGAAAGTGCTGGACAATCTACAGGAAGAGTATAATATGTTGTTCATGTGTTTATCATATGATAAAGTATATAATTATTATACATTGTTATATAATTATTATACATTTAATTACATGTTACAGGGGTTTTTTTATAATAGCAATAATCCCTCATAACAGAGGAACATGCCCCTCTGCCAAGTCCTATACTTGTTCAAAACCTTTCTTCTCAAATTCCAAATAACTTTCCTTTGAATGAATGAGACAGTGAGAGGAGGGATTGAGGGCAGGGTGCAGTGGAGTTTGGAGCTAGTCAGCAGGCCTGGCCTCCCTATTTCCTTTTACTTGATTACTTTCTCAGGACCTCAATTTTTCCAGCAAGGAGCCAGAGAAGGGGACCAGCAGGCACCCAAGAGCTGGGACCATCTTATTGGAAATCTGGCTCTTTGCTAGAAGTCTTCTCTACTTCTAGATCTTCCCTGTCTGCTGTATTAGCCATGTATGGTTATTTCAATTTAACTAGATTAAAACTAAATAAAATACAAAGGCTGAAGCAGGAAGATCACTTGAGCCCAGAAGTTCAAGGTTGCAGTGAGTTGTGATCACACTTTTGCATGCCAGCCTGGGCAACAAAGTAGAGTTTGAGGTTGACTCTGTTTCTTATTTTATTTTTTGAGACAGTCTTACTCTGTTGCCCTGGGTAGAGTGCTGTGGCATCATAGCTCACAGCAACCTCAAACTCCTGGGCTCAAGGGACCCTCCTCCCTCAGCCTCCTGAGTAGCTGGGATTACAAGTGTGAGCCACTGCGCCCAGCTGTGTTTCTTACACACGCACACACACACTGTTCAAGAAAGAAAGAAGGGAGGGAGAGAGAGAAGGGAAAGGAAAAGGAAATGAAAAAATTCAATTCCTACATCTAGCTACATCCATTCTCAATTAGCAATGATCACTGCTCAGATAAGCCTCATCGGTGAAGCTGCCACTGTACAGAGCTTCATGTTGGAAGTTCTCAAGGGCTGCATGTAGCTGTCTGCCACCTTATTGGACCACACAGATAAAGACATTTTCCATCATCACAGAAAGTCATCTGGGCAACACCAACCTAGGAAGAATTATTTTCTTCCTAACTTAAAGTTTTTCTGTCCATAAAAGCCCTTTCAATACTTCAAGCCACATTATCTTCCAAAGAGGTTAAATCAATATATAGCTCAATACCTAGAGTGTAGGAATGATCATTTCTGCACACCCTCATAAGCACTAGTTATTACAGACTTTTTAGTTGTTTTTTTCTTGCCAATTTAATGGGTGACATTCTATTGTTTCAATTTTCATTTTAGAAAAAGAAGCAAAGTTGATCCACCTTTAAAATTTATATTGGCTGTTTATCTTTCTTATCTTGTGAATTTCCTATTCATGTCCTATTTCTGTATTTGTGATGCTTTTTTATTCTTATTGATTCATGTCAGTTTTCCTATATAATTAATATTGTGTTAATTAGATTATTAGCACCAGATGTAAACACTGGACTATTTCCTGTTTCAGCATCATCCCAGTCACTGTACTTTGAACCCCTGGATATGTACCTCTGTTGGATTCTCATTGTGCAAGGTCCTATTGCCTTGGGGGAAGAACATGAAGTGATTAATGATCACCCTTTCCCTTCTACTGTATGTGGACGATCAGCCCAGTAGAAAGGGCATGGGATTGATTCAGAGTCACACATGCTCAAGATCTGAGCCCCAGCTGGTATTTACAATCTGTGGGACTTCAAGTAATCACTGACGGTCTCTGTGCTCCAGTTTTCTCTGCCTTGGGCTAATTCCTGCAGTAAACTTGAAGGGTTATACTACAAAGGAGATAGCATAGCAGCACATCCAGATTAACCAAGGCTTTGGCTGGGAAGAATCTTACCCTACTAATTCATTATCTTGCTTATGTGCTTACTTTAGCCTAAGGTTTACATTAATGCAACTGCTTGGTATGAGCTCACTCAAGCCGGGGAGTGAACATGAAAGAGGTTGTTTCCAGGCAATAACGGGAAAAATCTGGAGGGAACTTAACCTTAGCTAGGACAGAGAGAATTCCCACTGAAAAAGCTTGAGGGAAGACAAGCCCACAATACAAAATAGCAAAAAAAATAAAAACTTTACCACATGCGAGAGTTTGCAGAAAAATCAAACAGCAGGATTAGATCCCTTGGAATTTCAACTACAGAACTTCTGCTGTTATTCATTTATTTATCCACCCCACAAGTATTTATTGAGGATGTACTATATTCCAGGTCCTGTGTTAGATGCTTTGGGCACACAAGTATACAAACAATTATAATCTGTTCTTGTAGAGCATAATTCCAACACTGGATAGGTACTATAAAAGAAACACAGTTAAAGATCATTACACACTGTATGCTTGTATCAAAATAGCACGTATATCCCATAAACATGTAAAACTATTATGTGTCCATAAAAATTGAAAATGGAAAAGTGTATTTGAAACAACTCAGGGCAACTCAACAATAGCAAAACAAGCAATTCGATTAAAAAATGGGTACAGAACTTAACTAGAAAATTTTGTCAAAGAAGATATACTAATGGTGAAAAGATACTCAGTGTTGCTAATCATTAAAAAAAAAAAGTAAATCAAAACCACGATGAGCTATGACTGCACAACCACGAGGTGGCTACTATAACCACACAAACACATGCACACGCATAACAGGTATTTATGAGAGCGTGGAAAAATCTGAATCCTGTGTACTGCTGGATGTACTGTGGGAATGTAAAATGGTACAGTTAGTATAGAAAAGAGCATGGCAGTTTCTCAAAAAATTGAAAATAGGGCTGGTTGTGGTGGCTCACACCTATGATCCCAGCACTCTGGGAGGTCGAAGCAGGAGGATCCCTTGAGCCCAGGAATTTGAGGTTGATCTGAGCTATGACACCACAGTACTCTACCCAAGACAACTGACTGAGACTCTGTTTTGAAAACAAGAAAGAAAAGTAAAATAAAATTACCTTATACTCCAAAGAACTGAAAGCAGAGACTCAGAAAACAGCTATTTGTACACCCAAATTCATAGCAGTATTATTCACAATAACCAAATCATAGAAGCAATGCAAGTGTCCATTGACAGGTGAATGGATAATCAAGATATGGTTTATCCATATAATGGAATATTATTCAGCCTCAAGAAGGAAGAAAATTCTGAAATATACTCTCACATGGATAAACCTTAGAGATGTTATTCTAAGCAAAACAAGCAGTTATACAAAGATAACACTGTGTGATTCCCCTTATATGTGGTATCTGAAGTAGTCAAACTCATGGTAATGGTACGTAGAGTGGTGGTTGCCCAGGCTAAGGGCAAGAGAAGATGGAAAGTTGTTGTCTGATGGGTGCAGAGCTACAATTTTGTGAGATGACAAAGGTCTGGAGGTCACTTGCACAACAGTGTGGATATACTTAACACTGCTAAACTGGACACTTACAAATGGTTAAGATGGTAAATTTTATGTTACATGTATTTTACTACACTTAAAAGAAAAGATTCAAGATATTTTTAAAAACCCCAAATATCTGAAAAGAATAAGACACGATGAATAAAGGACCAGTAATATTAAGGGAAAAAATTTACTTGACTTTCTAGAAATAAAAAAGTCATTGGTTATTAAAGAGCAAATTAGGCACATCTAATGAAGCAACTAGTGAACTAACAAGTAGATAGGAAATTACATGGAGGGTGGTGAGGAAAGATAAAGAGATTTTAAATGTGAAAGAGAAGTTAAGAAATGTCAAAGACAGAAATCAGACATATATCCTTGTAGCATGTTTTTCTGTCTTAGCTGCAAGTAAGAGAGAAACTAGTTAAAATAGGCTCAAGATGCAGTGATGGACGGAGAGTGATTTTACTGAGTCCAGGTATGCCTGGGCCTGGGTATTCAAAGCTTATGCTCAAAATTCTTCCTCTTCCCTCTTCTGCACTTTATTTTCATCTCTCTTGACCTCATTCTCGAGGATGTCCCCAACCAGTGGCATGGTGGAGACTGGCAGTTAGAAGCTTCCCAGCCACCAGCATCTGAAGTAGGAAAAGTAGCTCTTTCTGAATAATTTCAGCAGTGTCCCAGGTTAGGCGGCCATGGCCTTACTTAGATCATGTGTCCATCCCTAAACCAGCTACTGAGGCTCAAAGAGTGTGCTGCTTCTCTGGGCCAGACCTGACTCCATGGCCCTTTCCTGAAGCCAGGAAGGTGGGCTCAGCCCCCCAAACCATAGGAGATGAGGATGAGGGAAGGAGTGGGGGAAGCCAGTGAATACTTGGCACGCAAAGGCAGCATATGGGGTTGGATATGGTGGCTATTATAAGACAAGCAGGGAATGCACATGTGTTCAGAAAGTGAAATAGTGTATCCGCTTAATTCAGAGCCACATTTGTGTTTTCCCTTTTCCCTCACACATTTCTAGCAGAGTAGCAAATATTTCCGTCTGCTTCTTTGTATTCAACATTCGGCAAGTGACAGCTATTCATAGCTTACACTCATTTGGGGCTTACTAAATCTGTGGCACAGTTTTGCATACTTTGGATGGATTTCCTTACTTTATCCTCACCACAGTCCTATAAAGTCGTACATTTTTTATCACCACTTTCATTGCACAGATGAAGAAACTGAGGTGCAGAGAAGTTAAGTAATTAGTTTATGGGCACAGAGAAAGTAATTTATGGAGCCAGAATTGGAGTTGAGGCAGTATGACCCCAGATTCCTTTCCTTAGCCACTATGTGCTACACTGTGTCCCTGGAATTCAATTCATTTTGAACAGAATTCTCATCCAGCATGACATCACTAGCCGAGAAATGTCTTCACATGTAGTTCTCTCAAATAGCAGCAACTTGAACACTAAAATCAATTTGCTCAGTAGTTACAAGGTGTGTTCCTATCATGATAGTTCCCTCTGGGTGGTCCTATAGTATTGTCCTGGTTACAAAAGAAGGAAATCCCAATTTACTTCACCTGTACCCCACCTCCAACCCCTAGAGGCCTTCAGTCTGCACACATGTCCACTCTTCGGAATGGCGAGGGCCCAGCTTGTCTCAGAGTGCTGAGAATGGCAGAGGCAACTCAAACTAGTTTAGGCAAAGAGAGAGAACTTCTTGGCTCTGGTAACCAGATCTCAGGGAGGGAAGGGGCGTAACTGTCCTTGGGTGATGGAGTGTCCCAGCAGCTGTCTCTCCACCATTTGAGTCTGTGTGTTGACAGCGTGCTGTCACGCAAGGCTTCCCGTGAGGTCAGAACAGTGCTATCCTCAGGTTATCCATCCACCAGGAGACCAGAAGGCTTTTAAGTAGCCTGGCTTGGGTCTCATGCATGTGCCCATATGGCCAAGGAGCTCAGAACATTACAGCTCAGAACATCCACAACATATTTGAGGAGAATATGGGTGGGAGAAAGACAGTCTCAAAGAAAAGGAGCAGGGTGAGTTTTCCCAGAGCCATAGGGAGGAGTGCTGCATGGATCAATCATAAGTAGCCACCATGGCCACTAAGTCTTACACTGCAGTGTCTCAAGAACTCCTTCCTGAGGGCAGCAACCTATGTGATGAGGACTTGAAGCTAAGTAAGAGGTTGCTGGAGAGAGAGAACGAGCATTTTGGGTTGGGATGAGTAGTTTACTCTAACTAGTGTAAGGAGTCAGAGACCGTGGTGGGGTATGGCTGCAGAAGGGACCACAGAGAGGTGCTAATATGTCTTAAATATGAGTTTTCACTTATCCAGTCTTCATGATTTTGGAAAAAATAATAATAATAACCCAAACCATTTTCCTTTGGAGAACACCTCTCCAACCCTCTCAGTATGGAGTTGATGTGGCCTCTCCCCACTGCTCCTGTGACCTCTGCATTGCCAACAGAAGTCACAGTAACTGGCTCAGGGATGGGCATGTGACCTGATCCATGCCAAAAGCCCAATGAGCACTGCTGCTGGAAGTACTGGGGACCATTTCTCCAGGAAAATCAGGGCCTGGAGATGAATAGCCACAGGTTTCTACGAAAAGTTTTTGAGGAACTGGGTCCAGCTGTTCCTGAAGCCAACTGCTCCTGGACTCTTCAGTTATATGATTCAGTAAACAACTTTTATTTTTGATTTTTGTTTGTTTTTTGCTATAGCAATCAGTATCTCTAAATAGAAGACTGACAGAGTTAGACTTGTGTTTTGGAAGGTCCTTCTTGGGATTGGAGAGTGGGGAGGAAAGAGCGAGAAAGAAGGAAGGCAGCCAGGTGGTGGGGATCGACCAACAGCAGGGTGAACGGGCATCTTCCCATCGGGCAATGTGTCTGCATGAGTGGTGGTAAATGGACATGTGGCAACAGAAACCTTGAGAGGTGTGGCAGACACATTTGCTGATAGACATTCATCTTCACAAGACATGGCAACTATTTGGATATAGAGAACACGAGGAAGGATGAGTTAGGGATAACTTTAATGAATTAGAGTGACAAGGACCTGGGAGAGTTGTTTTATTTGTCATGCATGTTTTCAGATGTAAGGGATAGAAAAATAAACTCCAATTGGCTTAAAGAGAATAAGTGGGAATATATTGGCTTAACACCTATAAAGTTCAAGGAGCTTCAGATACAGTTGGATCCAGAGTTTCAAATGATGTTATCAAGATATGTTCTTTATGTCTCAGTCAATGGGACCTGCTTTCCCCTCATCTGGCTTCATCCTGCTGGAGGGTCTCCCCTCAAGGAGGCAAAGATGGCACCAACATTGCCAGGCATGGGTGCCACCTACTGAGATAGCTCAGTGTAAAAAGAACAACTCTGTCCTTAAAATTCCACCAAAGTTCCATGCCCCTCTGTGAGTCAAGTCCTGAGATGCTGATTGGTCACACCTGGGACAGATGTCCATTTCTGGATTGGAAAGTGATGTCATCTTAACTTAAATCTCATAGGCTGAGAGTAGAATTGGCCTGGCTCTTCAAGGAAGATAGAAAGTGCTAGAATCAGAATAAAAGGAGGATACATGTTGGGTGAGTAGACCAACAAGTGGCCACTTCAATATGTACAGATAAATTTCTGAATAATACAGGGGAATAGTTTTTATTTGGGGATCTATGGAATGTGTGTGTGTGTGGACAGGGAGTAGAGTAACATCTTCAGGGAGCCCAATAGCATGGAGGGTCAGTCTGAGGCTAAGGACAAGGATTTAGAGGCCTGGATTTAGCTGCTATTTTAGATGGGGCAGTTGGAAAAACCCTCTTTGAGGAGATGTCGTTTAACCTGACTCCACAGGTTGAGAAGGAGAGGAAGACATTTTCGAGGTAAGAATTATCTTGGTATGACCAAAGAACAAAATTAAGACACCTGAGACCAGAGCGTGGTGCACAGTGGGAAGCTGCGAGGCTGGATCTTGTGGGCCTGGCAAGTTCCTTCTTAAACATTATTAGTACAGGAGACAGGACAAAGTCTTAAGCACATCCAGTAAGATATAGTATCACTCAATCTATGAGGGCTACCAAGAGGCCAAGCCAAGAGTAAGATAAAAAGAGGTGAAGGAAGGAAGAGAATGGGAATTTCTCTGTCACCTTCCAACTCTGCAGAGGCAGTTTCCATATGCTGAACATTCAACACAACTCAGCCAGGACTGGCAGGATCATCCCTGCTCTGCAGATGAGAAACCTGCCCTCAGTGCAGTGAAGCCAGTGCTCCAGGCATAGAGCTGGGAAGTGAATGTGAGGACCCTCTTCTGAATGCTGGGTCCCAGGAGTGCTCAGATTGGTCATGAATCTCATGGATGCTATGTAGCCTCTCACCATGTTGGGTCCCATTCAGTCCATTTTGCAGAGATAGCACCTACAGGTGCTAATAATGTGATCATAGGCCTGGGTTACCTGGGCCTTGGAACGCCCCTCAGGCGAATCTTCCCAAGAAGAAGAGGCTAAGCCTTCCAGCCCCTCTGTCCTGGGAACTTCAGCTGCATCCCACCCTGGAATTTTCCTCTGAGCTACAGAGCCAGGCTGGCTGCCAAGTCACATATACATTGCTGTGTAGCCAGGCAACGTGGACTTTTTCTGGGAAGGAGCATAATGTGGTCACTGTTTCCCAGACACCAGGTTCCAGATGGAGGAAAGACTTTAATCCCCAGCCTTGCGGCTGTTGGGCACATTTCACTCCTGAGATCCTGCTCTGGCCACTTCCACTCTAACTCGACAGTGTGGCCATTTTGCCACATTCTGTTTCTGATGTTTAAATTTTAATCCTCTACAAGTTAGCTTTAGTGGAGTAGGACATGGGAGGGGACACTGGAGGTGAATTTAAATGCAGTCAGGACAACTGTACACCAGTCCTTCTGTAAAAGTACATCTGCAGTGTGAAAACTCCAAAGAGGAACCACTGCATCTCAGAGTATACAAATTTGTGACTTTATTTATTTATTTATTGGGAGACAAGGTCTCGCTCTTACGCCCTGGGTAGAGTGCATGTCATCAACTAATTTTTCTATTTTTAATAGACACATGGGTCTCCCTCTTGCTCAGGCTAGTCTCGAATTCCTGAGCTGAAGCAATCCACCAGCATTGGCCTCTCAGAGTAGTAGTATTATTGCAGAATCACTCTTCAGAGAGTATGCCCATTTTGGCCACCTCCTTCCCAAGTTCAATCCAATAAGGCACAGAAAGGGCCAAGTCTCCACTCCTTCCCCAACACCATACAGGACCGAGTTATCTCCATTAAGAGAAAAAAGATTTTTGAAGTTTTATTCTGTGTTTCTTTAACAATGGCTAAAGTCAACTATCTTTTTGTATGTGCAAGGACCATTTTTGTTAAATCTGCTTAATTGGTTTCTGTCCATTCTGCCTTTGAACTTGAACTCTGGGAAGATAGGGACCATGGCTAGGTCTGCCTGCTGTGGTAAGTTGGCATCTGAATAGTACCTGGCTCAGGGGTGGGTGGCTAAGTGGACAGTCCTCACACAGGTAAATAGCTGGAAATCAGACCTAGCTGTATTGGTCTTCCAGTTACAAGCCTGTGGTATTATGAACACATGGCTAGGCACAAAGTTCAAGGTGGTTCATGTTGAACACCATGTTTTATTGCTTGTGCATGGATTTTCCCAGCTCTTTGATGACCAAACCATGGCTCTGAGGGCTCTGAGAATGACAAGAAGTTATTGCCCTCAATATCATGTGACTCCTGAATAGAAAGAAATGATCTGAACTAAGGGAAGGTGAATTAGAGAGTTGATGCAAACCTAGACAGGGCAGTTTGATTTTTAACACACAGCCCAGTTTCCAAACTCAAATCCAGCTCATCAACTTACCATGAGATTTTCCCCTAGGCTGAAAATCCAGGTCTGATTCCAAGAAATATATACATTACAGTGTGATTATTCAAGGGAGCAGTGTTCTTGGAACCACCAGGCCATGTGGTCGGTATTTGGGAGACGGCCACTTCCTGACAGTAAACAGATTTAAATACACCATCTGTTTTGCAGGTATTTCCCAGGACCTGTTTTTAGTCAGTTTCCCTCTCTAATTTTCAGGTTCTGACAAACCTTGTTTTCTTGTTCTTTACTTTTCAAAAAAAAAAAAAAAAAAGACATAAACCAGTATTTGCTTTTATTTTTTTTTTCTTGTGCTAGACTTATTTTAAGTGAATTTATATGCCTTCAATTGTTCCATGAAAGTAAAAAGCAAACCTTTTTTTTTTTTTCTGTTGTTTGTCATCAGGAACAAAGAAGAAAAACTTTTAAAATAGTATTTGGCTTTTGTCATTTAACTGGTGGGAAGTCACCATTTTGGTTTTGTTTCTCTTTTTCTTTTATAATAAATAGGCATAGAAGAGCGAATTAATAGAGGAGAGGTTAAACTGTGTTACTGTACTCTTCAATTTCTGTTAACTTTGGATAATTCCACTGATGTTTCTTCTTTGGGATAAATTCCTTTCGACAAAATTCTTATGAGGGGGTCATTTATTACTATACCTGCATTGGTATCTTATCACCACCATCTGATAATTCAGGGCAGAAATGTCAGAAACCTTTGAAACCTTCTCTTGAGTGAAATCCTGAGTGTGTTCACAAATGCCAAAATGAGGATTGAGTAAATTAGCTCAGTCTTGGGGTATCATTCAAATCTGCTTTATAAAACTTGAAAAGTTGATTTTTTTAAAAAATTCTCCGTTACCATTTATTTTTTCTTTTGAGATAGTCTCACTATGTCGTCCTTGGTAGACTGCCGTAGAGTCACAGCTCACAGTAACCTCAAACTCCTGGGCGTAAGCAATTCTCTTGCCTCAGCCTCCCAAATAGCTGGAACTACAGGCATCCACCACAATGCCCAGCTATTTTTTTGTTGCAGTTGTTGTTGTTTCGCTGGCCCAGGCCGGGTTTGAACCCACCAGCCTGGGTATATGTATCTGGTGCTGTAACCACTGTGCTACAGGTGCCAAGCTTCTATTATCATTTTATTTTTAATTATAAATGTACTAACTTTTTGTATAAAGAAAATTAATTTTCCTTTAACATTAAAACCAATGTCAAAAAGAGTTGCTGGGTTCTGCCCTCTTTCAACTTGTAGAGTTGCCTCGAGACCTGATGTGGTTTTTCTAATTATTTACTTTAAAATGCTTCTAATATCTTCTGCCTGCCTAATTTATGTTTAATCCGTATACCCCCTACTGACACCCCACCAAGCTGGTGCATTTTTCCCAGTTGCCATTGGGATGTACACAGTTTTTATAGTCTGTGTTACTTCATGGGGGTCCCACAGGGAGGTCTCCATCCACCTCCTTCACTTACACTGTCTGCTCTAACCCTAGTGACTTCTAATTACCTCTTGCTATGAGCAAGGCCAGGATTTCTTTTTTTTTTTTTTTTTTTTGAGACAGAGTCTCACTTTATTGCCCTTGGTAGAGTGCTGTGGCATCACAGCTCACAGTAACCTCCAACTCCTGGGTTTAGGCAATTCTCTTGCCTCAGCCTCCCAAGTAGCTGGGACTATAGGCGCCCGCCACAACGCCCAGCTATTTTTTTGTTGCAGTTTGGCCAGGACCAGGTTCAAACCTGCCACCCTTGGTATGTGGGGCCAGCGCTCTACTCAATGAGCCACAGGCGCTGCCAGAGGCCAGGATATTAAAGTTCCTGAAGATTACAATCTCTTGGGTGTTCATCTGTCCTACTAAATCAGCTCTACTCACAATTACCTACTAGAAGTTTCTGTGGGGTAGGTTGGATCACAACCGATACAAGTCTCTGATCACTATTATGACTCTGGGTCCAACCTGAACTTTTCACTGAGCTTTTCTTTTGGGGAAACCAGTGCCTCCTAATTAACTTCCTGAATATCTGTTTGCCAAAAGCCATCTCTCCAAATAATCATGTTTTTAAAGCTTTCCAATTTGCTGATTCATCCCAAGTTTTTCATAGAAAACTAATTTGAAATATTTAATTTCATTTATTTATTTATTTGTTTGTTTTTGCAATTTTTGGCAGGGGCTGGGTTTGAACCCGCCACGTCGGTATATGGACCAGTGCCCTACCCCTTTGAGCCATAGGTGCCACCCCTAATTTCATTTATTTAACAAATACTTATGGAACATTTACACTATATGAGGTGCAATTCCAGGTGTTGGGGTTAAAGTATTGAGCAAGAGAGAAATACCTCCTCTATTCCTAGAGATCCCATGCCAGTGGAGGAAACAGGTGAGAAGGATAACAAATAAATAGGTAATACAGGTAGCCATAAGAACATACAGTGTAACATGAGATAGTGAGGAGGGGGGACAATAAATAATGTAATATAATATATAATGCAGTATAACATATATTAATGTGATACAGTATATAATATACTATGTAATAACACAGTATATAATATAGATGTTCCTTGAACAATGTGGGAGTTTGGGGTTCCAACCCCTACAAAAATTAAAAATCTATGTACTACTTATGACTCCACCAAAACTTCACTGTTAATAGCCTACTGTAATCCAGAAGCCTTGCTGATAACAAATAGTCAATCAACACACTTTTTGTGTTATATGTATTATATATTGTGTTCTTCCAATAAAGAAAGCTAAAGAAAGAAAAAGCTACTAAGAAAATCATAAGGAATAGAAAATATATTTATTGTTCATTCAATGACAGTGGATCATATAAGTTTTCATCCACATCATCATCATACTGAGTAGGCTGAGGAGATGGTGGCAGAGGAGGGGTGGACCTTGCTGTTTTAGGAGTGGGAGAGGCAGAAGAAAATCCAAGTATAAGTGGACTCTTGCAGTTCAAACCACATGCTTCAACTGTAGAATATATATTGTAATATAATATAATGCAATATGTAATATAACAATATAGTATATAATAACATTGCTCAGAGAATAGACTTTAAATGTTATCACAAAGAAATGACAAATATATGAGTTAATGCATACATTAGTTAGCTTGATCTAGCCATTCCACAATGTGTATATATTTCAAAATATGTTGTATATGATAATATATGCCATTTTTAATTTAATAAATGAAATTTTAAAAGAAAAATATATAATGCAATATAAAATGATGTGATCTAATATGAAACATATGACATGATAATATTTTATATAATGCTTTAAATTTATTTCATATAATAATTTAAAATATACAACTATTTGAAATTGCACATGCACCTTATGAACACCCTGTAGTTCTGATGATGCCAATTTTGAGGTATCTGTGAGATTCCCAAGTGGAAATGAGGAACCTGCAGCTGAGTACAAGAACCTGGGACTTAGAGAAGAGTTGGGATTTTGAGACTAAATAGTCCAATTTCCTTAATCTTCTGTGGAAGAAATCAGAAGAAACAAAAAGGAATGCTTTTTTTCTTTTATGGGACAAATGAAAATGCATAAATTAACCTGAGAGTCATGGGAGAAGTAAATAAAAACAAACACAGATTTCTGTTTTTAAAAAGAAAGGAAACAGAAGGTTGTCAGAACACAAAAAATACAGAGGGGGAAAAAAAGGTTTCATTCAAACATTTGGTGTACAAACAGATGGTATATTTAAGTCTACCACCAGGCAACAGAGGCAAGTGAATGCGGGGGGTGTGGAGCTCTGCATTGCACAGCATCATTTGTTGGCCTAACCTCACTGCCGTGTGTGTAAGTGTGTATGCATGTGTGTGTGTGTGTGTGTGTAATTGGAATCAAGATTTCCTTTTAGCCTGGGGCAAAATTCCACAGCAAGCTGATATGCTTGAAACAACATCTGGCAACTGGACCATTTTTTTTTTTTAATTCAACTACACTGTTTCAACATCCATCAGCTTCCTTCCAAACAACTTGAACTCAAATTCCATCTCTGTTCCTTATAAGCCTTGAAAATTTCTTTATCTGACTGTGAAATACATCACACATAGAGAAGGTCACTTAAAAAGATACATCTGAACACTTTAGAGACAATGATAAAACCAACTCCCAAACTCTCAGGTCTATGTCTGAGCACCAGCAGGGACCATTCACAGGGCACAGTGCAGGACCTCAGGGCTTTGGGGAAGAGAATGTTCTTGGACCTGCAGCAATGGGGACTTGTGGTCCAGTTTCCTTGTTTTATTTTTGTTTATTTATTTTAAACTCTTATATTTTTGCCAAAATGGGCAACTTGTGGAAGCAAGCCTGTCCTCCTGTCCCTGCCCTGCCTCAAGCCTTCCTTCTGCCTCTTGGTGGGGCCATCAGGGCAGCTGTGACACAGAGGCAGGGGTGGTCTTGCATCCCCCCAGCCCTGTGACTCCCCTCCTGAACCTTTCCCCCAACTCCCAAAGTGTTCCCAGCACCTGCCCTGGCCAGAGTCCCCAGAAGTGACCTCCGGATTCCTACAGACATTAACATGTAGCTCCAGAAGGGAACAGTTTTCCCAGAAACAGCAGAACTAGACTGGTATTCTGGAGATATCCATTTCTAAACCATACAAATATTTCTACCAGACATCATGTATAGGTGATATCCCTGGGCCGTGTCCATAACTGTGCTTTCTTCGGTGTTGGCGGGGGAGGGGGGTGCGGGGGGGACCTTATGTCCTAGTTTTGAGATGAGTCGAGAGTGTTTGTTTCAAATGCCTCTGGTGGCCTGGTTTTCCTCATGCAGGAAGGTTTTAAATGCTGGCACACAATGGTAGCCTGGTTGTAGTCATGTTTGTTGGTCAATGCTGCACAGACTTTGAAATAATAATCCAAACAGTGTGTACATTCTCACTCTCATTCCTCTGCACCCACTTTCACACAGCCCCTAAATGCAGCTTTCAAAGGAGCTATGTGCTTTCTCCAACAGCCTCCTTGTATGACAAGCAACAAGCAAAGACAGACATGGCTGCAGGCAGGTCCCACAGCTCCCAGTCTCCAGCCAGACCATCCCTCCTAAACCCCTTCCATCTAGGCCTGCAGAGCTGCCTAGAAAACTCGGGGTACATCTAAAGACCAGCAGGAATCCTTTGAGGTGATCTAATGAAGGGTGGGATACAGACAAAATTTCCTTTGATGAAGCTACTCTGACTCCACTGAGAAAAATTGACCAAAGACTAGGGATGATGGATGGAGACAACCGAAGAGAGAAGAGGTGGGCTATCAGGGACTGGGAAGGATTGTCCACAAATCAGGTTTTGTCCACTTGTATGTTGCATGTCATATATTAGCATGTGGCCACCTTCTGCCCCAGTGGCAGCACTGGGCAGTTAAGTCAGAGCCTGTCACTGTCATCCGTAAAGATGTTTACAAAATTCTTTCCAGATGTGTGGTTCTTTACAAATGAAGTTTGTCCACCCAAAATGTGTGATGTGTGCGGACCCCCCCTTCAAGGAGAATTCCAGAGCTTCCTCCCAGCATAGCTGGCATCTCCAAATTTCTCTAAAGATAAAATCTCCAGTCACCATGGCTCATGCCATAGGGAAGAGGGTGGAATTTGTCCTGAGAGCAACAGGAACCGGTTAAAAGGGTCAGGTCAACAGGGGCCTGTGTTTTCCTTTGAAAAGGAAGAAGAGTTAAGGTTGTTTTTGCAGGAACTTGAGCAAGAGATCAAGAGAGCAGGCTGATGAAAAGCCTGTTTCCAAGGCAGAATCAACAAGACTGGGGAAATCGATTGTCTCCAAGGCTGTGGGAGAGGGGAAGTCAGCACAGGGTCATGGTTTCGCAAGAGCACATGAGTAATGGGCAGGGGGTTCCTGCCTCTGGGACAAGGGCCTTTGTGGAGGTGGGGGGAACAGAGATTTTCTAGAAGAATGATGTATCAAGTGCATTGGATTCCAGTAGGGGAAAAAAATTCCAAAAGGAAAAGGGAGACCACAGGGTCCTCCATGGGGCACTCTCCTTTCTTGTTCATGTGATTCCTTTAATAGGAAGGGCTGAGTCCCCAGGAAATATCTCTGAGGAAAGAAGAAGGACAAAGCTCCTGGGAAACCCACTATCCACCCCCTGGCTCCTTCCTCCCAGGAAAGGGTCCTCCTGCCTGGCCCCTGAGTGGAGACCAGGGAGGCTGGGGCCGCTCCCACCTCTTTGCACAGCACGCGGTACTGGTGTCCTATTGCCATCGGACAATGTCGGAGAATGTCATCCTGGCTGCAGTGGAAGAGCAGAGTGGATGAAGTGAATGGGGAGACAGAGAAGCTCTAAAATTAGAGGCTGACACAGTGATGTACACTCCTTCCAGAAGTCCCTTCCTAGAACGAGTGACCCTTTAACAATGCAGGGGTTAGGGACACCCACCCCTGCACAGTTGAAAATCTGCCTATAACTTTTAACTCCCCCAGAAGTTACCTACTATTAGCCTGCTGTTATCCAGGAGTGTTACTGATGACATACATAGCCAATCAACACATCTTCTGTCTGTCACATGAATGGCATTCTACACTCTTACAATAAAGTAAGCTAGAGAAAAGAAAATGTTGAAAAAAGTAAGCTAGAGAAAAGAAAAAATCATGAGGAAGAGAAAACATATTTACTGTTCATTCATTGGAAATGGATCATCAAAAAGGTCTTTATCCTCATCACCTTCATGGTAAATAGGCTGAGGAGGAGGAAGGGTTGGAGGGTTGGTCTTGCTGTCTTAGGGGTGCAGAGGTGGAAGGAAACCAAAGCAAAGGTGAACACATGCAATTCAAACCCGCGGTTCCAGGGCCAACTGTAAACATTTATTTATCTGTACCTTGTCTGTATTTACTACCCTATAAAAAACAAGTATTATAAAATGTATGAGGAATACACATTTTCAAATAATAAAGGTAAAAGGCAGAAACAGAGTTTTCTCTATTTCCTTTCAGTAGCAGGCCAGTGTGGGCACCATGGGTCTCGACTTTAGACTTCAGACGGTAAACACGGTGGCCTCATGCTCAGGTGACACAGTGAAATCAGAGTGGACAGGATGTATGCATTGGTGATGGGTAGAGACATATTCTGTAGCTGTGTGGTGCCGTTGGCCACGTGAAGAGTGAATGGTCTGAACTGAGGTCACTAAATACACACGGACATAAATTTGCCATCTTAACCCTGTGTAAACACTCAGGTCAGGGTGTTTAGTACATTTGTACTGCTGTGGGGCCCTCACCGTCACCACCCCTAAAACTCTTTTTCATCTTGCAAAACCCATACTTTGCTATTAAACAATAACTCCCCTCCCCCTCCTTTAGCCCCTGGCACCCACCACCCTACCTCTGTCTCTATGAATCTGGCTGCTCAAGGGACCTCACATAAGTGGAACCATGCACCATGTCCTCTGTAACTAGCACATTTCACTTAGCATAATATCTTTCAGGTTCGTCCACATTGTAGCAGGTGTCAGAACTTCCTTCCTTTTCGAGGCTGGTGAACATTCCCCTGTATGTGTATACCATGTTTTGTCTATTCATTCGTTTGTTACTGGACGCTTGTGTTGCCCCCACATTTTGGCTTTTGTGAATGATGCTACTATGAACATGGATGTAAGGAAATCAACCAAGATGTAAAAAAAAAAGACTTTGATTTTTTTTTTCAAGCATCAAAGTAGTATCTTGAGAAAAATCAAAACTTTGTTGGATTTCTTGACATGTATTATGTAGATTATGTATTTTTTAAATTGTGGTGAAACATACATAACAACATTTACCATTTGGGCCAATTCAAAAAGAACAATTCAATGGCTTCTGTATCTTCACAGTGTTGTACAACGATCACCACTGCCCACTGGCTTTTGAAGTATTCAGTACGAAAAAGAGAATGTAAAATATCTCATTAATCATAGTCTACATTGCTATGTTGAGATGATAATATGTTGGATATGCTGGGTAGGATAAAATATGTTACCATGATTAATTTTAACTATTTCTCTCCTGCTTTTAAAATGTTGCTACTACAAAAGTTTAAATTAAGAAGTACAAGGCTCAGCAGCAGCAGTGCAAGAGCAGAGTGGGGGCTGCGGTGGTGGGAGCCACAGCAGGACAAGCATTTAGAAAGTTTCTTCCACTCTTTGATTGAGTATTGGTTGAAAGGTGTGCAGCTGAAAACGTAACCAAAGGAGGCATTATGCTTCCAGAAAAATCTCAAGGAAAAGTATTGTAAGCAACAGTACTGGCTGTTGGATCAGGTTCTAAAAGAAAGGGTGGAGACATTCAGCCAGTTAGTGTGAAAGTTGGAGATAAAGTTCTTCTCCCAAAATATGGAGGGAGCAAAGTGGTTCTAGATGACAAGGATTATTTCTTATTTAGAGGTAGTGACATTCTTGGAAAGTATATAGACTGAAATAAATCACTACTGAAGTGGTTTTGACATGAAGATGCCCATTCCATTGAAGTTCTGAAATCTTGCATCATGTAAATGATTTCCATGTCTCTCTTTTGTAATAAACTGATGATATCTTTAAAAAAAAAAAAAAAAGAAGAAGAAGAAGAAGAAGTACAAGGCTCATGTAATATTTGTACCAGGCAGTGATTTTTAAAGAAAATTATGACCCAGTGAATCATAGTCTTATAAATGATGTGATCAATTTTGAAATGCGCTGAGTTTAGAGTGCAAAATTCTATTTTTTTAAGTTTTCTGGGATGACATTCACATGACATAAAATTAATGGTTTTGTTTTTTAATTTGTTTATTTAATTGACAAATAAATTGTATATATCATGGTGTCCAGTATGATGTTTTGATATATTTTGTTGTGGAATAACTAAACCAAGCTACTTGCCATTTTTGCAATGACAGCGTTTACCAGTTTTCAAGTATACTACACGTCATTGCTAATCACAGTCACCACACTGTACAATAAATCTCCAGGACTTATTTCTCTTGTCCAACTGAAGTCTTATGCCCTTTAATCAAAGAGGATGCTTCATTGGCTCTTAGAACATTCATAGTGCTGTGCAACCATCACCACTCCCCCTCTCCAGAACATTTTCATCAGCCCAAGAGCAAACCCTGAGCCCAAAAAGCACCCCCTCCCCAGGCCCTGGTGTTTGTGCACAGAAGGAGGTTGGAGGTAGGCAGAGATGAAGCATGGGGATGTAGATTTGAGCAGGGCAAGAGAACATCTAGAGACGGAGTAGCCCAGGGTACAGCCTAGGGACCTGTGACTTCATGCCAAGACCTTCCTATCTGGGGGGAAATAACAGGGAAAACATTGTCCACCCACCCAGTCAGTGTTGACCAGTCAACACAAGCAAGCGTCAAATGCACCTCGAGGGCTCATTAAAGTCAAGGCCCCCCAGACTGGCTTTCTAACAACTGCATCATTCGAGTGATGTTGACACTGCTGGTCCAGAGGTGACACTTTCTGAACTACTGTGAAGATGACAGTTTGCACATCACTGATCCTCCCCCATTTATTCCTTCATCCTCCTCCTCCTCCCCCATCTCTGCCCCAGCATTAGGAAATTCTCCAGACCATACTTTTCTCAACAGTGGGTAAGGCTTTCAATCAACAAGAAGCTGTTTTGGAATTTAGAACTTGATCTCACATGAAGCAAACCCTCGAAGGGAGCTTGGCGGAGCCTAGGTGGGGGTGGTAGGGCCCGTCCTCTCTGAGCCCCCAAAGGCCCCTTTGTTCCTGCTCTGGTACCTGCGCACAGAGGCAGCCATATCTGTTGCCATGGAAACTGCAGTCCAACCTGGGGAAGAGAGGAAGCAGTAGCATTGGCAAAAAGCTTCTAAGACTGGAATTTTCCAGGCTCTAGATTGTAAACATTTGTTAAAAAAAACAAATCCTATCATGTAGCTGTCATGTCTATCTGATCACTGAGAGAGGGAGTAACAAGTGTAATTATGCTCGTAGAACACCACCCTGGAAGAGGGACAGAAATCTGGGGAGCAGGCGTTAGGTTCTTTGGGCTGCCCTTGTCCACTGAACTCAGCAATAACAACTAAGAGCTATAAACAAGTAACAAAAGACAACAGTTTCGAACAATTACGAGTGCCATGGGGACAATATCACAGAGAGATGTGATGCCACAGAGGTGGCACTCATTTTGCTGCTTGCTTTTGTAAAGCAATATGATGATCTTGAGATTGATTCGTGTTGAAACATGGAGCTTGTATTTGCTCATTTGAACAAGCTGCATGGTATCCCGCTATGTGAACACACTCTACTTCATACATCTGTCCTCTTGGTGGTGGACATTTAGAGTTGCTTTTACAAACAACCCTGGAGAAGCTGGCACATAATAAGTAATTGCCAAATAAATAAATGCTACAATGAAAGTTCTGATCTGGCTCAGCATCTGTGGCTCAAGTGGCTAAGGCGCCAGCCACATACACCAAAGGTGTCGGGTTCAAATCCAGCCCGGGCCCACCAAAACAACAATGATGGCTGCAACCAAAAAATAGCCAGGCGTTGTGGCGGGCGTCTGTGGTCCCAGCTACTTGGGAGACTGAGGCAAGAGAATCGCTTGATCCCAGGAGTTGGAGGTTGCTGTGAGCTGTGATGCCAGGGCACTCTACCCAGGGAGACAGCTTGAGGCTCTGAAAAAAAAAAACAAAAAAAAAAAAGAAAGTTCTGATCTTGCCCACATGGCAGAAAGTTTCTGTAGGTGTTGCAGGGGAATAGAATGGCTGAGAGGTGGAAAATTCACCTATCCAACAGCTATGTGTTCTCCAATTACTCTCCCATCTGGTAGTTAGGTTTCCTTTTCTCCCTCTAAGAGGAAGCCCCATGAAGAGCTTTTTCTATCTTAGATTCCCACCATGTTCCCAGGATTTTGCAGAGCGTCTAGTAGGTAGTAGATGTTCAGTATGGTTTTCCAGGTAAATAATGAATGAATAAATGATTTTTGCCCAAAATTTGGATTATGACACATATATGAGTCCTTTGTTTTTAAGCTTTCACTTTTAGTTGACGAATTAATGATAATTGTATATATTTATGGGGTACATGTGACACTTTGATATGTAGAAACATTGTGGGATGATTATATCAAACAAATAAACATAGCTAGCCCCTTGCCAAGTTGCCATTTTTTATCCTTTTGTGTATAACATGCTCTCAAGGCATTAAATATTCTTTTAAAATAAAATGACAACACACTTTTTTTGAAGAGTTCAGTCCAGACTGTAGCACATGGCATCAATGCCCCTATTTTCATCTTTGGGGACATGTTCCATGAATTGCACTGTCATCATCCCCTTGCAGGTGGGTGGCTTTGGGGGGAGTTCAGGTGGGGAGCCATAGTCTCAGAAGTAGCATTAAGGTCAAAGGCTGTGTGTATTCCAAACTTTTGTAATCATTGCCAAAATATTTGCAGAATTGGAAAAATTCCACCCCCTTTCCCACAGCCAGTAAAAATGTCTGTTCCTTCACCTTCTTCCTAACCTTTTGTAATCATTGCTAAAATGTTTGTTAGTGAAGATGAAGCCACCTCCTGTTTCTTCACCTTCTTCCTAACCTTGGGTAGTATCGATGCTTTCATCTGTGCCTACCTGATAGGACAGTGACATCTCATTTTGGTTTTGAAATCTGTGTTTTGAAACACAAAGAAAGGTTGGTGCATACCTTCTTGTTGTTTATCATCCAAAGAATCTAAGTTTAGATTAGTGTAGTTTGGCCAGAAGCTTTACAATGTAAGGGACCCTGTTTGAGAAGAAGAATACAAAATGACAAAAATGAAAAACATTCAGGACAAGTAAATAAAATGTATTTAAAATGAGTACAGAAATCACAACAATGTAGTCAAATTACCACTAAGGTACTCAAATAGCCTGAAGCACTGCAAAGTCAAAATGACATAGAATGTTTCCTTAATTAACTGCCTGATGCATCTTTATAACACTTTTTCTCCTACTTTTTTTTGTTACATACTCTTTGATGAAAATAATTTTTTAACATAGCTTTGGGAGTAACAATAGCTTTTGCTCTAGGGTAGTTGAATAAAATAAAACACACAAACAAACAACACTTTGTTTCTGATGGCTTAGGAAAGTTCCTGAGCATCTCCCATGATGGATAACATCACATATACTGGCAGGATTATTGCACAGCTGGGAACACCTCTCCAGTGCTTCTCTTGCAGAAAGACCGAACATGAAAGCCATCCTTGAAGGGGGCCCACAGCGGCTCCCTCCTCTGTGTTAATCTTGTCCCCCTGGGTGTGCACTGATCTGAGTGACTTGATTCCAGCAGACAGAACATGGTTATGAGTCTGCTCAGGCTATCACAACTAAATAACTCAGATCAAGAGGCTCCAACAACAGGAATTCATTTTCTTGTTGGAGGCTTGGAGGCTGGAAGTCTCACAGCCCTCTCTCCTCAGTGGCAGCTGCCACCGCCTCCCTGCGTCCTCACAGGTCATTCCTCTGTGCGTGCCTGTGTTCTGATCTCTTGTTATAAGGACATCAGTCAGATTGAATAAGGGCCCATCCTAGTGATCTCATTTTACCTAAATTACTTTTTTAAAGGCCCTGTCTCCAAATATGGTCACATTGTGAGGTTCTAGGGGCCAGGATTTCAACATATGAATCTGGGAGTTGGAGGAATAAAATTCCCCTGATAAATAAAAAATAAAAATAAATAAAATAAATAAATATAAATAAATAAATAAAAATCCCCTGATTTGCCCCTGGCAAATATCAGTTGACAGAACGATGGGGTGTTACTGCCAAGATTAGGGTATGGAAAGGCTTCAGCTTCCCTTAGTGTCTCTCTCTCTCTCTCTCTCTCCCTCTCTCTCATTGCTGTGTCTCTGTCCCTCTGTGTCTCTGAGGCTCTTTCTGTTTCTTTGTCTCTTTCTCACTCACACAGAGGAAGCCATCTGCTCTGAGGTTAGCAGCTCCTGGAGATGCTGGCACAGCGCAGAGCTGCAGTTTAGTACAGGGCCCACAAGGAAATGAGAGTTGTCAGTAACCCTGTGAATGAGTCTGGAGTGGTCCTGGCTGATGTGAGCCTGCAGACTCCTGAAAGACTTGGGGACACAGGCCACCTGCTAATCATGCCCGTTAGTGTTCAACAGCCAAGTTAGGAGGCTTTTTGTCACACAGCAATAAATGCTACAGTGATATCTCAGTGCCCTTCACATTTCCTTCTGCAGTGACTGATTTTAAATATTCTGTTACTTGATGTGTTCAACAACCTATTCGTCATAGGTGTCCTTATTGCTGCAGTTTTTAAGTGAGATCTGCATCTTTTTGTCAATTTGTCAATTCAGGTTTTCTTATCAATTACTTAAGAGATTTAAATCTTTTTATTTCTAGAATTTTCATGTAAGTTGAGTTTTCCAGCATTTGATGCTTCTACATGTAATTTTGTTCTCACTGAATTACTGACTTTGATAAAATCTGAAAAAAATATTATTATAAATTCTTACCCATGCCACAAAAAGTTTCTATTGGTTTCATTAATCATCCTTATTATGTTTATTTCTGATTTCATCAAATTTTATCAAGATTTTCTCCTGGTTCTTTGTTAAATCTAATAAATTCAAATATGACATATACATTCAAACCTAAACTGTGTTTTTTGGGGGAAAGTTTTCAAAATACTTTTTCACATTATGGTGGAAATGATGTATTCAATCCTTACCAACTTTCTGAATAAACTTCCCATGTCATGTTTATGATAGGGTTTCTCTTCAGCATCTTCAAGAATGTCTTTTAGTATCTTTAAGTGACATTTTAAAGCCATACTGTGAGACTCAAGAGCAGCTTTATAATGGGCAGGTATCTTGATGTCTGGGAGTCTTTGGGGAAAAATGTAGTTTGGCGATTGGCATTAAAGTATGTCATCACCTCACACCTATTAGTAGCGCTGCTACAAACACACACACATACACACACAGAGAGAGAAAACAACAAGTGTTAGCATGGATGTGGAGAAATTGGAACTCCTGTGCTCTGCTGGTGGAGATGTGAAGTGGTGCAGCTGCTTTGGAAAACAGTATGGCAGTTGTTAAAAAGAAAAAAAAAATAAAATAAAATCACCATGTGACCAAGCAATGCCTCTGAGAGAATTGCAGACAGAGTCTTGAAGCGGTAGTCGTTCACAATAGCCAAATGGTGGAATCAGCCCCAGTGTCCACCCACTGATGAAAAAACAAGCAAAAACGTGGTCCATACACACAGCAGCCTATTAAGGAGCCTTAAAAAGGAAGGAAATTCTGACACATGTGACAGCACAGACAAAATTTAAGGACATGCTCAATGAAACAAGCCAGTCATAAAAAAAACCAAACACTGTGTGATTCCACTCTACCTTAAGTAGTTGGATTCATACTCAGAAAGTAAACATGGGGGTTCCAGGGCCCAGGGCAGGAGAGAATGGGGCATTGTTGTTTCATGAGTACAGAGTTTCAGTTTTACAAGAGCAAATGGATGGATGGCAGTGGTGGTTGTACAACTTCCTGAATGTCCTTAACTTCATTAGGACTATGTATTAAAAAATCGATAAGATGGCAAATTGTATGATTTGTGTCTTTTACTATTTTAAAAATGTATGTGTGGGGAGAGTGTTTGTTTTTTTTTTTTAACAATATCCCATGAGATGAACCCGAACTGAAAACGTTGGCTGCAATATGTGAAGACAGCCACAGCTGCAGACTCTGTGGAGGCGGCAAGCAGTATGTAGCATTCTCAGAGATTTATCGATGTTTTGAAAGAGAGTTGCAGCTTTTGGCCTTGAATTTAAGAACAGCCACACCACCATACACTGACCATGAATGTTCAAGGTGGGTTATAGTTGCCTGGTAACAGATGGAAGAGTTTTTTTAAAAATCTCCCATAGGTTCTTCCATTGTAACAAACCGAAGTAAGTCACCATCCGATCAGTGCCTCTTAAATTCCAGATAAACCACTCAGCTCTGGAGCCATATTTGACATCTGGCTTAGATTATTTGATTTGCCACTTTGTTTTGTAAATATTTCCCTGAGTATTTTAATTTATTCTCTATAAACAGTTCTGTGTACATAAGGCACATTTGTTTTCTCACTTCCATATCTTTTTTCCCCCAAGTGTGCTTGATGAGTATAATGTTGCCCGTGAAATTTTTGTTATTTGAAAAATAAATATTCCCTTTTGTCTGGCCTCCTGCATTTTTATTTGAATACTGTGTCATCCGGGTAAACAGAGACTTCTATGTACTCTGGGAAGCCTGCACCGTGTCAAGGGCTCTCGGTATATTGACTCAGTTTCAAAACTCGTCTGATGTAAGTAATGTTAGTCCAGCTATAAATCATTTACAAACAAAACAGATATGCAAGCTTTAGTGTTCATAAATATTAGCCTGAATCTCATTGTAAACTATTGCCATTGCATCTTCAATGGATTCTTTATAAACATTATAATCTCCTTGCATATGCTTTGGTGACCTACAATTGTGGTTTTTAGTTGCTATTATTTTTGTTTTCCTTCTTCTTCTAATTTCTCATTTGCAAGATTCTTAATTCTTATTTTTAAAAAAGTCTTCCATAGTTATTTTTGTTTTCTCTATCTTTATCTTTTTGGCTGTCATGATTCCTTTTCTTATCATCTTGATTTTGCTCAGCCATATTTTTAGTTATTTTTCCACTTTGAAGCTTCTTCAGTATTCTCTCAGATTGAAATTTGGCTACCACTAAGATACTTGCTTTTTTACATATTTGAATTCTTATGTGATTGATAATCCAAAAAAAATTAAAATAAAAAATAACTGAATCTGAAATTAAATCATACACAAGAGCAGTTCAAAATGCTTTTTGAAGCTGTCATCCCATATTATAGAGGGGTGCTGAAAAATTGTGTAATCAGAGTATGGCTTCACAGTCATGATTGATGAATGTGGACAGGAATTGTATCTCTGAGGCATCTGCTTCTTGCATTGGAGGAAATTTTATGTAGCATTTTGCCTGAAGCCACCAGGCTCCCTCAGGTCTAAATGCATCTGACATACATCTTTACAAATGATCACCTTCATTCTTTGTAGAACTCCCTCTGGTTTGTCCCAGGTGAAATAGGGAAGCTGCTAAATTTAATGTTGTGCTTTTCCTGGGATGTTGTAATTATATACATTGTGCTAATAAGTTAATGACTAAGGGGATGGGGGCTTGTGTCCTGAGCACATCAGTGATCACTGAGCCCTTTGCATATACTTATACCATTCTGATGTTCAGAAAGACTTTTCACAGACTAGCTTCTAGCTTTATATATTCCCAACATTGCTTTTCTCCCATGGCCCTCATATTTCTGATGACCCAAATAACAGGATGTGTTCATATGTGATACTTGAATTTGTGCAATGATGTAGGGTGAGCCCAGTGGGTAGGTGGGATGTCTGTGAAACTATTCTGACATGGATGGTTACTAATAAATTGATAGTTGCTTGTATGTAACTATATCATAGATATAATTTTATCATAATTAATAACACATAAATAGGGTTGCCAGATAAAGTTGTGATTTCAGATAAACAATGACCTTAGTCTGTTTAGGCAGCTATAACTAGGTAGCAGGGGCTGTGTATCTCATAAACAACAGAAATTTATTTCTCACATTTCTAGAGGCTGGGAAGTCAAAAAGGAAGTCTCCAGCAGCTTTGGTGTCTGGTGGGAACCTGCTTCCTGGTTCACAGAAGATGCCTGCTTGCTGTGTCTTGCTGTGGTGGAAGGGACAAAGGATCCTTCTCTGAGGTCTCCTCTATAAGAATATTGGTCCCATTCAGGAAAGCTCTACCCCATCCTCATGACCTGATCTCCCAAAACCCTGTCTCCTAATACTATCTCATCTGGAGTTAGGATCCAACCCAGGGGTCCTCAAACTTTTTAAAAAGGGGGCCAGTTCACTGTCCCTCAGACTGTTGGAGGACCGGACTGCAGGCCCCGGGATGAGTCTGCTGCTAAGCAGGACAGGCAGCGGCGGCAAAAACACCCGGCAGGCCGGATAAATGTCCTAGGCAGGCTGCATGTGGCCTGCGGGCCATAGTTTGAGAACGCCTGATCCAACCTATAAATTTGAGGGGGGAGCACAGACATTCAGACCATAACAGCAATGAATAATCTTTAATATACATATATCCTTTGTTATGTGTCCCAAATATAGCATGGGACATACTTAGGCTAAAAGTTCATTGTTTGCCTGAAATTCAAATTTAACTGAATGTCCTGTATTCTTATTTGCTAAATCTCACAACCTTACACATATTACTAAATACAAATTCAACTAAATGTATCCTCAACTCAACTTTCCTCAGCTACATAGATCTCAAAAATGCCCATGACCACCTTAATGCCAACCAACACAAGGGTCTCATGCAGAAGGGAAAGTCAGGGTAGAGTGAGATAATTTTCATCAATTCCTTTAAAGCAGTGGTTCTCAACCTGTGAGTTGAGACCACTTTGTAATAATGAGAATACATCCTGCATATCAGATATTTACATTACAATTCATAATAGTGCCAAAATTACAGTTATGAAGTAGCAATGAAAATAATTTTATGGTTGGGAGTCACCACAACATAAGGAACTATATTAAAGGTTCATGGCATTAGGAGGCATTAAGAAGGGTGAGAACCACTGTTTTAAAGTATCTTACTTTTGCAGCCTTTACACAATCCTGTAAACACCGCTTCCCTGCACTCCCAGCCTTTGGCAAGGGAAAGAGAGGACAGTGAAACTCATCTTCCCTGGAAATCTGCACACCATGGGCAGACTCCCTGAGCTCCTTTTTTGTGGAGGGTTGAATAGTGTGCCCCCCAAAATCCGTGTCCCCAGAATGTGACCGGGGCAGCAGGATTGAGGGAAGAATTGGGGCAGAAAGGAACAGGCAGGGAGGGGAGGGCGGCTGCTCCTAGTTGTCTGGTACCTGGCCCTGGGATGACAAGGGCAGAGAAATCTTGCCTCCTGAAGTGTAGGAAGCAGTTAGATGAGGTGGTGTAGGGTTTGGGCTCTGGGCTGGTTGGTTTGCACATACAAGGCTGAGTAGTTTGGCGTAGTGACCCAGGACAAAATATTCCCTTCATTTATGAGATGAGGGTCTGGCTGAGTGACACCACATGTATACCTTTCAGTCTATTCAAGACAGGTGTCCTTTCAAAAGGAGCTGAGGCATGCATGGGGTTGAACAGCAGCCCCTCGCAGAGTCATGCCCACCCCAAAGCTGTGAACATGACCTTATTTGGAAACTGGGTCATTGCTGTGGAAATTGTTAGAGACCACCTGTCTGAGCCCATTAAGGCTTCTGTAGCAAAATACCATAACCTGGGTGGCTGGAGAGTGGAAGCCCAGGATCAAAGGGCTGGCACATTTAATGTCTGGTGAGGACTCACTGTCTAATTCACTGGTGACTGTCCCACCTCATGCAGCAGAAGGGGTAAGGGGTTTTTCTCAAGCCTCTTTATAATAAGGACAGGAATCCCCCTTATGAGGGCCACACCCTCATGACCTCATCACTGCTCAGAGGCCATACCTCCTAATACCATGGTCCTGGTGTTGGAATTTCAACCTGTGAATCTGGAGGACACAACATTCAGGTGTCTAGCATGTGATGGAGATTCACTGAATGCTTGTGCAATGGATAATGAATAAAACTAAGTTTTTGGAGTGAAATCTTGTTTCTCACACTGTCAGGTCGGAGGCTCTGCCCATCTTGGGTTATCTTGGGGTGATTCTAACTCCTTAGGCTGGGTCTGGAAAATGAAAGGATCTGTATTTTTATCATGTGAATAAATGCGTGAATGCATGAAGAGTGACCTTAGTAACTCTTATCAGAGCTTTGAGGAAATTGGTGATTTCTAAGAGGGGGTGCTGGTACCCAAAGAACCCATTTTGTTTTCATTCACAAAGTCCCTGCCTGTCAGGAAAGTTTTCACCACCTAGCAACGTGTGTGAGGCTCTGCCCAGCTGCTTTTTGGTGGGCTGCCTCCAGCCTCCAGCCCCCAACCCCTGCCAAGAGGGTCATGGTTAGCCTCTCTGCTCTGTGTGTCCCTTGAGAGCTCTTGCCCCATCATTGCAGGGGCTGTCATCATGGAAACCGTCACTAGAGTTTCCATGGAGAAAGAGCCTCCACAGAGTCTGGAATTTTCCAGGCTCTAAAGGTGAACACAAGCAGGTTCAAAAACACTCCAGACCTGTGCAGGTCAACAGGGTAGCCACTGGCCACACGTGGTGGCTGAGCTACTAAAATGTGGCTGGTCTGAATCCAGGTGCACAGGAGGTGCGAAATATACATTGTTTTTCCTGGAGTTAATACCATAAATATTTTTGGAAATATCACTAATAACTTCATGTTGATTCATTTTACCTATTTTTTTTTAATTTTTAAAACGGCAGTTGCTAGAAAACTCAAAATTGCATATGTGGCTGGCATTTATTTCTGTTGGAGAGCAATCCTTCTAGAGTGCTTGTGAACGAATGAATGAATGAGTGATCACTTTGGTCGAACTGAGATTATTACTCATACACCATTCTCTTTGCTGCTTTTCTTCCTCAGAAGATTTGTGTTTTAAATAGTTCATTAATACAACTACAATAAAATCTTTACCTAACAAATGCAAACATTGTAACCTACTCATTTGTATATTCATATTAATTATTCATATTAATCTGAAATAATAAAAAAATAGTTCATTAAATATCTTAGTCAAAAGGTTTATACTTCTTTTTTTTTTTTTCTTTTGTTTTGAGACAGAGTCTCACTCTGTCACCCTGGGTAGAGTGCCACAGCCTCATCATAGCTCACAGCAACCTCAAACTCCTAGGCTCAAGTAATCCTTCTGCCTCAGCCTTCAGGGTAGCTATAGGCACTTACCACAAGGCCTGGCTAGTTTTTCTATTTTTTGTAGAGACAGGCTCTCAGTCTTGCTCAGGTTGGTCTCAAACTCGTGAACTCAGGCAATTCACCTACCTTGGCCTCTGGGAGTGCAAGGTTACAGGTGTGAGCCCCCTCACCCGGCCCAAAGAGTTTATAGATATAATTTTCAGTAGTAAATTAGATTTGGAGTTTATTGTAATTCTTTGACCCAGGCATTAAAACACCATTAATATATACATATTTTTAAAATAGCCACCATACCTTGACTATGCAACGCTGCTGTTGACATTACACACACATTCTATGTGTTGGCTTCCAGAGTCTTGCTGCCATCCACAGCGTCATGAGGGTTCCCAAGAGATGGACAAAACTTCCTGATTGTTATTTTGACCAGACACCCAGAAACAGGGTTCAGAGTCAGCAGGTGTGTGTATACTTTTGCTGCTTTGGTCTAGTTATTAAAATGCTTACCAGCAAGACTCTGCCTGATTATCTTCCTGTTGGCTTCCTTTGAAAGGGTCCATCTTTGCCACCCCAATGACATTTCATTTCGGGTTTGATTTCTACGTTTTTTTGAGACAAAGTTTTACTATGTCTCCCTCGGTAGAGTGCCGCAGTTCGAGGCATGAGTGCATTTACACTGTGTGTCACCATCACACAATCCATCTCTACAACTCTTTTCATCTTGAAAGAGTGAAACTCTGTATACATTAAACATCAACCTGGAAACCATCCTGGAAACCTCCCTGGAAACCACCATCCCACTTTTTGAAAATGTAAATTTGACTATTTTAGGCACCTCATGTAAGTGGAATAGTATAATATTTGTCTTTTTTGTGACTGACTTAGTCTACTTAGCATAACCTCCCCAAGGTTTGCCCAGTGTGTGTTGGAATTTTTTTCCTTTTTAAGGTAGAGTAATGTCCAACTATATGTACACACTGCCTTTTGTTTTCACATTTACCCAGTGTTGGACATGTGGGTTGCTTTCTCCTCTGGTCTCTTATGAATAGTGACTTCCAAGTTTGCATAACAAGTAGATTGAAGTATCTTTTCGTGTTTCTTGAAAGCTTTCCTTCTTCTCTTTCATGAACTTTTTTTTCAATCTCTTTCTGATTTTCCTAATTTGACATTCATTTTTTCCATCTTGACCTTTTAGCCTTTTGTGGGTATACGTGATAGAATCCTTCAACTTTATATGAATCAGTGATCTCACTTAGTGGGATCAATCTTATTCATGACAAAGGTTTTCAAGTTCCTACATTTTTAGTGTTTGCGTAATGAGATTGAATAGTTTTTTATTTTGTGATTGTGGATATTGAGATTGTCTTAGATAAGTCACTTTCCACCTGATGACGATTAAAACATTGTCCTGGATTGTTGTGTGCCAGAGTCAGAAAAGAATTCTCTTCCTAATGTGGACACTGTCACCTCCCTGCCTCCAGAAACTAGATCTTGCTGAGTCTCCCAGATCCCATCACTGCAGGAGAGAATGGGGTAAAATCTGAACATGTATGGGGGTCATGTGGAAGGCACACATCTGAATGGAAACTTATGGTGCTTGAGAAGAGGTCATTTGGATTCTTCTCTTTGTCCCCGTCAGCAGGCTATATTTTAGTTCTAAGGCTCCCTGTGCTTCGTTAGCTCAGTACTCAGCTGGACACCAAACAATTCATACATCCCCTCCCTCACAGGAAGCAGGTGGATTTCTTGGAAACAGCTTAATGTTGGCCTCTGTTCTGAGGGTGTGTGTTTCTAAAGCACCAAAATATTTAACTCTAGCCATCTCCTTTCCAGGTGCTATTCTTCCATGTTTATCTCCCTTAGCTTTTCTCTTAATTTTCTGGGTAGAACCTCAGCCTCTTCATTCTTTGATGAACTGGGTGCCTGTCTTGTGTCCTGGCCCAAAGCTGATGCTTGTGTGTCCACGTTACAGATTTCCAAATCAATAGCTATCTGGTGTCAGATATGTTTGGCTAACCCAAGTTACACAATGGGTTGAAATCATAGCTGGGTCAATGAGATGAATTTCGGCTCTATTCCTTTGTATACACACACTCTCACACATACATAAATGTATGCACAGATATGCAAGAACATCTTTTGTTTTTTCGTAAAGGTAGTATGTGAAAGAATCTAACCGTTATGCAAACGGCTCTCAGAGGAAGCCCCTCTGTAATCAGATGTGTTCCAGCCTCCAGTCCTGTCTGTGTCTTAATAGAAATTCTGGAGTGACAAGTGCTTACAGATCCAGGGAGGGAAGGACATCTTTACTTACATGGCAAAGGGAATCCACTGATGTGATTTAAGCAGGAGAAAGGTACAGATGTAATTTCCTTTGGGGCTTGTAGTATTTCTCTGGGGGTAGGAATAATTTATATGTATATACACACACATACACATACAAGGGCTGTCTGGAAAGTATCCAGGCATATAATATGAAAAATAGTCTTATAATGCTGGGATACCTTTCAGACAGCCCCTGTGTGTGACACACACACAGATGTGTATAACCAATAATTATTGGTCAAAGAAAATGAACATTTCGAGAGCTCTGGACTTCAGTCACCCAAATTTTTTCCCCCATAATCTGAACAGCTCAGTAGAAAATTTTGGTTACATTTTGCTGCATTTCTGATCTTTTCTCTATGTGCATCTGCATGTGATATGGAATGATGCTTTGCTTTTAGTGTGACATCTTCCTTTTATTTAATGCATGAGCATTTTCCCACATCATGAAATATACTTCAAAATGTGACTTTGTTTCAAAAGAGAAAAAAGCTTGCCTATTGGTTTCTTTTTTCCCCATTTATGTATCTTATCTTAGTGAGGTAAGAACACTTAACAAATTTCTGGTGTACATTATACAGCTGGCTGACCCAAAGTCCTACAGGAGGTCACTAAAACTTGTTCACCTCACTTGTCAACTCTATTTTGGATTAAAGAAATGCTACCTGCTCATTGGATTCCCAGTGGGGATCATTTGCAAACTTTCTGCAACGAGTGTATTTTACAAACAAGACTGCCCAGGTCTTAATTAAAGACGTTTTTAGTTCTTTGGGATAAGTTTCCAGTAAGGATAAATTCCTAGATGTGGAATTAAAGAGCAGGGGCAAATAAATAAACTCTGATACAAATTGACTGGTCAGTTACCACTTGTAAACAAGTCAGGGCTGGGATTCAGTTTCTGCCTGTACACGAGGAGCCTGGCAGCCCATTGGAGAAAGGCCTTGAGGGCAAAGGCTGGGAACTTAGAGGCCAGGGCAGGGACTGGTTTAGAGGGTGGCAGCCAAAGTGACCAGTGGGAGAGAAAACAGCCTTATGTGGGCATAGACCAAGGTACAGGTGGGAGAATTCCTATTTCCTCAATCCCTTAGAGTTAATTCAGGACATTCCCAGATTCAGGTCCAGACCTCAGGCCAATATCCACCCTGCCAGGGTGTCCCATGTGTGAGCTAACCTGCACTCCAAAGACAGCCCATTAAACAATTAGGTAAGAGAACTGGTTACTTGGAGTCAGCACAACATCAACACTGATCTGGAGGTTGCTGTTTCCCAAACCACACATATATTTTATTTTAAACTTTTTAATCATAAAATTTTAACTTACACAGACATGGAACAACAAGAGTGCAGTGAGTATCTGCACCTTGATTTAACATGTGTGAACTTTTAACGGTATTTGCTTAGCTGTACATATTTTATTCATTTATTTATTTAGTTAGTTGTAGTTTGTCTGGGGCCGGGTTCGAACCTGCCACCCTTGGTATACGGGGCCAGCGCCCTACTCACTTAGCCACAGGCACTGTCCCAGCTGTATATATTTAGATATACATATGCACGTGTGTTTTAAAGTTCATCACTTCTGGGCAGCGCCTGTGGCTCAGTGGATAGGGTGCCAACCCCATATACCGAGGGTGGCGGGTTGGGACCCGGCCCCGGACAAAGTGCAACAACAACAACAAAGTTCATCATTTCAGTTATAACTATCACAGGTCCCCACTCCTAAGTACTTCAGCTGCACCTCCAAGGCATAAAAACCTTCTACTGTCTAACCCTGATACTGTTTTCTCCCCTAAGAAATCAGGAGTAGCACGTGGCACCTGTGGCTCAGTGAGTAGGGTGCCGGCCTCATATACCGAGGGCGTCAGGTTCGAACCTGGCCCTGGTCAAACTGCATCAAAAAAATAGCCGGGCATTGTGGCGGACTCTTGTAGTCCCAGCTACTCAGGAAGCTGAGGCAAGAGAATCACCTAAGCTCAAGAGCTGGAGGTTGCTGTGAGCTGTGATGTCACAGCACTGTACCATGGGTGACAAAGTGAGACTGTGTCTGTAAAAAAAAAAAAAAAAAAAAA
>NW_003852486.1:7266276-7279869 GCF_000181295.1 Otolemur garnettii | reverse complement strand
AAAAAAAAAAAAAAAATGAATAAACACATTGAATGAATGCATAAACTGGTCTACTCCATTTTTAGGAGATTACGTACCTGAATCCCGCTTTTTTTGCTTTTTTTTTTTTTTTTAAAGACAGAGTTTCACTTTGTTGTCCTGGGTAGAGTGCTGTGGTGTCATAGCTCACAGCAACCCCAAACTCCTGGGTTCAAGTGATTCACTTGCCTCAGCTTCCTAAGTAGCTGGGACTACAGGTGCCCATCACACTGCCTGACTACTTTTTAGTGGCAGGGTCTCACTCTTGCTCAGGTCTTGAACTTGTGAGCTCAACCAATCCACACACCTCAACCTCCCAGAGTGCTAGAATTACAGGCATGAGCCCCTGAGCCCAGCCCTTGAATGCTTTTTATTTAAAATTTTTATTTTGAGATAATTATAGATCCACATAGACAGAAAGGTTTACTGTACAACATGGCGAGTAGAAGTGCTGACAGTGTGTTATACTTGAAAATTGCTAAGAAATTCCTCCTGGAAGAAAACATCTGTCCCACAAGGAGAACCTTCCATTATAAACACATGTGGCAAGAGGCAGGGACACCTGTCCATTCATTCAAAAAGGCAGAGTAAGCGGTGGCTCTGTGCTGGGTGGTGCTGTGAGGCTGTATGTTACTCTGTGCTGGGTGGTGCTGTGAGGCTGTATGTTACTCTGTGCTGGGTGGTGCTGTGAGGCTGTATGTTACTCTGTGCTGGGTGGTGCTGTGAAGCTGTATGTTACCTGCTTTTGCAGAGTTTGGAAGATCAGTTTTAGGAGCTCTTTCCTCAGCCCCCTCCTGATTCCCCTGAGCTGAGGTTTCCATGACAACAGCCTGAATGACTTCTGTCACCCACAGGATGCAGTACCCCAGAGGGAAGGAGGGGAGGGCGCCTGTGGGGTTCAAGTAAGGCTCCCTTTTTCAGAGGGACTTTCATCTGAAACCAGCTCTCTGCATCCCGGTTTTCAATGTTTTTGTAGGCTGAGAACACTGTCTGCCTGGAAAAAATCATAACTTGGGGAATCTGGTGTTCCTGAGGTTGAGGTGGGAGAATGGATGAGGAGGCTGAGGAGGAGAGACATTAAGCTTGCGTGTGTCACAGTCACTTGGTTTCTAACACAGTAAGTCTGGGTGAAGCCCAAGAACATGCATTTCTGACAGGTTCCCATGTCACTCTAGTTTGTCACCCAGGCCAGAGTGCAGAGTTGTCTTGCCGTGACAGAACTGAGGCCAGGAGCTCACAAAACAGCTTTCCCCACCCAGGCTGGTGTGAACTGAGACATGCAATGAATTTCAAAGACTTAGCATAAGCAAAGGATGCAAAATATCTCATTAACAACTTTTACTGATTATATGGTAAAGTAATAATATTTTTGGCTCGGCACCTGTAGCACAGTGGTTACGGTGTCAGCCACATACACCCAGGTTAGTGAATTCAAACCTGGCCCAGACCAGCTAAACAACAATGACAACTGCAACAAAAAAATAGGCACGCATTGTGGCAGGCACCTGTAGTCCCAGCTACTTGAGAGGTTGAGGCAAGAGAATCTCTTAAGCCTAAGCGTTTGAGATTGCTGTGAGCTGTGACCACACAGCATTCTACCAAAGGTGACATAGTGAGACTGCGTGTCAAAAAAAAAAAAAAGTAATAATATTTTTGAAATATGGGCTCAAACAAAACATACCATTCAAAGTAATTCCACCTATTTCTTTTAATATTAAAATACTCAACAGAAAATAAATATAGCAAAAATGCAGTAAAAATGCCTGACAGAGAATAGAAATATCTAATAGCCTAGAATGGTAAACATTGCTCTAGGGTCCTTCAGGGAGCCTTCAGTTGCTGAAGGAAGGATTTGGGCTTAACCTAAATAAACAGAAGTTTAGACGGTAGAAACCTTTCTGACTGGAGACTCTAAGTCTTTGAGAAGTAGTTTGAATGTCAACAACTAGTCTAGTTGCCAGATAAAACTTTGGTTCAACAACCCACCATGGAACTTTTCCCTGATTAATGAGCTAAATTCTGTGCTGGGGTCCAAGCAATATATATGTTGCGATCCAAGTCAGGAAGAGACAGGCTTTCTCGGAAGGAGCACAACCCAGCCAGTGTTCTGGAGACCTCTCTTCCAAACCATAGACGTATTAAATACCGGCCAACTATTTTTCAGATCATGTCCCTGGTTTCCATCATTCATCAATTTCTTTCCTCCTTCCCATTTCCTGGGGTGAACCTCCTGCATTCCCAATATGAGGGACTGTTAAAGCATGATATGTGGATATTTTACATTGTGTTACATACTGCTGGCCTGCTTCCACTGAACAAAACTTTGTGATATATTCACAGCAAACATAAATACAGGGTCTGACAATTAAACTTGTGAACTTGTTACCATGCACCTCTGTTGACAGCACTGTGCAAACAGCTCATCCTGTTGCATTCCCCTTTCTAGGGACCTCACCTGAGAACACAGTAGGAACACAAAAGCCATGATCTGAGCACGGGTGCAGGGAACAGTGGGTTTAGGCCCTTTTTCCTTTGCCCAGGAGCCGGGGAACTCATTGGTGCAAGCTCCAGCAGTTGCCTGGAAACTGGGCTACAGAGAGGAAGTCAAGCAGTTGACAGATGTTTGTGGAAAGAGTGAATGTTTGTCTTCCTACCCCCATCCCACCCTGGGCATTCTGTGCTATAAGAAAAATGTCTCTGTTGGGCCAAAATCCGTGAGGTTGAAATGTTTTAAAATACATCTTCATTGTATATATTTGACATTTACAAGATATCATGAGGTACATATAGACAGTAAAATGGTTACTGTAGAGCAGTGTTTTTCAACCTCTTTTATTTCATGGCACAATTGAACCTGTAAACCTCCGCAGCACACAGAAATGATGTTAATCAAAGAAAAGAGTTAAAAAAAGAATATAGTTACTATGCTTTGAACTTCTTTTGTAATTTTTTTTGAGACAGAGTCTCAGTATGTCAACCTCTGTAGAGTGCTGTGACGTCACCCCTCACAGCAACCTCAAACACTTGAGCTTAAGCAATTCTCTTGCCTCAGCCTCCCAAGTAGCAGGGACTACAGGCTATGTGGCTGGTACTGTAACCATTGTGCTACGGGCGCCAAGCCTTGAATTTCTTTTGTAAATGATTTAATTAATGATCTTTTAAAAATTTTTGCAGCACACTTAAGATCCTCTCACGGCACATCAGTGTGCCGTGACACACCAGTTGAAAATCACTGCTATAGAGGTTGAAAATATTTTGTAAGCTCCTCAAATTTATCCAGGTGTAATTTACATATAATAACATTTATCCGTTTTAAGAGTAGTCTCATGTGTTTGGGCAATCATACTCAGTTATCAAATAGCTACCACAATCAGGGTATAGGAAACTTAATCCTGAAACTTTCCTTGTGCAAATGTGCCTTAGACCCTGTCCCCCCCACCCTCTATCCCCCACCACCACCCCACCTGCTCTAGCTAGGGTTTGTGACTTTCTAGAACCTCATGTAAATAAAATCTTGCTGTCTTTCGCATTTGTTTTCACATAGGATAATGTTTCTGAGACACTTTCATGTTGCTATATGTATTAATATCTTGCTGACTAATACTGATTATTTAATAATCAATATTTTGTTCTTTTTTATTACTCGGTAGTGGTCCATAATATGGACATACTATAATTGGTCTATTTTACTATTCATGGTTATTTAGGTTGTTCCCAATTTTTGGCTATTATGAATGATGCTACTATCACAATTCTGTCAGTGCTTTAGTGAACATCTTAACATTTCTGGTCTGGAGCCTTTGGTTATAAATATTAAAATCTCAATAGTTACTATTTCAAAGGAAAAAAATCCCTTCTTTTCACATTTCAAGATTTCTCCCAGGTACGCGCAGACCTAATTATTGCCCTTTATGTTTTCATTCGTGACAGTTGGATAGAAAGAAAATGATCTGCCTTTCTGGCTTTACCAACCAGTTTTTAGATTATAAATGAGACTGACCATCCTTTGTCTTTCTCTGAATTTGACTTTCTCCTTTATGAACAACCTGTCAGGAACTTTGCCTATTTTTTCCATTTTGATGTTCAACTTTTTCTCACTGAGTTATGATAATGAAGGATAAATTCTTGTATAAGGCCTTCAACGGCCACGCCTTTAATAGTTCCCCTTCATTCCACCTGGTTTGTAGTTTCCTTCCTCTAAGTGTAGACTGTCCACATTTATTAGCATTTCTGTTTGTGTTTTGGTTTTAACATGCTTCATGTTACACCCCACCCCAAGATTATAAAAATTGTCATCCATGTTGTCTTGTAATGAGCAAGAAAAGGAGAAGTTGGCAGCGCTCATAGTTTAGTGGTTAGGAAGTTGGCCACATACACTGAGGCTGGTGGGTTCAAATCCAGCTTGGGCCAGCTAAAATCAACAGTGACAACTGCAACAAAAAAATAGCCAAGCGTTGTGGCAAGTGTAGTCCCAGCTACTTGGGAGGTTGAGGCAAGAGAATTGCTTAAGCCCAAGAGTTTGAGGGTGCTGGGAGCTGTGACTCCACAGTACTCTACCAAGGGCAACATAGTGAAACTTTGTCTCAAAAAAAAAAAAAAAACCAAGAAAAGGAGAAGTTGGTCCCCCCACCTCCTCCCAGCACCCATCCTCCCAATTCCCTGGAGAGAGATTCCCCCTATATCTGCAGGGAAGCTGGTGGCTCACAGTACCACAGGAGGAATTTGGGGCAAATCTGAATAGAAAAGAGGGTCAGAAGGGAATGAGATTTCTAAGTTAACACTCAGGCCTTGAAAAATAGCAGTCCCCTATCAGCTCCTAGAGAAATCCCCCCTGGGTTCCCAAGCTTCACCCTCGGCTGGCATCCTAATGGCGGATGTGCTGTCGTCGATGAGGCAGAGACCTGAGAGGCTGCTAAACATCCCAGGGTGCTAAACATCCCAGGGTGCACAGCACAGTCTCCCCCAGGAAAGAGAGCCTCCAGGCCCAAGTATCAGTCATGCCAAGGTCAATGAGCCTGCTCCTCCATCCCCGCAAGCACTCAGGTATGACAATGTTCACTGCAGTATTGATTTGCTCTCTGCATTATCTGCCCAATGTCAACTATGTACCAGGCTCTGTTCCAGGGATGGGAGCTGTTCACATTCTTTGTAGTGAAAAATAAAAGAGAAGGGAAATAACTTAAATGTCTGTTGATCAGAGAAGGGATAAATGCCACGTGGCATATTTCTACAGTGGACTGCGCAGCACGGTGATTAAAGAGCAAGAGCCACACGTGTCCCTGCAGGTAGCTCTCAATGGCAGAAAGCAGGGAGTGCTGGCAGAGCACCTGCCCAGGGGCACCCACACGTCCCAGGCATGGCTGTTCCACTTGTACCTAACCAGGGCATGAAATTGTCTTGCTTCTCCCTAAGTTCCTGGCTTTGTGTTATTTATGGTTCACAGGTTCAGGAGGGGGCCTATGAGTGAATGTGGTGGTAGTGGGAGGGCTATCAAAATCCTTCAGATTTTAGCCCCTTGAAGAAGAGACGCTTTTCCTGAGCCAGCTGCAGACTGAGGTGGAGGCAGGAAAGAATGAATGAAGTCATTCATTCTTTCAAAAAACTTCTACTATACACCTAAGATGTACTTCCCTGGTATTTTGAAACCCCCTTCCCTCAAAAAACACACATACTCTGATATCTAAGCCTACAACATTCCAGTCTCCTTGGCTCCCTTCTCCAGCTGTTCCCTTCCCCCGCTCCAGCTGGTGTTTCCATGGCAACAGGCAGAGCTGCCTCTGTTCCCTAAGACCAGGTGATAGTCCCACTGCAGTGGTCCCTGCAGGACTCTGGTGCCCCTTCAAATGTTCCTGGGATAGGAGCTTTGCAAATGACCACAAAGTTGGCCATTCCTCCTGCCCCCAAATACCCTGCCAGAAATCACACACTTCTTTTAAACACCAGAGACATCAACAATATCTCCTCTTCTGCATGCTTGTGTATTTGTTAAGGTGTTCAACAGATATGGATGGACTATTCTCGGTCCTGGTGGCACAAAAACAACAGCAAACAAAAAGGCTCACTCTTTGCTCTGAGAAGTAGGCGCTTTAATGGGTGGGAGATGTTAGCTCATTGTCAGTTTTTTCCCCTGGTTTTAATGAGATATAATTGACAGATAAAAGTGTATATATTTAGTCCAGGCGTGGTGGTTCACACCTATACCCCAGCACTTTGGGAGGCTGAGGCAGGAGGCCAGGAGTACGAGACAAGCCTGGGCAATACAGCAAGATGCTGTCTCTAGGCTCGGCGCCCGTAGCACAGTGGTTATGGCGCCAGCCACATAGACTGAGGCTGGTGCGTTCGAAACTGGCCTGGGCCAGCTAAACAACAATGACGAGTGTAACAAAAAATAGCTGGGCATTATGGCTGATGCCTGTAGTCCCAAGTACTTGGGAGGCTGAGGCAAGAGAATCGCTTAAGCCCAAGAGTCTGAGGTTGCTGTGAGCTGTGATGCCACGGCAGTCTACCGGGGACAACAAAGTCTCTGTCCCCACCCCCCAAAAAGATGCTGTCTCTACAAAAACAAAACAAACAAAAAATTATATAATTAAAGTGTACAATGTGATGTTTTGATATACATATTCATTGTGGAACAATGACCATAATTAACATATCCATCACTTCACATAGTTACCAAGTTTCTTTTTTTTTTTTTCTTTTAGAGACAGAGTCTCACTTTGTGGCCATGGTAGAGTGTTGTGGCATCACAGCTTACAGCAACCTCCAGCTCTTGGGCTTAGGCGTTTCTCTTGCCTCAGCCTCCCGAGTAGCTGGGACTACAGGCGCCCACCACAATGCCCAGCTACTTTTTTTGTGGTTTGGCCGGGGCCAGGTTTGAACATGCCACCCTCGGTATATGGGGCTGGCACCTTACTCACTAAGCCACAGGTGCCACCCCAAGTTACCAGGTTTCTTGTAGTAAGAATAGTTAAAATCTATTTAGTCTTAGTAAATTTCAAATATTCAATATATTATTATTGACTGTAGTCGTTGAGTCTCCAGAACTTATTCATCTTATAACTTGAAGTTTGTATCCTTTGAGCAACATCTCCCCAGTCCCCGACCCCAGCCCCTAGGAACCACCATTCTACTCTTGGTTTCTGCAAGTTTGACGTTTTTAGCTTCCACATATACAGGAGATCACACAGTATTTGTCTTTTTGATAATGTCCTCCAGGTTCACCTACGTTGTGGCAAATGGTGGGATTTCTTCCTTTTAAAGGGTGTATACTCTTCTGTTGTGTATATATACTACATTTTCTGTATCCATTTATTAATGGACACTTGGGTTGTTCCTATATCTTTATGAATTAATGCTGCCGTGAGCATGGAAGTGCAGATATCTCTTCGAGGTAGTGATGTTTAAAAACACACACTCTTGATTTGCATTTGTCATGATGATTAGTGATGTGGAACATCTTTTCATATACTTCCTGGCCATTTGTATGTCTTCTTTGGAGAAATGTCTATTCATGTCCTTTGCCTATTATTGAATTGGATTGTTTGTTTTTCTGTTGTTGAGTTTCAGGAACTCAAAGAAAGACTTTGATGTTGATTTATTTCACATTCCATCTCAGGACCTTCACCTCCCTCTCCTCATGCTCTTTGAACTATTCTTCCCACTCAGGGCCAGTTGGGGGGCAGCCAAGTGAGGCACCAGTCTGGGGGCAACATCTAAGGAGCACCCAAGGACAAAACAAAACAAAACCCAAGAATCAAGATAAGCAATGTTTTAATGTGATATTTAAAAAATAGGAATCAATGCAACAGATCTATAATGAATAAAATACATTTTTAAATGACAATAGGGTCAGTATTTCTGATTTACCCCTTTGCCTTATGGCTCTGATAAGTTTTCAAAGGGCTCTGAGACTCATTCTGTCTTCATTTAAACTGTCAGTAGTTTATTCATCACAGATTTTTCCATTTCTTTAATTTTTAAAAAATTGCCTTAAAGTATTATTATCCCTGAGGGGTTTTCTGGTGCCTGTGATAAGCACCTCATTCTCTATCTACATCCAGGTGACTCCTAAATCTCCCCCAGGAAGTCCAAACAGCTCTCTTCAATTCAATCCAAACACCTGGATGTTTCAGGACTTCCAACTCACTAACTTTCAAATTCCTCTCATCATTTGTCCAAAAGAAGGAAGAAACAAGGAAGAGGGGGAGGAAGAAAGGAAGGAAGTAAAAACAGGAAGGAAGGAAGGAAGGAAGGAAGCAAGAAAAGAAAGAAAACCCTAGTTAACTGACACCTGAAGACTTTCTCCAAAGTATGTCTCACCTATAAACTGAATCACCACTCTTGTGTTTTCCAGCTCTGCTGCCTGCCCCGAGCCCAGGACTCTGACGTGATTTGTCTGGATCCTTGTCCTCCCTGCTAGCTGGTGTTAGAAACTAGAGTACTCTTTGCCATCTGTTTTATCTTGTGGAAGTATATGTAATAGTTGACTATAATATACATACTATTTACAAGTGAATATGACAACATATTGTATTTAAACAGTACGTATTTAATTTTTTTTTTGAGACAGAATTTCACTCTATCACCCTGGGTAGAGTGCTATGGTGTCATCATCGCTCACAGCAACCTCAAAATCCGAGGCTCAAGCAGTCCTCCTGCTTTAGCCTCCCCAGTAGCTGGGAATACAGTTATCCCCCACAAGGCCTGGCAGGTTTTTATATTTTTAGTAGAGACAGGTCTCTCTTGCTCAGGCTGATCTCAAACTCCTGAGCTCAAGGGATCATCCCACCTTAGCCTTCCAGAGTGCTGGGGTTACAGGCTCCCTGCCTCCAGTTTGTTTTTTATGGTGGTAAAACACATTTAACATAACATTTACTATTTTAGGAGGACGTATGGCAGTAGGAAGGAGGGCAGGAGGTAGGATCTCACCTGATGTGCACATTGTGAGGGTGTATAACACACCCCCTGGGAAAGGGGCTCTTCTACAAATGGAACTTCACCCTAGAAGTGAGAACAATGTAACCTAAATATTGTACCCTCATATTAATTTGAATAAAGTTTAAAAAAACACTATTTAACCATTTATTAGAATATAGCTCAGTGGTATTAAATGCATTTATAATGCTATAGAATCATCATTCCCAGAAATCTTTATCTGACAGAACAAAAACTCCCTGCTCCCCTCCTCTCAGCCCCTGAACTCACAGGACACTGCGGATGTCTCTCTGTGACATGCCTGTTTCACTCTGCCTACAATGCTCCAGCGTCCTCCCAGTGGAGCCTGTGTGAATTTCCTCTCTCACAGAGGATGGGAGACACCCCGCTGTGCGGCTCCCACAACTTGTCACAACCCCTCCCACCCCTGCCCCAGGGCTGTGAATTTCCTTCCCTGAGCTCCGTGTGCCGTGTCCCTTTGAAACCCTGCTCACCATTCATTGGGGCCCAAACCCAGAGATGCTGGAGCCTGTCACCTCTCCCTTCTCTTTACACCTTATTTTGGCTGCAACTAACAGACTCCGCTGGTGGGGTGGGCTAAATGCGGTGACTCCCCAAGTCAGATTCCTCGGTTCTCATAGACTTGAGGAGGGGGCTCAGAGCCCATCGTTTTTTTTCTCAAATTTCGTTTTAGGAAGCACCTGCCTTGCCCTGGCTGGGCACGTCGATCCGTATGGTTCTGACTCCAGAACTTTCCAGCTTTTCAGCTTCCTCCTCTGCCCATAGCCCTTTCCCTCGGCCACCCCTGAGGTTTCCACGGCAACGACCTTAGTGACAGTTCCTGAAGGAAAAGGGACCACCAGAACCAGAATACCCCCGCCCCCCGTGCCCCAAAGAACCAAGCCTGGCAGGGGGATGCGGGGACCCGAGCTCGCAGCTGCAGCTCCTCGCCTAGTCCTGGATCCCACCGGGTCCTTCCCGGCTTCCGTTGGGCTGCTGGGTGAGCAGGTCCTGAGACGCGGTGTCCACCCCCTACTGGCCTCTAAAGCTCCCGCGGGCCAGCTGCCGCCAGGTGAAGGCAGGTGCAGGCAGATGCGACAGGAGCGGGCAGGTGCAGGCCAGGTGCAGAGCAGGTGCCACCAGATGGGTGCTACAGGAGCAGCAGGCCAGAAACCTTGCCTAGAGGACACACAATCACAGGTCACACAATTGTAACACACACAATCATCTCACCATGGAGCCTCTAGGAGGGGAGGAGAAGGGGCAGCAGCGGGGGTGGGGCTGAGTCCTGCAGGCTGGAGCTGCACCCTTGTGAACACAGTGCCCACCAACGAGGCAGGCCCAATTCTCCCCTCCCCCTCTTCCTCCTCCTCCTCCTCTTCTTCCCTTATACTAACAATTCTTTTAAAAAGGTAAAGACTGCTGTGAGTTGCCATGGGGTCACGTCCTGGAACCAGAGAGGAATTCCAATCATATGTATATTTTATGTACACACACGTGCATAATTAAAACACCAGGACTACAAACAGCAAGATAAAAATAGTGATTACCTCTGTACTGTCTATGGAATAAAAATTGGTTTTCTAGATTAAAAGCCTTAAGGCCTTTATTTCCTTTGTCCCAATAATTCTACATCCAATCCTTTACCCTCCCTTCAAGGAATTTCGTAAGTTGCAAAGTCAAGTTAGCATATGAAGCTATGGGTCTATCTTTCCACAGAATAGTGAAATGTCAGAAACCCTACTCTTTCTTCTCACAAGGACACTGTGACTATTTAAAAACAGGAATCTTGCCAGAAAATCAACACCCAGTGCATGTTTAAATATTTCTCTTCTCAGGGAAAGAAGCCCCCACCATCCAGTTCCCTGAGACAGGGACTTGGGCAACCCCACTTTTCTCTGCACACATCTGGACATTTGGCCACAAGGGTGGCTCTATGCCTTCCTCCCATCTCACTGCATCTTTTTTCTCCTGGTTCCTCAAACCTGACATCCTTGGCTTTCATTAGTCATCTACACACAGAAGACAGACTGAAATCTCTCATGGAAAATCTAAGCCCTGCCATGCTTAGAACAGCTCAAAAAAAAAAAAAAATCCCTTTGTGTTTTATATAGATATTCAACTTCTTCTCAGGATTCTCAAGCTGTTGGCACTCTAGAATTTCTATGTAGGGGCTCTTGTAGGCATGCTTGGAGGCTTACCTGAAGCTGTGTTTGCAAAATACTGCCACTAGCTGAGAGAGAAAGAGAAGAGAGGAAGGAAGATAGAAAGGAAAAACAGGTTTCTTGTTCAATACGTTTTTGTGGGTTCATTTACAAACACTCAGAAAGTAAGGTTACAAAATTGTAAAGACTATTCTTATTTATTATAATAGATCTCATTTACTGTACATACACAAATATTATAATTATTCTCATCAATTTTTACTTTAATTCAACTTTGTACCAAATTTTGGAAATGGCTTTGCAGGGTCCCAGTAAAATAACTCACTGCAGGAGCTAAAACCATTAGAAAATTAGAGTTAAGGTTTTTAACCCCAGAAATGTGGAGAGAAATTTATTTACAACTAGATCCAGGGACATAATCTATAAAACAGACAACTAGTATTAAATAAGTGTATGTTTTGGAAACGAATGTCTCCAGAATACTGGCCACATTTTATGGTTTCTGAGAAAGCCATTGAAAGCAGTATATGAAGAACTTGGGCTCCACTGTGGCATTTAGGTCATTAATCAGGGAAATTCTGAGGTAGGTTTGATTTATCTGGCACTTGGGCTGAATGTTGATATTCTTAGAGCTTCATCCAAAAGGCTGTGAGATTCCAGGAGAAACTTCTCTCCCGTATGAACCTCCTTTCAGTTTAATTCTGGCCCAGTTCCCTCCATGAGCAAGCAGAGCCAGGACCTTGCTGAAGAACAGAGCTTCCCTGTGAGTGTGGGGTTCACTAACCATCTCCTTTCCTTAGTCCGGTAGGAGACTGTATGAGAATGTCCTTATTGTCTTGGGAAGGGAAGACAAATAGGAAAAAAAAGATACCTAAATCTGACTAATTAGAGAGAATGAGATGCCACGTCATACCCACTGGGATGCTACTCCTGGGGGGGGAAAGCCCAGAAAATAACAAACATAGGTGAGAATACGGAGAAACTAGAACATTTATGCCCAGCAAAGGGAATGTAAAATGGTGCAGCCACCAAGCAAAGTGAAAGGATATTCACAAAGAAAAAAAAATCCAACAATTGGGCAGCATCAATATTGGTCTCACCTTACTTAGGATCCAAAACTGAATGTCTACTGAACTGAACCCTGGTTTCACCATAGCAGAGGACCAAGGGGAAATACCAATGCCATGTGGCTAGCAAAGGCTGGAGGTACAGGCATGTGCAATGCATCCCCTTCAAGGTGCATCAGAGTTTAACATACATTTGCCCTTAACATACATCCTGCCGTTCTGCTGCTGGCGTTTGCAGGAGCCCCAATGCCTGCCTGTCCTCACAAGGACATTCTAATGAGGTGACTTATTAGAAGAGAGAGGTAGTGGCTTGCAGTCCAAAGAAGAAGGCATTATCATATAAAATAGTTTCTTCATCATGCTTAGTGCCATGTATGTCAGTGTCCCTGAGGCCACCCCCAAGCTTCACGACTCGCTGGAAGGACACCCCCAGGACACTGTATGTAGTCACTCATACTTGTAGCTGTGATTTATTACAGCAATAAGGATGTAAAGCAAAGTGGAGACAGCATCTGGAGGAAACCAAGCTCCCAGAGCCCTCTTCCCAGGGAGTACCATGTATGTGGTGGGTCCACCAGCAATGAGTAGGAACAGCACACATAAAATGCTATCTGCTGGGGAAGCCATTAGAGATGACTTAGTGCCCGGGGTATTTATAGAGCATTGGCTGGATAGGCACCTGCCACCTGGCACATACCAAAATTCCGGACTCCTAGACAGGAAGCAAGTGTCCAGCATGACCCGTATTATTTGCATAAGTAGGCTCAGTGAGCTGGCCCTATCAATTTAGGGAAAGTTCTAGGCAAGACAACCGCTGGGAGCCAGTCATGCTATATCAACTCTTGTTTGCACACTGTAATAGCAAGATAGACCAGGTTAAAGACATAGGACACAGTAAACATGTAAACAAAGTCTGATAATTAACTTCGAGAACTCATGCTAGAAAAAGTCCTACATATCTCATTGATGAATATTACTACTAACCCCAACCCTAAGCACTTTTTCTAGGTGAGTTTGCCAACTTGATTGTCAGACCTTGTACCTTGACAGCTCTGATGGTCATTCCAGAAAAAGAGTTCCATAATTGCTTTGAAGGGTAGACTGGGCACTGGCGTGTGTGCACAGCTCACGGGAGGAGTACCTTGAAGGTGACATAGTGAGAGTCAGCAGTGAGATGTGTAGCACTGTTTCTAGGATGGGTTTGAGAACTTAACTGTCTGACCTTGTATAATACATATAATCTGATATGATCTGTTTACTCATGTACTCACTTTTTTCCATCACTCTTTATAACTTAGGATCCAAAGGAATCCTAGGGGTGGCACCTGTGGCTCAAAGGAGTAGGGCACTGGCCCTATATGCTGAAGGTGGCGGGTTCAAACCCAGCACCAGCCAAAAACTGCAAAAAA